>NC_141065.1:39715371-40197871 GCF_041138505.1 Cibotium barometz
AGAGAGAGAGAGAGAGAGAGAGAGAGAGAGAGAGGGGGGGGGGGGATGAGCAAGAGAAAGAGAGCGAAATAGATAGACAGAGAGAGAGAGAGTCATAGAGATAGAAAGTCTAAGAGAGAGATAAAGATGGAGAGAGAGAGAGAGAGAGAGAGAGAGAGAGAGAGAGAGAGAGAGAGAGAGAGAGAGAGAGAGAGAGGAACTTAGAGAGTTAGAGAGGGAGAGTTAGAGAGAGAGAGAGAGAGAGAGAGTTACAATGCGAAAGATAGTCAAAGAGAGAGAGAGAGAGAGAGAGAGAGAGAGAGAGAGAGAGGAGAGAGAGAGAGAGAGAGAGAGAGAGAGAGAGTTACAAGGAGAAAGATAGTCAAAGAGAGAGAGAGAGAGAGAGAGAGAGAGAGAGAGAGAGAGAGAGAGAGTAAACGATAAACACATTCTGACTACTCTGACCAAACTGATCTATTGACTCAACTGGATTAGAATTCCTCTGACTCATTAGAATTCCTCTCCTTTGTGTCCGCGCTGACAATCTTAGACCCTCAAGCTACATTAATATGAAAGAGATATCACACTATAAGCACTTAGCTGACTACAACAGCTAACATTGAAACACCATCAGACCAGTACCCTTCTGATTGCTAACTTTTGACAACTGATAGACCTCTAACAGTCAGTTGTGACTCACAAACACTTGTCTCAATCCCAGACAAGCCAAACCAAGTCCACTACACCTTTAGCCTGATGCTCAGGTGGTGACACAAAATTGACTCTATACCCTCTCAAGAAATTTTGATTGAGTCAGCATTGAGTCAGCTGCTCTGCAGCTCACCAGTCATTAGACTAACACATAAAGATTCTCCATCATTCATGAGCTCAATCAAACACACTCATTCACCACAAATATAACAACAAAACAAGACTATCTATGTATCCATCCATAGTTGACTCTAACCAAACTCACATAATTCATTAGATAGACAAAAAAACATGAACGTCTCAACAGCCCTGAGACATGGGCAGAAAGAAAAAAGAAGAAAACACCACGAAGCTTAAAGATTCACCATAGGTAGATCCCTGTGACATAACTTCAAACTCTGAAACCACTATTGCTAATAGCAGGTCCTTCTCATACACAAGCCAGCCAACACTCAGCCGACAAATAACAGATACAGTTGAGTAGAAATTGAATTGGGTCAAGTATCTAACAGAGGCTCCTCAGAGAATCTAGGAGACTTTTGCACTCCCTCTGCTCTGACACAATCCACTCATCTCACTACACTCTCCTTTTCTTCTGTAAACTTGAAAAAAAAACTGTAGGAACTCTAGCCTGCACAAAGAAAACTATGCTACAGGAGACACACTCCACTACAGTCCCTCTCTGGTGGTGCATCTTACCTCTCGTCACCACCCTCAATCCATCCTCAATCCATCGCAATTCTCTGTCTTCTCTCCCGAGCCACCTTGATTTCTTCCAAAAAGTTACGTTGCTCGTCTCCTTCATTGGCCCATGTTCTTTCCTTTTTCATTCACGCACCTGCACAAATCCACTTGGCCATGTAACAATCCCTATTGCCTAAAGCTCCTTCATTGGCCCATGTGCTTTCTTTTTTCATTCACGCACCTGCACAAATCCACTTGGCCATGTAACAATCCCTATTGCCTAAAGCTCCATCCATACTCAACTATTTATTTTTGTTCATGGGGTTTGAGATAGGCACATCCATTGGACATATTCCTTGAGCACAAAAAAACCTATCAACGCTTGCACTTAGAATGCTTCACATGTTGCTCTAGCTTGCATCGGAGTTCTTGGCTCACTTGCAATTTGCTCTTGAACTGTAAAAATTTGCTCTTGCATAGTGGGTTGTGTAAGTAAATTGGCCATTGCAAATAAATAAATAAATAAAGTGCAGTTTTATGATGTAGATAAATAAATAAGAATGAGGAACTTTGCTCTTGAACCATGTTGAATTCGGGTTTGAAAATTGCCAAGGTTTATCTTAGCATCGTCCTTTACGGTCAAGAAGCTTGAGTTTTAGTCAACTTTGGCAATATTTTTTAAAGCCAGTTCGAGTTCATTGAGTATCCAAAAATCTTGCCAAAAACCTCCAAAAGTTTTTAGGTTTTGATCTCCTTGGTAATGCCCAAAATTTTTGGTTGCAAAGGGCCTTCCAATTTTTCAAAAGGAATATAAAATTTCTGTAACTTTTTGCAAATATTTAGTAAACTTGAATATCTCTTTTTGTAAGGCTCCTTCTCTTCTTCTTTTTTTCGTTTATATGAGTGGTTTTGAGGCTTTAAATAACATAGGCTTTGAAAGCTTTTATTTTTGAAGGTTATAAGATTTTTTGGAACGCTTATATTTACAAGAAGCTTTAAGGCCTTCAAAGCTTAAAGCCTAAGCTTTAAGAAGACAATAAATAAACATTATAATTCCTTGATCACTATCACTCTAAGACCAAGTTGGTTCCTTGATTAGAATTGTTATTTTCATTACTTGAAAAAGTTAGAAAGGTGTAAGTGATTATAAATTATGTTATTTTTATAAGTAATGTTTTCATCAAAAATTGATTGAGATTTTGATGTTGTTGAAAAGAATGAATCCATAATGATAAGTAAATGGTTTGTATTTTGAGAAGTATTATACTGATTGCCTTGAGTATATACTGCTTGCCTTGAGCGGTGCTTTAGGTTTCTTAATGAAATTATCACACCTATGTGAGTGAATCCTCATGGGGGGACCGTCTATCAAGGCTTAGGCCGTCTATGAAGGCTAAGCCCTTCCTTGGTATGTTACAAGGGTTATGCTGACATGTACACTCAAGTGGTGGCCATGATTGATCGTCTATCTAGGTTGGAACCCCCCTGGTAGTCACATTGGATTCTGTCCTCTTGAGGTTGTAACCCCCTCAAAAATGGAGTTCTCTTGGATGAAGTACCTAGGAATATAGAGAGAGAGTGATAAAGATAGAGAGAGGCTTTTATAGAGAGTTAGAAAGAGAGAGATATCAAGTTAGAGAGATATGAATGTAAGGGGAGAGAGAGAGAGAGAGAGAGAGAGAGAGAGAGAGAGAGAGAGAGATTTAGGGGACCAAAAATTTAGGGAGTTAGTGAGAAAGAGAGTTAGAAAATTAGAGAGAGAGAGAGAGAGAGAGAGAGAGAGCTAAAGAGAATGATAATTTGAGAGTGAAAGAGTTAGACAAGGAGAGTTAAAGAGAGGGAGAATCGAAGAGAGAAAGAGTTTGTGAGAAAGAAGAGATGAGAGAAGAGACAATGTACTCAAGAACTCATCAATGAACCATTAGCCAACTTCATTAGAAATGAACTACAATGCCTCATATATATAGGAAAGTTCCTCCACCCTTTCCTCCACCCAAAAAGTGTGTAAATAGGAAAAAAATGGAAATGAATGCTATAAATCCCAAAAATGCCTAGAGGCTAAAGAGTGTGCCACTAGCATGACACCATCTGGAGATGACACCTATCCAACACCTCCTCTTCAGGTCCAGATGGGAGGACCAACGCCAACGCGCTGAAGAAGATAATCCAAGGTAGGTCGAGGAAGAGGCTTCGTAAACAAATCAGCAACATTATCTTTGGTAGGACAATACTCAAGCTGAATGCGACCTTCAGAAATCCAATCATGAACAAAATGAAAATGAACATCAATGTGTTTGGATCGTCCTCAAATAACTGGATTTTTGGCTAAAGCAATAGCACTCTGTGAATCTGAGTAGATGAGTGTCGGAGTAGATGAACATCCAAGGTGATTCAGAATTTGCTGAAGCCAAAGTGCTTCAGAAGTGGCATCAAGATATGACTTGTACTCTGCTTTGGTCGATGAAGAAGAAGTATTTCGCTGCTTTTAACATTTCCAAGAAACAAGTCCTTTACCAAGCATAAAACAATAGCCTGACATGGAACACCTAGTATCAATACACCCTGCCCAATCAGAATCTGAGTAACCAATAAGTGTATCTCCACCTGCATAAGAAATGCCATACTCAAGAGTTCCATGAAGATATCGAAGAACCCTCAAAGCTGCCTGAGATCGATGAGGCTGTGAAGAGAATTGGTTGAGAATACTCATAGCATAGGAGAGATCTGGCCGAGTGTTAACCAAATAAAGTAGAGAACCAATAAGTTGGCGATACTTTGTAGAATCAACCTCAGGAGAATCATCATCTTTGGATAATTTTGAATTAGGATCCATGGGACAAGTGAGTGATGCACAATCACGCATGCCATATTTCTCAAGCAACCTTAAAGTATACTTCTTTTGACAAAGAAAGATGCCAGAAGCAAATTGCCACACTTCTAAACCAAGAAAATAGTGGAGTAGTCCAAGATCAGTCATGGCAAATGACCCATTTTGGAGGACCAGAAGTCCGTGTAGAATCCAATGAAGTAGTAGGTGTCGCAATCGAAATGGATGAAGGGGATGAAGTAGAAACTGATGGTGTAGATGAGGATGAGACTGTAGGGAATGAGAGAGGCTCAAGCTCAAGAGATGAAAATGGATCTGAGAGAGATGTAGAAGGTGGTAACTCATCAAGACCAAAAACATGCTCATCAAAGATGGCATCACGTGAAAGAACAATATCCTCACGAGAAGGATCCCAAAAACGGAACCCTTTGGAGCGAGAAGCATATCCTGTGAATATCATAGGTTTGGACTTAGCATCAAGAGTCCTCCTCTTAAAAGAAGGCACATGCACATGAGCAACACAACCAAAGACATGAAAATGAGAAACAGTAGGCTTGTGGCCTGTGAAAGCCTCCTCTGGAGTCATGCCGTCCACTGCTTTCGTAAGAGAGCGATTGAGAAGATAAACTGAAGTAGCTATAGCCTCACCCTAAAAGGAGGAAGGTAGCTTTGCATGATGTAAGAGGAAGCGGGCCATTCCTTCACCGTTCTATTCTTTCTTTCAACCACACCATTCTGCTGAGGAGTGTAGGGTATGGTGGTTTGTCGTTGTATGCCTTTTGAAGCTAGAAAATCCTCAAATGCTATAAACTCACCTCCATTGTCAGTCCTGAGAAAAGATACCTTTTGACTTGCTTGATTCTCCATTTGGGCAAGCCAAACCTTAGAATGAGAAAGAGCATCACACTTCTTAGGTAAGAAATAAACCCATGATTTGCGAGAGAAGTCATCCACAAGAAGCATATAATACTTGGATCCACCAAGCGATTGTACTTCCATAGGTCGTGTAAGATCAGCATGAATAAGCTCAAGTATGCGTGTGGCCCTATGAGTAGCCTCCTCTGGAAAAGAAGCCCGATGTTGCTTTCCTTAAGCGCACAAGAAGAACAAATATGATGGCGAGGTTTCTGAAGCTTTGGTAGACCTGTAACCATGTCATGTGAGACAAGATGTTGCAAAGTAGCAAGAGGAACATGGCCAAAGCAGAAATGCCATAGATCACTATCTTCATTAGAAACAAGTGCTTTAGGAGAAGCAAATAATTGATGAAGATGAGACTCATGTGGTGGCAACTGTGTTGTAAAAGAGCTTATATGATAAAGCCCAGCATTTTGATAACCATGTGCCACACAAGAAAGTGACTGTCTATCAATGATTTCAATCACTTCATCATCAAAGTAAACCCCAAGACCTTTAGAAGTAACCTTAGAGATAGAAAATAAGTTGGCAGACATCTTAGGCACATGCAAAACATCATGTAAGATAGCATCTCCAAAAGAAACATCACCAATACCAATACAGGGAGAGACGAAGCATCACCAATGTGTACTGATGAAGAGATAGACTTATAGTTTTCCAATAAGGAAGAACTATTCGTCATGTGAGAGGTAGCACCACTATCGGCAATCCACTCATCCCGCAGTATGCGTATCAAGATCTTTGATTACCACAAGTGATGTGTCACATGAAGAAGTAGAAGACATAGCAACATATGCAATCTTGGTGTTACCGTCTTCCTTCTTGTCTTTGTTTTTGTCGTGAGAAGATGTTGATGTAGAAGAACCCTTAGATTTGGATTCAAGTTCAGCTTTTACCTTCTTGGATGCTGCCTTCTTGGATGCCGCCTTCTTAGCAAAACAACGATCCTCCGTATGGCCACTACGACCACATAAAGTGCACTCCTTGGAAGAATCCTTTGATTTGTCCTTGTCGCCTTTGGTTGAAGAATCTTTAGCATTGGAATTAGAGCCTTTGCGTTGATCATTCCCCTTGCCTTTGCCTTTGCCCTTGCCTTGGCTAACAAAAGCCGAGTCCTTTTTGTTTTGCTTGCGAGTAAGGCACTTATCATGAAGAAGACCCATAGTCTCTTTAAAGGAAGGGAAAGGAACTCGAAGAAAGATGTTATCTTTGAACGATTCAAAAGAAGAAGGCAATTTACCAAGTAGCTTGTGGACCGGATTGCTTACCAATGTACCAAACTCTTCAAGTTTCCGCTTGATTCGATTGAATTCTCCAAGCTTCTCCACTATGTTGTCGGATTCGGAGATAGAAAGCTTATCCAAATCTTCTTCCAACTTAGCCATCTTAACCGTTGAAAGTCTTCCATATTGCATTTGTATAGCGTGCCATAATTGTTGAGCCGTACTCCTTGTAGAGAGAAATTGAGACACAACCGATGTAGACATGCCATGCGCACAAGTAAAGCTTTGGCCCGTGCATCCATATAGGTTTGATATTGAGAAGGTACCATATGAGGAGAAGTGATTATAGACCACACCCCGGCGCTTTCCAAAAGAAGTTACATAAACAAGGACCAAGTGTGGTATTTGTTTGGGGTAAGCTTTTGTGAATCGGAAAGACTTGGAAGGCTCAAAGATTGAGTGAATGGGTTAAAGGGCTGATATGATTGAGTGGGGAGAGGAGTAGTAGTGGAAGTAGTAGAAGAAGGAATCATAGTAGATGAAGTTGCCATAAAAGGCATAGATGATGTAGGGGAATATACCATAGAGGGCATAGAAGTATGTGGATAGGAAGGCATAAAGGACAAAGAAGAAAGAGTGTATGGATCTGTAGAAGGTAATGGATACGACAAAAAAGAGAAAGTAGAAGCACCTACCGAAGAAGGAATTGCACCAACTTCCGTTGTAGTAGTTGTCGGTCCACCAACCGCCGTCTTAGGAGATGTAGGATCCATAGTATCTTCAAGTTTGCCTTTATCTTTTGGAGTAGAGGACTTCCGAGATCCCATAGGGAGTGGAGGGTAGGAAAACACAAGGGAAGAAGTGTCGTACCTCCAAAAAACGCAGCCAATAGATGGGTTGCCGGTCCAACCGTCTTAGGAGATGTAGGATCCATAGTATCTTCAAGTTTGTCTTTATCTTTTGGAGTAGAGGACTTCTGAGATCCCATAGGGAGTGGAGGGTGGGAAAACACAAGGGAAGAAGTGTCGTACCTCCAAAAAACGCAGCCAATAGATGGGCTGTCCACCAAGGAAGTATCTCCAAAATATGCACAAAGATAGTGCAAAAATGCAGCCACAAAACGCAACTGATATATGAACCAATAGACTCCGTAGAAACCACCAAAAGAGGGCTGAGAATGTAGCCTTAGGTAGAAGGAGTATGGAGGAGTTGATTGTCCACAAAACACCATGAAGAGGGCTGAAGTTGATGATGAAAACGCAGCCAAGAAATCTCTCCACAAGAAGCCCTCCAAAAAAACGCTACCGCATGTAGGGAAAACTAGTTGGCAATGTTTTCACCGCAAGTAGAGTTGTAGGACTCGGATTGAAGTGCTTTAAAAATACACTTGTAGAGGATGGTAAGGGGCTGGTTTGAAGCCTCTTGCATCATTGAATGAGTGCAAGGATGATGAGTAAGGGCTTCTGCAAAAAACGCAAGCAAAAATTCTGCATGCAGGCAGTCTACGAAGAATAACTCAAAAATGGTTGAGGAATTTGTGAAAACTTTCTTCTGCAAAGTTGTACACCACGATGATTCCAGTAGGTTTTTTGGGCACAATCCTAAAAAACGCATCCGTTTAGCAGGTAAGCAAGAATGTAAGGGCTTCTGCAAAAAACGCAAGCAGAAATTCTGCATGCAGGCAGTCTGCGAAGAATAACTCAAAAAGGTGAGGAATTTGCGAAAACTTTCTTCTGCAAAGTTGTAGACCACGATGATTCCAGTAGGTCTCGCGGGCACAGTCCTAAAAAACGCATCCGTTTAGCAGATAATCAAGAATGAAAAAAAACGCAATTGAAAGCGGGGTTGTTGAAGAGGACTAGAGGTAGAGAGGAAGAAGGATAAGGAGGCTCTATGTGCGCCACCACCTTGTCCTGATACCATGTGAGAAAGAAGAGATGAGAGAAGAGACAATGTACTCAAGAACTCATCAATGAACCACTAGCCAACTTCATTAGAAATGAACTACAATGCCTCATATATATAGGAAAGTTTCTTCACCCTTTCCTCCACCCAAAAAGTGTAGTTCATTAGAAATGAACTACAATGCCTCATATATATAGGAAAGTTTCTCCACCCTTTCCTCCACCCAAAAAGTGTGTAAATAGGAAAAAAATAGAAATGAATGCTATAAATCCCAAAAATGCCTAGAGGCTAAAAAGTGTGCCACTAGCATGACACCATTTGGAGATGACACCTACCCAACAGAGTTAGGGAGAGTGAGAGATTTAGAGATAGTTAAAGAGAGGTTAAAGGGAAAGTTAGAGAGAGTTGAAGAGAGAATTAGAGTTAGAGAGACAAAGGGAGATAGAGAGATGTTAGAGTATTAAAGAGAAAGAGAGAGTATTAAAAAGAAAGAGTTAGTGAAAGAGAGAGTTAGAGGAGAGAGAGAGAGAGAGAGAGAGAGAGAGAGAGAGAGAGAGAGAGAGAGAGAGAGGGACAAAGTTGGAGAGAGAACGAGTCAGAGAGAATGTGTAATTTAGAGAAAGAGTTAGAAATAGAGAGAGAGAGAGAGAGAGAGAGAGAGAGAGAGAGAGAGAGAGAGAGAGAGAGAGAGCATTAAAGGGAGAAAGTTAGAGAGAGAAAGATAGAATTAGAGAGTAAGAGATGAGAGAGAGAGAGAGAGAGAGAGAGAGAGAGAGAGAGAGAGAGACTTAGAAAATTAGAGAGAGAAAGCGAGAGAGACATAGAGATAAAGTTAGAGAGAGAAAGTATGAGAGAGAGAGAGTGCAATTTAGAGAAAGAGTTAGAAATAGTTAAAGAGAAAGAGAGAGTTAGAGAGAGAGAGAGAGAGAGAGAGATAGTTAAAGAGAAAGAGAGTGTTAGAGAAAGAGAAGCTAGAATTAAAGAGTGAGAGAGTTAAAAAGACGTAGTTAGAGAGAGAATTTAGAGTTAGAGAGAGAGTTAAAGATAAGCAAGAGAATAAGAGAGAGAGAGAGAGAGAGAGAGAGAGAGAGAGAGAGAGGGACTTAAATAAGTAGGGAAACAAAGAGAGTTAGAGAGGGAAACAATGTCAAAAAGAGAGTTAGAGAGGGAGCTAGAGAGTTAGAAAGTTAGAGAGAGAGAGAGAGTTAGAAAGTTAGAGAGAGAGAGAGAGAGAGAGAGAGAGAGAGCTCAAGCGAGAGATAGTTAGAGAAAGAAAGAGTTAGAGAGAGTGTGAGATTTAGAGAGAGAGTTAGAGAGTCACAATGAGAGAGAGAGAGAGAGAGAGAGAGAGAGAGAAATAAAGAGAGCTAGAAAATTTAGAGAGAGAAAGTTAAAGAGAGATAGAGATAGAGAGAGGTTTATCGAGAGAGTTAGAGAGAGAGAGAGTGATAAAGATAGAGAGAGGCTTTTATAGAGAGTTAGAAAGAGAGATATAAAGTTAGAGAGATATGAGTGTAAGGAGAGAGAGAGAGAGAGAGAGAGAGAGAGAGAGAGAGAGAGAGCGAGAAAGAGAGAGAGGCATAGAGAGTTTAAGAGAGAGAGAGATTTAGGGGACCAAAAATTTAGGGAGTTAGTGAGAAAGAGAGTTAGAAAATTAGAGAGAGAGAGAGAGAGAGAGAGAGAGAGAGAGAGAGAGAGAGAGAGAGAGAGAGCTAAAGAGAATGATAATTTAAGAGCGAAAGAGTTAGACAAGGAGAGTTAAAGAGAGGGAGAATCGAAGAGAGAAAGAGTTAGGGAGAGTGAGAGATTTAGAGATAGTTAAAGAGAGGTTAAAGGGAAAGTTAGAGAGAGTTAAAGAGAGAATTAGAGTTAGAGAGACAAAGGGAGATAGAGAGATGTTAGAGTATTAAAGAGAAAGAGAGAGTATTAAAAAGAAAGAGTTATTGAAAGAGAGAGTTAGAGGAGAGAGAGAGAGAGAGAGAGAGAGAGAGAGAGAGAGAGAGAGAGAGAGAGAGGATGAGCCAAGAGAGAGTTAGAGAGTTAGAGGATGAGAGAGAGAGAGAGAGAGAGAGAGAGAGAGAGAGGATGAGCCAAGAGAGAGTTAGAGAGTTAGAGGATGAGCAAGAGAGAGAGAGAGAGAGAGAGAGAGAGAGAGAGAGAGAGAGAGAGAGTATTAAAGAGAAAGGTTGAGAGACAGAGAGATAGTTATATATATATATATATATATATATATATATATATATATATATATATATATATATATATATAGAGAGAGAGAGAGAGAGAGAGAGAGAGAGAGAGAGAGAGAGAGAGAGAGAGAGAAACAAAGAAACATAAAGATTTAGAGTGTTATAGGGATTATGAGTCAGTTAGAGAGTTAGAGAGAAAGAGAGAGAGAGAAAGAGAGAGACAGGGATAGAGACAGAAAGTTAGACACAAAGAGAGAGAGAGAGAGAGAGAGAGAGAGAGAGATGAGCGAGAGAAATAAAGTAAGAGAGAGAGATTTAGAGAGAGAAATATAGAGAGATACATAGACAAAGAGAGAGAGAGTTACAGAGACAGAGAAAGTCAAAGAGAGAGAGAGAGAGACAAAGAGCATTAAAAAATGAAGAGAGTTAGAGAGAGATAGAATTAAAGAGTAAGAGATGAGAAAGAGAAATAGAGTAAGAGAGAGAGAGAGTTAAAGAGTTAGAGAGAGAAAGAGAGAGACATAGAGATAAAGTTGGAGAGAGAAAGAGTCAGAGAGAATGTGTAATTTAGAGAGAGAAAGAGTTAGAGAGAATGTGTAATTTAGAGAGAGAGAGAGAGAGAGAGAGAGAGAGAGAGAGAGAGAGAGAGAGAGAGAGAGAGAGAGAGAGTTGGAGAGAGAAAGAGTTAGAGAGAATGTGCAATTTAGAGAAAGAGTTAGAAATAGTTAAAGAGAGAGAGAGAGAGATAAAGAGAGCAATAAAGGGAGAGAGTTGGAGAGAGAGAAATAGAAAATTAGAGTAAGAGATGAGAAAGACAAATAGAGGGAGAGGGAGAGAGAATTAGAGAGGGAAAGAGAGAGACAAAGTTGGAGAGAGAAAGAGTTAGAGAGAATGTGCAATTTAGAGAAAGAGTTAAAAATAGTTAATGAGAGAGAGAGAGAGAGAGAGAGAGAGAGAGAGAGAGAGAGAGAGAGAAAGTTGGAGAACTAAAAAGTTAGAAAGTTAGTGAGAGAGAGAGAGTTAGAGACTTAGAGGGAGAGTGTGAGAGAGAAAAATAGACAGAGAGTGAGAGAGTTAGAGATAGTTAAAGAGAAAGAGAGAGAGAAAAGCTATAATTAGAGAGAGAGAGAGAGAGAGAGAGAGAGAGAGAGAGAGAGAGAGAGAGAGAGAGAGTTAAAAAGACATAGTTAGAGAGAGGATTTAGAGTTAGAGTTCGAGATAAGTAAGAGAAATAGAGTAAGAGAGAGGGACTTAGATAGGTAGGGAGACAGAGAGAGTTAGAGAGGGAAATGATGTCAAAGAGAGAGGCAAAGAGAGAGTTAGAGAGAGAGCTAGAGAGTTGGTGAGAGAGAGAGTTAAAAAGTTAGAGAGAGAGAGAGAGACTTAAAGCAAGAGATAGTTGGAGAAAGAAAGAGTTAGAGAGAGTGTGAGATTTAGACAGAGAGTTAGAGTCAGAATTAGAAAGAGAGAGAGAGAGCTAGAAAATCTAGAGAGAGAAAGTTAAAGAGAGATAGCGATAGAAAATCTAGAGAGAGGTTTATAGAGAGAGTTAGAGAGAGTGATAAAGATAGAGAGAGAGGTTTATATAGAGAATTAGAGAGAGAGAGAGATAGAAAGTTAGAGAGATATGAGAGTGTAAGGGGAGAGAGAGAGAGATTTAGGGAACCAAAAACTTAGGGAACCAAAAACTTAGGGAGTTAGTGAGAGAGAGAGTTAGAAAATTAGAGAGAGAGAGAGAGAGAGAGAGAGAGAGAGAGAGAGAGAGAGAGAGAGAGAGAAGGAGAATTGGAGAGAGAAAGAGTTAGAGATAGTTAGAGAGAGTTAGAGATAGAAACAAAGAAAGATTAAAATTTAGAGAGAGTTAGAGAGAGTGTTACAGGGACTATGACTCAATCAGAGAGTTAGAGACGAAGAGAGAGAGAGAGAGAGAGAGAGAGAGAGAGAGAGAGAGATGAGCAAGAGAAATAGAGTAAGAGAGAGAGAGAGAGAGTTAGAGAGAGAAATAGAGAGATACATAGATAGATAGAGAGAGATACATAGACAGAGACAGATAGAGAGAGAGAGTTACAGAGACAAAGAAAGTCAAAGAGAGAGATAAAGATGCTTCAGGATTATCTAAAGGCAGTGGAGGTTCCCATTGTTTGCAGTGTAGACTGTAGTGCATGCAAGTCCTCCCATGGGATGCATCAACCATGAGGACATTAGCTCCCCATTCCACCAACAGCTCAATCCAAGCGACTCTGTGTGTTCCTCACTCCCTCCTTGATCTTCTGTAGGCTTTGTACTCAATCGCTCATCACAGGAGAGGTTGAAGGTAGTCATTGGGGGCTGGGGCCGCTGAATTTGCTCAGCTTTGAAAGAGAGCTGCTCACCACCATTTTGGAACCGCACAAAAACAAAACCCAAGATTGACATGCAAATGGGAAAAGTTTTATGTGAGGCTAAGACACCATCATGGAGAAGGTAGTGCAACAGGTAGCGGCATTTGAGGTGTAGATTTTTTTGTTGCAGGGTAGGCTAGGCGATGGTGGAAGGGAGCCTGTGGGGGAGAGAATGTCGGATCCAGAGGCATCATCTTGTTGCGCAATGACTGCATAGGCTCCAACGCCAATCAACCATAAGAGAAAACTAGTTTACGCCCATTGTGCAACTCTAGACTCCGAATCACCAATCCTCCATGTACGTTGAGAATCCTTTTCCATCTGGTCTGCGCCCCTACCGAGCACATATGTCCAAAGTTCTACAACATGATGGTTGAGAATATTTTAGGAATCTTAGAAAGTGGGAGAATTAGAGGGGCTTCTGCACTGGCCCGCTGGTGATATGATCTGCATTTGCCATGGTTTAGATGTAATTATCAGGTCCTGGTTGCACTTGCTTGAGGAGAGCCTCGAATTCGAGTTTCTGCCGTCCTTCATCTTCTTGAGCCTGGGCCTGTGTTGCTGCGAGTGACGGTGGGAGGGAAGCAAAAAGGGGAGAGGGCGGTGAGGTGGGTTGGGTTGGTGAGCGCATGAGAGAGGGAAGGGGGGGTGACGAGAGAAGGGGGGTGGTAAGAGCCGCGAGGGGGGGGGGGCGGGGGGGTGCTGCGCACGGGTGAGAGGAGGGTGTGGCAGACGAGAGAGAAGGAGAGAGGAGGATGATGGGTGAGGTAAGCTCGTGAACGGCCGTCTCGCCTCATGTCCTCAGCGGGGTCGTGAGCGAGAGAGGGAGCGGGTGAGCGACCAAAGGGAGGGGGGGACGGGGGGGTGAGTTGACGGTGAGGAAGAGGGGGGGTTGGGGGTGATGGAAGGAGAGAAGATAGGGGGAGTAGGGTGCGAGGGGGATGGGTTCGCAAGGGGGTCAGGGATAGGGGAGAGAGGGGGCTGGGGGGCTGGTAAGGAGAGGGAAGGGGCAAGTGGGTGACGGTGAGGAGAGGTAAGGGGTGGCTGGTGGGGTCCGGGAGCTGCGCACGAGGGGGAGTGCGGTCGGTGAGTGAGAGAGCGGGGATGGGTGACAGGTGAGGAGAGGGAAGGGGTGATGGGGTCGAGGCACTGCACATAAGGGGGGAGTGGGGTCGGTGAGTGAGAGGGGTGATGAGGGTGGGCCTCGTCTCTAAATCCCACTGTGCCTTTAAGAGGCACCTCAAGTGGGATCGACGACTGAGATGAGCGCGCAGATCTCGACCGTCGGATCACAAGCGTAAAAAGTAAACTAGGGATCAAAACTAAACTAGGGATAAAAAGTAAACTAGGGATGAGGGTGGCGGCTGGGAAAAGGACGCGGATCATAGATTCGGGAGGTCATGGTAATCATTTGTATTGGGTTTAGAGATTTTTGAATCTTAATCATTTTTCAAGATTTTCTTCTTAAGAAATCTATTGGTTGCATGTAGTGGTCAATTAATAAGGTTTGAGCGTCTTCCCAAGGTAAACTAGGAAAAAAAGTAAACTAGGACAGGTAAAAAATATGCAAGATTTTCATTGTCATTCAAAAATGCCCGCTTCCACCTTGTCATATGTTGCTTCCACCATCCCTTTTACTCAAAGAAGCTTGCTATTGACTAAACATTGAAGGTAATTTGCTCTCTCTCTCTCTCCCTTGTCTCTAAATCACACAGTCTATTTGATATGTGGTAGGAAAATAAAAAAACAAGGTCTGCGTAGTAAACTAGAAAAAGTAGGAAAAGTAAGACTATGTAGTAAACTAGGACTGTGAGCAAACTACGACAGTCAAAGGGATAGATGAATAGCATTATATTAAGAATTTTTTTTTCCTTTTTGAAACATGATAACTTTCTAAATATGTCCATGTGTGTGTAGGATGAGCTTGTGGATTGAAGATCCTAGGATTGAAGATGGCCCAAGTGAGCAAACTACGATCGAAGAATACTTGGTGCCTGATACAAGTAGCCAAGAATCTAGTGAGAGTCAAGAAGAGGATGGTTTCTTTGCACAAAGAGTTGAAAGCAAAGAAATTGAAGAAAGTGCCAAAGAGTCACTTAATCCACTGCTTTATCTATCGCCTATATATTTCTCCTTTGATAGGAGAAGTTATGATGTGATGGTTAGTGTTATTCAAGGGGATTTGTCGATGACCATTGAGAGTCTTAAGACTTTCAATTCTAGAGGAGTCCTTGATCTGAAGAAATGGAGGCGAATGAAGGAAAACCTTTGCTTGGATCAAAATCAAGATGGCTCCCTTGTGCTTTGCTTAAAGTCATTTCCAAATTTAAGGATATCATGCATAGAGGAATGGGAAAATATTGTCATAACATGTCATAATATATTGGAGTGTGGAGATCATAGAGGAATAAAGGAAACCCTTGAAACCATTAAAGAAACATGGTGTGTTGACATTCGTCAACATGGAATCCCTATTTCTTATGTAAAGGACTTCATTAATTCTTGTGCTTGCAGAAACATGGTAAAAGGAGTTGATAGAGATTCTATTCCACGTTGGCTTCACAAGAACCCAAAAAGAGAACCCACGACCATTTTGAATATTGATAGCTCTAATGTGGAGAGGCATTTGATAGAGATAATGATAGAGCACAAAGTGAGGCTTGTGAAAGTTTGCTCAACAAAAAACCAAGGGCCATCAAAGAGGGTTGTTGATTACTTTTGCCATAGAGGTGGAGAACCTAGTCAAAAGGGGACACTAAGGAGATTGAGGACCTCAAAGAAGTGTCATTGTCCATTTAAGGTACAAGTGGAGTATTTGAATACAAAAGACAAAGCAATTATTCATTATATGCTTCTCATAAGGGACATGTTCCTGGCACTCGAAATGATCTATATCATTTGCTAGTCCATCCTATTGTCATTGAGCGTTGTATAGAGGATTTGTTTGACATTGGTAGCTCTCGCCATGTAGCAAGGATGTCACTCTCAAAAGGGAGATTGCATATGGAGAAATCTTCAGACCTAGATCGCACGATCTTTAGGTTTTTCATGATTCCAAAAGAGGTCTCCATGTTGTCATACCAAGTACGCAATCAAGGTAGCATTCTAATACTCATTGTTGTTGGTTTCTTTTCTATGTGAATAGATATTCTTGACATTCATGTTATTGCAGACAAAGCTACAGAAGATAATTGGGCATTGATGTACATGGAATGTTTGAAACTAAAGACACAAAACAAGGTAAGTTTGGTGGTTTTGCTTGACATCATTGGAGTTCCTTCATTTCTTACCATACATTCTTAATTGCATGTTTTGTGGATATAGGTGCTATATTGTCAGCCCTACAATCCTCAAGCAAAGGAAGACAAAGACAAACCATTCATTCTTATTATTCAAGATACGTGGATGTTACAAATGGCACTTTGATTCTCCTTGCATAACTCATGGGCTATTGATAGTACTATCAAGACAAATAAATTTGGCCTACCATTATATGCAGCTGTACTACCAAACCAACTTGGAGTTGGCATTCCAGTGTGGTGTATGATGTGCACTAATGACCCAGGCTCTCATCAAGAGAGCATTGCCTTGGAGATTACTATGAAAATGGTTTTTTCAAGAATGGGAGATATTCATCCTACAGCTCTAGTCATTGACAAGTGTCCACAAGAACTAGAGCCATTGCTTAAGGTGGTTGACGAAGATCCCCATTGTTGGGTTCAACAAGAGCAAGAAACTTGCCAACAAGTTGCATGCCATGTCATCCTGTGTTGGTTCCATGCTAAGAAAGCTTGGGTTGAGAATTTGTTATGACAAGTAAGAGATTGCAATATTTCAAGGCTATGGACTGTGGGTATGCAGTAAACTAGGACTCGATAGTAAACTAGGACTGTGCAGTAACCTAGGACTGTGTAATTGAGAGTAGCTTAGGATATTTGATTTCATATGAGTTTTTTGTTATAATTTAACCTCTAACAAAAATGTGAAAAATGTAGGTTTCCACAGAAATACAAGATGAGATCTACACATCAATGTCAAATCTCATGCACTCGGTTACAGAAATGGAATTTGAACAGAAGTATCAACATTTCTTACAATGTTACAATGCACATGACAATATCATTCGATATGTAACAAATGGTTGGTGTGGGTCTACTTGTGTATGGCGAAGGCGATGGCCAAAATTTGGCCGATTGTTTTCTTATGGGAATGTTGATACTACTAACTTGGTGGAGCACCTATGGCAGTACATAAAATACACTCTCTTGGATGCACAAATCAACCGGTCCATGCTTGAACTTATACATGCTCTTGTGGGCGATTCCAAGACTGGCAGGCGCATGGGTGGAACTATGCTTGAGTTCTTCAAGCAAAAGCAAGAAATAGGTAATATCACTAGTTCTTTTAACATTTTTGTTGTATTCATTTAAAGTATCTTAAATCCTCTTCTTGACATTTGTACTTCTTGATCTAACCGATTCTGGGTGCTTTAGTATTTGTGGATCGTCAAAGATGCACACTTCAAGGTTGTATGCAGGGGAGAGAATATTACAACGATTTGAAAGTGACCCCTCATCGTTGAAAGTTATCAATGAAATGGCCTTGTCGTTCAAGATTCAAAGCACCTCTTCTTCAAGCCAATGGTATCATGTGAGTATGCAATAATTATTGTGATTGCCCTGATTGGACAAGTGACTGCAAGCACTTATATGGCATAAGATTGATAATGAGGCATCACTTTCCTGAGTTATACAACTTTCTTCCCATTATTGACAATGCACGCACCTTGGGAATGGTTTCTATGGATCACGAGATTTGTGAGACTTTTGCGAGCCCTTGTAATCAGATGGACATGAAAGAGGCCAACACAAGTGAAGACATTCATCTCTGCATTGAAGAATTTAGAAGAATTTTAAGTCAAATAGAGGAAGAATTGGACACAAAGGACTCTACAGAAAAAGAATTATGCTTGACACAGCTACAAACCTCAAAGGAGTACCTTACAAATCTTATCAAGCCAAAGGAGATTGACATGCCTACAAGAGGGAGTGTTCGTCAAATTCAAGCACATGTGATGACAACTCGGCTTGGCAATGGAAGGCCAAGAGAGCCTTTTAATACCATTCCAACTTCATTTGAGGAAGCTGAATTGTGTCCCCCCAACAAACGAGCTCATGTAACCGGTGTATTGAGAAGAAAACATCAACGTGGTAGACATCGTATTCACTTTGATAAAAGACCACGTATTTGGTGCCCACATTGCTGCACAAAAACATTGATGGTAGACCCCCTTTCTACCCTCTCTTGTCACACTTGCCATGGTTTATTGCCTTTAACTGAAAGACATGCTCCCGTCGGTGTTGAAGGCATCCTCATAATAAACAAGGATGTGCTATTATGCGATGGATTACAAAGCTTGCAATGTAAGATCATGTCTTGTTTGTATGGTGATTGTAAGGATGAGGAGAGACACTTTTCTTTGACTCTTCCAAGTGGACAAGTCCTCGAAAAGATATACGCATCGCGCGTTAGACTTATGCTATTGTACACTTGATATATATCATGTGGAATGGAATGGTTGAAATGTTTTGGTGAAAGCTATATGAGGAAACTAATGTTGTGAAATGGTGGCAAGTACTGTCTTATTTTTCAGTATTTGTGTAGCATTGGATGTATGTATGATCTCTCTCATTGGTAAGCCTTTCCACATAAACTAGGACTGTGCAGTAAACTAGGACTATGCAAAAACTAGGACAAGCCAAAGTACAAATGGAAGTACAAGCTTGCAATGTAAGATCATGTCTTTTTTATATGGTGATTGTAAGGATGAGGAAAGACGCTTTTCTTAAGATACTGTACACTTGATATCAATCATGTGGAATAGAGTGGTTGAAATGCTTTGGTGATATATATATGAGGAAACTAATGTGAAATGGTGGCAAGTACTGTTTTATTTTTCAATATTTGTGTAGCATTAGATGTATGTATGATCTCTCTCATTGGTAAGCCTTTCCACATAAACTAGGACTGTGCAAAAACTAGGACAAGCCGAAGTACAAATGGAAGTACAAGCTTGCAATGTAAGATCATGTCTTTTTTATATGGTGATTGTAAGGATGAGGAGAATGGCTTGGGCGTGAACGGCTGGGACGTGAACAACTGGGGTGTGAACGGCGGGGACGTGAATGGCTTGGCACGTCCGTTTGTGAGTCATGGGAAAAATTAAACGATGTTCAATTGAGGAGATGTTTCATGATGGGCTTGAAGAATAACAGCTTACACAACTTGATCATTGTATCCAATCCGAAAACATTCGATCAATGTTGTAAAGAAGCAATACGTTTAGATGACAACATGCTAGAAGATGAGCATATAACGAGCTGTTCCTCATCTAAACCATGTGAAGCAATGGTAAAAGAAAGATCGATCTTGGAATTGACATTCCTCCAATTTTATGCAGCCTTGCTTAAAACCTTATAGTAGATATCTATAAGAGAGGATGAAAACCTTCAAAACTAGACATCTTTAATGCCTCTAAAAGTGAGGAGCGAAATGCCTTGTGTTGAATGCAATCACTATGACCATCCCAATCCTCATTGTGCATACAAGGCATATGTTTTTCTATACTGCATATATTGTAAAACCTTTGACCACCATGATACTAAAAAGTGTCCCGCTTCCTCTACAATGGACTCAAAACCTCCCGTGCACCAAACAGAAACAGTCCAAAGGGTAGAAAATACTTAAGAAGCAGTTAATCGGACACTTTAGTGTTTCTATTGTCGGGGGACCTCACAAGATGGCAGACTGCATAGTTTGGAATACTTCCTTGCCCATAGTCACACTGACACCTTGTGACCAATGTGTGAACGATGTGGCATTGATCACATGTTCCAAGATTGCCCAAGACGAGTTGCTTCAATGCAACTTGTCTCACAAAATACAACTCTTAACATCTTAAGCGTACAAAACGGGCAACTGCCCATAGTGCCATTGAATGTGCTTACATGTTTACAAGCCAAGGCACGAGAAATAGTTAAAAGGAAAGCAAAATACAATACCTCAACATGCGTAGAAGAACATGCTTTAAAATAGAACCCAAAGGAGAAAACAAAACCTTCTAAACCCAAGAAAAGCAAGGGACAACAAACTGTCAAAACCAAGGTCGAATTAAAAGACAGGGAAAAGGAGTCTATACAGGACATAAACCCAAAAGGGGACATAAACACGAAAGAGCCAAAATCTATACAGGATGCAGAAGCATCCACATCAAAGAACACCACACAAACCTCAACACCCATATGTGCGACACATAATACAAAAACCCAAAAGAAAACTCGATCTCGTTGCATGGGTAAACATAATGAAAAACTGACAAACCAAAGAAAGTCAGAGAATGAAACAAGTTCTAGTACATCACTAAGTGAGGATGAAGCAAGTTCTTACTCTTAACTCAGTGCATGACATAAACTAATCAAAAAACTAAAACCCACCCAACCACCCCAAATGGATAATAATGATCATATGACATATACGGAATGCAAAAAGCAAGCTCAGGAGAGCATGCTTAGTTTGGTTGAATGTCTTAGAGGGTTACCGGTTGTGATTGAGCCTCATAAAGCCAATCCTAAAAGAACAACCAAGATTCAAAGCCTAGAAGAGTACCGCTTTCCCTTTCAAGAGGAAGATCTAGTCTCTACAGAAGTCATTTGAGACAGATTGTACGAACTATAGGCTTGAGAAAGCACGTGAGGAATTTGATAATTCCCTTACAAGATAAAACAGTCTCTCAAATCCTCATTCCCGTACAAGATAAAATAGTCTCTCAAAACCTCATTTGGAGGAATGCTCTTCTCTCATAAATATAAAGCCAACATCACATCAAAACTTGCACCTTTAATGGCTCAACTTGAGTTATACAAGGACATAATGAACTCCATAAAACAGGACTATGAGGATTCGCATGTTTCCAAACAGCCCTCATTAAAGGGCCAAGTGTGCCAGTGTACGCATTGGGTACTCTTGAAAAAGCTGAGACCCAAACATTGGATAAAAGTGAATGGGAATATGAAACAGAAATAGGATCTGAATCTGAAACAATATCCGAAACACCCATGGTTCCTTTGGAATATTCTATCATGGTATGGTTGGATTTCTCTACAGGCAATGATGTTCAGCACAAATGCGCATTGATTAGCCCTCAAGCTACTCATAACATTGTGACAATAGACACTTGGGTGTCATTGGGACAACCTAAACTCATCCCTACAAGCAATAGTCTTGCAAGAGGAGCCAATGGACAAAACATTGAAGTTCTAGGTTCTTTTAGATACACTACTCAATGGCGATATGGAATTTACATTCCATGTTACCCTAGAATCCCTTGAGTATGATGTCATCTTTGGTGGACCTTGGATAAGTGAATCGTTGTAATTCACTAGATGAATCCATGTAAACAGTCACTCCTGCGGCAGCAATGTACAATTGCTATTACGGGAGGAAGAAACCTTGCAACAAGAGCTAGAACTTCCAACATATCTTACTGAAAAGATCCCTAGGATTTTGGTTGGATTGAAAATTACAAATAAAATCACCACAGCTCAAGCACAGTTTTATCCAACATGAGAACACAATCTCATGACCCTCGAGCTATGGGATTTTTTAGGTCAACCAACACTCACGGCGGCACATCCTCGAAAGGATTACCTTTACACAAGACTTGCACATGCCATGTCTGGGGGTACTTTGAACATACAATATTGAACATACAATGTATATTGAAACTAACCCCCTCACTTGCAAGTTTTTGTGGTTGAGTATGTGTTGGAAAGAGATTTAATCTTGGGGCATAAATGGACTGTTGTTGCCCAAGCACCACTATGCTTTGCTATAGCGATAGAGTCATCATGATGGTCAACAACAAAAAGTTGACAATAACATACTACCGGAAGAGGATCCAACTTTAATGGATATCTATGATGCTGAACGCAAAAGGATACAAGCCTCTTCCACAAAGCCCCTCTACACAATGACCTACCATCTGCATCAACAACCAACTCCGATAAAGCCTCTACTCCTTCAACCATATCCTCACCTACGAAGTTAAATGCCAAAACCTTGCAATCAACAGCTATTCCTGAAGAAGTTTCCAGAGCCCAACCATCTATCTCTAACAGGGAACTCAAAGGAAAGACCCCAGAGCCTATGCATTTTCATTGACAAATCTCAACAAAGGAGACAACCACATGCAGGCCTCGTCATCGACAACCACTCCACAAGAGACTCTAACCTTATCATCATCAACAATGTCCATGAGTCTCAAACCCACAGCCTCAGCACTAGCCAAAGTCAAGGAAGGCCCCAAACCTTCCACATCAACCCTAAAGAAAACTCCACCAAGACTCCCACAATCACGATATCTTAATAGTATCAAAATGTGGGTGGAGAAGCAGCTACTTATAGCTCAAGGCTACTATGAAGGTGCCAATCAAATTTGAGTGCCTTGACAGTCAAAACCTCTTCCTCAACGAAGCACTCAAAAGCCAAGAAAGAAGAAGAGTACTCCACAACACCGTCCACAAAAGCCTATGCGAGTTTCTCAAAGAACTCCACCAATGCAACAAGTGTGGATACCAAAAAACACTGCTGCAAGCACAAAGGTACTACCAAAGAAATACCAAAGCTTGGGTCCCCAAGCGCATCACAAAGTTCCCTAAGCTTGCACAAAGAAGAAATCCTCAACACCAAGCACATCGGCAACCAAATTACAGTGTTCGTCAAAGATGGGTGCTTGTGCATGTACTTCAACAACAAGGATACTATGATGGTAATTCCATCATAAGGTTGCCAAAATCGAATAATGACCACTCTCGTGCATTCAGCACCAACACAAGAGCTTGTTTGTCTGTAAAAGCAAGCAATCAACAGTCTTCCCTACTGCCTCGACATCATTTTAACAAGAAATTCAAGATCAAATATGGAGACTTAGGAGCACATCAAGAACAAAATAACAATGCTCGTCACCCCTCTGGAAGTGAGAAATGAGCGCATAAGAAGTTGTTGCTTGCAAGTCATGACCTAGATGACCCATTAAAAAAAAACTCAAGGTCAAAACCTACAAATTCACGGAATTCCATCTCATAAAATTACAATTCACGGAGTTCCGTCTCATGGCTTAAGAACTAGCACTTTCACGATTTAAGCCTAATCATGAATTAAGTCATATCACACATTAGCCGCTATATATTTGTTAAATTTTTTGCTTACTATTCTTTTGGCTAAATCAATTGCTCCATGGAGAACATTTACACCAAAGCCTCACCATCGATAACTTCCAAGTACATCTCTGGATGGGGGGGCCATGGTGGGCGAAAGCCTAGTCAATGGTACAACCCATCGCTTGGAATTTTCCTTGAAATTACAAACCTCTCCAAACAACGCCACAATCTTCACAACTCAATGATTTTTAATCCCTAGTGAAGATCTCTATATTAGCCTTGCAAGTCGACGTAATTCTTTCAATCCTCAAACAAACAACAAGTGGCTACTTCAACACAGAGGGTAGTTCAATAAGAGTCTATATGACTCAATTCTTGTACTTTATGTAAATCTGCTTCATAAGAGTACTTAAATATACATAAAAAAATAAAAAGCACATGGGTAGAAGAAGATAGGAACAGGTCCTTCTCAACAATATTTGACAAGAATCCTTCCATACAAAAGGACATCATCAAAAGCCAATTACTTCAAATGATGAATGTTGCTTCAATGAATCAAATGAGGAATCGAGAAACACCATCTCGTTCGGATGATTAAGTCTACGTTCCTCCAGATCCTTCCCTCTCTTCTCTCCCATTATTAACATCTCTTAGTGTCCCCACTAATAAAAAATTAAATGTAACCTTGCCGATGATTGTGTTAAAAACAAATTGAGTCCAAAAAAAAGGGAAAAAAAAAGAGGGGCTCACACAAATATAAAAAGGCAATCATTCACAAAAAACCCCACGCCCCACCCTGTTAGGAATTCCCAATACACTACTAACCTATTCATTCATTAACTAGCTTTTCTTATTCCTTTCGGAGGAACAAAGACCATTGAATGTCACTCAACATCAATGCCATCGACAAATCTTGTTCATTCTCCCCACACACAAAGGTCTTTAACGCGATCACGAGAGGACGTGATCATCATTGAGAAGGGGAAAATGTTAATCTAATTCTAGGATTAACAAGAGCTACCGCCATGATCTTACTTCAAGGAGTCACGATGGATACACAAAAGGGTCATACATTCATGATATGAAGCAATAGTGTCCAAAGCTACAACTTGGACGGGCGCCCGTAATGGTTTGACAGAGTATTTATGGCAATTCCCACTTTAAGAGCATGTGATAGCAAGTTAGGATGAAGTCCTAAGTGATGTACTTCATGGATATATTATGAGAGTAGTCATTGTAATAGCATTAGGCCTCTTATGAGCCTAAAGTGCCCGATCGGCCATAGCTAAGGTGAGTGTGAACACTTATGGCCATGTATATAAGTAAATTTCTCTCATAATACAACATACTCTCCCATTGTGAAATTGAGTCTTGCTCTTGCTAATCTCTCTCCCTAATGCATGCTAGTGAGTGTGTGTGAGTGAAGTGAGGTGAGAGGAGGGACGAGGACCCGTAATGCAATGCGGTGGTGTGATAACGCTCGTGGGAGATGCGGTGGAATTGCTTCTCAAGGAGTTGTAGAGCTTGGAGACCTCAAGGGTTACGAGCTCGGCCATTGGAAAGATCCTCATGACAGTTGCGATTCACCAGGTAAGCTGTTTTTGTTTCAATGAGGGTTAGGGGGTGAGCCATAATAGTATCATCCGATAGATCTTCCTCGAGATCATCCCCGTGATCTGAATCTATAAGCTCAATGGTCATATTTGCAGCTATGCACTGCTTCTTCAATGGATAATAACATCGTTGATGCTTGCCCATACAAGACAGTATAAGCCTTCATTCTTTTCTTTCTCAAATTGCTCGAAAGTGAGAGAAGATCTGTGGTCATTCTTCATTGACACCTTTCTCTTAACTCCTACAAGAGTCTTTGTAGACGAATGTACATTAGATATGGATGCCTTTCCCTCTTGCCCACTAGTGTACCTTGAAGCTTCATAAGTAGGTCACATAAAATGAGACTTGGAGCCTTGACCCATTGTCTGACTTTGACCCTTTCGACCTTCTTCATAAAATAAAGCCATTTCTATAGCTTTGGATAAGGTTTGACACTTCTCTAGGCATACTAATGGTTGAACTTTATCATTTAACCCCAAGGGAAATTTATAAACTTGTACGAAATTTGGTAAAATTTGGGGTATTCTCATAAGCACCTCTCAATACCTGTCTCCAAGTATCTTGTGCTCTACTTTGCTCTTTTGGTGGCACAAAATTATGAATAAACATATCTTCAAGCTACTCCCAAGTATTTGTGGATTGCCTTGTCTTTTTGAAATTTCCTCCACTAACGATAAGTCATATCTTATAAATTATATGCAGCATGCTGAATTCTAATGTGCTCATCAATGATATCACATAAAGTAAAGCATTGTTCCCACTTAGAAAGCCACCGAGCTATTGCATCAACCGTGCGAGAAGGTAAAGTGCCAATGTACTTTGGTGGTTTCAAATCTTTTAATGTAAGTTTTGGCTTTAATCACTTTTATGGAGTACCCTCATGATTACCAAAGGGATGGGTATCCGAAGTCAGTGGTGGTACTCTATAGGTGTTATCATAGTGCAGATATCATTCATAAATAAACCGTCGCAAATCATGCATTTGTTGGCAAGAGAGATAGATTCGGGTGATTGTGGGGGGCAGAGTGGTTGGAATCCATTTTTAACCCCACGAATATGCAAGAAGCACTAAACGAGAAAAAATAAAAGAGAAGGGATAAGTGAGCCCCCTAGTTGTATATGAATATCGACATTGATGAAGATGAAAGCCGTGTAGAGCTGTAGTATCATAGATAAGGCCAACTGCTTCAAGAAACAGTCCACCGGAAATAAAATTTCTATTTACTGAGATCTCTACATATGAACCACCTCCAAGAAACGTTTAAGTAAAGACCTTTAGGGCTTTGTTTTTTTATAAAAGAAACGTGAACTTTTCTTTCTTTTTTTCTATGTTACGCTTGGCTATTGATGAGCAATGGCGACAGCTCTGTGGTGTACTATAGGGTTGTAAGAGAGAGAGATGAAGGAAACTTGTCGCTTGGCAAGCACCTTGTTAGGCGCTTGTGGCCTGGCCACAATTACTCTAGGCAATGACCATAACAACGACTATGTTGGTAGATTGATGAGACAAATGGCAACGGAACGACAATGACGGAACATTAATAGTAGCAGCGACGGATAATAACGAACATGGATGACATCATAAAATTTTGACAGAATGGCGATGGTTTCTCCTCACTTCTGCAAGCTTCTCCTTGCTCAAAGCAAGCTCATACCAGAGTTGCAGGTCTTCCCCCATAGACAAGAACTAAGGCCTAGGCTCTGATACAAAATGTCAGGCTTCCATGGAAGGCAACCAAGATCTCTGTATCAAGCCTCATGAAAAAAATGTGAGAGAGAAGAAGATGAACTCAAGAATAGCGAAAAGAAACCTAGCTTGGCATACCATGTTAAACCACCCAACCATTATATATACTAGTGACCCCAGGCATCCACACACCATACTCATGTGCCCCACACACCATACTCATGTGCCCCCTGTGTCCCCACACTGGTATCCCCATTCTACACATCACTGGGTCTTTGGCCTACAACCATCACCCATGAACATTACCCGTTCACACTTATTATTATAAGCAATGATGTGTAATAGTATGTCGCCATTGGTTTTCCCACATAACAAATTCTATGTTTAAACAAATGTGATGAGAATAGATGTGATGAGAATCAGATAGATGTGAATGAATGTATGGATGGATGTGACATCCGTGTGTCCCTCGTATTACTGGCATTTAAATCCCACGTATCACTGTGTACACATCCTATATGTTACCATGTGGGATGGGTCGTAACATTGAGAGAGAGAGAGAGAGAGTGATAGAGAGTTAGAGAGGGAATGAGTGTGTTAGAGAGAGAGAGAGAGAGAGAGAGAGAGAGAGAGAAGAGAGAGAATTAGGGGCCCTTTCTATGGTTTTATAGACTTCTCTTCTTCTTATTTGATGATTCCACTTGTTGTGGAGCTAATATTGTCACTCGTGGTTGTCGATGTGTCTATTGTGCCACTTCTTTGTTGTTGAAGGATAGTGTGGACAGAGCCATGTTCTCCACTAATTCCATGAACACCACATCACCACTATTAACAATTATCTTCTTAGCCTTTGGGTTGTATAGTTGATACCTCTTTTGGATCTCCTCTATTCGCTTGGATTTGTGAACAACTAAGTGCTCTTTTGTGATTGCAGAGACGATGGAGCTTTCTCATCCAAGAGTTTCTTCACCTATTTAGGATATGGGCCCTTTTCGTGGTATTGTAGGTTTCTCTTCTTCATCATTTGATGATTCCACCTCTTGTGGAGCTGATACTATCACTAGTGGTTGTGGTTGTGTCTATTATTAAAGGACAGTGTGGACAGAGCCTTGTCCTTCACCGATGAGGATGTTCCATGAACACCACATCATTGCTACACTGATAATTATCCTTTTTGCCTTTGGGTCATATAGTGGATAGCCCTTTGAATCCATACTATACCCTAAGAAAATATACTTCCTACTCTCAGAATCCCACTTGGTTTGTAGATAAGTCTAGAACATGCAAAAAATAATCACAACCAAATGTCCTAAAAAATGCAATTGAAGTTTAATTAACAGAATAAACTTCTCGAGGTGCCATGCGCTTCACTTTCTTTGTGTAACTTGTGTTCATGTATTGCATTGTTAACTATCTTGCCCAAAAAGGTATTCAACATTGCTTTCCCTTTAAGCATACTCCATGCCATTTCCACAACAATGTTATTGTAGATTATGAGCAATTATCAAATCTCTATTAATCATGTGCTCCTTGTAGGTAGGCATTGAATTCACTTAATGTGGATTCTCCTCCTCAATCTATTCAAGACTTCTTTAGCCTCTTTACTATCTCATTCTCCACAAAACTATGCCATATTTTGAATTTTCCAAAAGCCCCAAAAAATACACCCATGTCTTCCTAAATGAACTCATCGATTAGTAACAAAAGGTACGAAAAAGAAACACCCAATGCAATGGTTGGCATGTTACCACAAAGATATGCATGGACAAACTCTAAAGGAGAAGCTCTAGAGGAGTCTTTGCATGATTCATGGAAATCCATACCGATACGGATTTCCCACTATACAAGCTTCACATAGTTCTGACATCGAATAAAAAATGGTAGATGTGTCGTAATCCCAATCCTTTGCATCTCTTTCAAGGCTACAAAACTTAGGCACCCAATTCTCATGCCACAACTTGCTTGTCTCGATATTGGCTAGGCTATAAAAGGAGACAGCTCATACAAGTTGTTGCATTGGATATTATCATTGGCATCTATAATGATTGCACTAGTCTTATCGAAGAGAACCTTCAAGTCACAGTCAACTATGGCTACAATAAACAAAATAATCCTCTTGATGTCTAGCATATAGAGCACATCTCACCACCATCACTAGAAACAAAAGAAATGATATATGTCCTATGGCTGGGCATTCGGTATCATTCCCACCTAGGATGGATTCCCTTATAGGCTTGAGAGAGCTCTACCAACCATGGTCATATGCTGGGAGGATGCTCTGTTGTTGTTAATGATTGATAAACCATCGGGTGCTAATGAATGTTGTGCCTTTGTACAAATTTCTTCGATTTTCCATAAACAATTCCGATTTCGCTTCGACATTATTTCCATACTCCTTCTTCAAAGGCTATAAAGTTCCATTCTTCTCATCTGCTTCTTTTAGTCTACATGATTTGATCATATGACTAGACTTATCTCACTAGAAACACTTTACCTTTGATTTCTTCTTCTTCTAAAAAGCATTGGGATGATTAGAGCCCTTCCCCTTTTCTTCTCTTTTTTTGCATTTACTTAGAATATAGCATCTCCTCCTCCCGGCTAGCATTACGCTCAACTCCTCAAAAGTAAGATGCGGTTTACACACCTATGCATTGAGTGAGGTCACTAACCTGCCATACTTTGAGGGTAAAACTTGGATGCACCTGCACTCCAGTTCTTCTTACTGATCCCCAGCGTTGCTATCTAATCTCGTAGATTCTTTATCCGTGCTATGAACTGCTTTGCTTTGCTTCTCTTTAAGAATGCTTCTCTACTACAAGATGATTCTCAAGATTTTGTATCCTTGTAAAGAATCAAGTCCTCACATGTGAAATGAATATTACATAGAGTCATGGAAATGTCACCATTTTTTAAGAAAATTGGAAGATTGCATTTATAGGGAATGGCCTTTGAGAAGCTTTTTTCAAGAGGAAGATGCCACATAGTGATCGGTTGATATATGGCCGATGCCATGTGGTATATAGTTTGAACAAGAAAAGCTTCCGATGAGACCATTCTGAGAACGTCATGGTCTTTGGGAGTAAAATTAGAAAAAAATCCAAGCATGATTATGTATCCCAATCTTATTGATTTTCAAATTCCAAGAGGGATGAGGTGTCACTCTCATTTACTTGGAATCTTTTAATTCTGAACGTCATGGTCTTTGGGAGTAAAATTAGAAAAAAAAATCCAAGCATGATTATGTATCCCAATCTTATTGATTTTCAAATTCCAAGAGGGATGAGGTGTCACTCTCGTTTACTTGGAATCTTTTAATTCGTAATGTTTTGATATATCAATCTCTCATTGATTTGAGTTTTTTGACAATTCCTTTCATGCTAATGTGCCAAAATCCTATTTATTGAATGCTACAATTTTCATTTTTAAAATGATGTGATTTGTGTGGTTGAGATTTACTCTTCCCCATGACCAAGGACCACATGACAGACTATAGAACGGTCAAGGGAAATGATTTCCCCATAAGAAAATGGGGAGCCCCTCCTTGAACATTCTTGATCGTCGTGGTCAATGCTAGAAAAGACATATTTTTCAATAATCAAAATAAGGACAACTCTTAAATCTATCCGATGTTTGTTTTCATATATATCACTTAATATATGAAAAATCATTCCTTAAAATAAGGGCTACTTAATATCTCAAGAGATCTTTCTTGATTTTGGCTAGTACAAATATACTAGTTTGCCATTTTCCATTTTTTTCGAGCTCTGGTCATGGTCTTGGAATTCAAATTTGATGGTGGTGCCCCATTAGCATAGGCATGAAATTTGGTGGAGAATTGTTTTTTGAATTTTGTGACTTGTGGGAAATGATGCTACTTGCCACCTCAGCTTCTTTGGAAAAAACTCTGGAGGTGCTTCGGTGTCAAGGTCAGAGTCGTTAGGAAAGGAGAGTCAAAAGCCCTGGTCAAATACTCAAATGTCCTGGTCAAATTGGAAATAGTCACGAGCACGATATCAACGTGACATATGTTTTCTTTATAGGGGCAGCTTGCTTAATTGCTTGTCCGCTTCCTTTCATCATGCAAGTTATGCCCGAGTCTTGCACAATATCTAGCAATTCCCGAGTGAGATTATCAGTCTAAACCTCTTTGCTCTTACTGATAATTAACAACTGAAAGCCTGTTTATTAGTCGCGTGGCCTCTCTTATCCTCTTAAGCTGCTTCGCCATTCCAGTGACTCTCTTCTGTTAAGATTTCAAAATGGGTTGTTAAATGATCATCTTGATGAGCTAACCAAAATCACAAACACTTGCTAATCTACAACCAAGCCTTCACTAAATCCCAGTTTAGTGACAAATCCTACTCTACAAGCTCAGATTGTAGTAGGATTGTGAAGGGCAAATTAATCAAAACAGATGATAAAAACGGGATTAGCTCTACCACCTTAAAGTGGGGCCTATGGCAATCAAGCTGCAGCATGATGCTGATCTGGTTGGCCTCACTCCTTACTTGGACTAAGATTGCCAATCTCTCCTCAAAAGCTTGGAGGTGTTGCCATAAAGAAAAAAAATAGTTGTAGTTTTGGAGAGGAATAAATTGGATCATGACCAAATAGCCCACCATTTGTGTGGTTATGCGCTCAACAAATAGGATTAGGTTTCTGCTGCTGCTGCAGCAGGGGAAACATGCCCTAAGTTATTTTCACAATTTGGCTGCATGCTTCTAGGGCCATCGTGTGACGTGGCTCTAAACTTTGCCTATGGTCAATGTTTCCACTGATTGACGTTTGTAAAAAATTGTCCATGTTTCCATTAATTAATCCAAGTTTTTAATCAAACATTTCTTTCATTTTTTAATGGAGAGGTTCATTTCCTTGGTCAAACATTTCTTTCATTTTTTAATGGAGAGGTTCATTTCCTTGGTCACACCTCTTAGGGCATGCGGGTGGGTTGGGCTTAAGTTTCAAACTCAATGAAACTCGCCACCCACAAATGCTAGGCTTACTCCAATTTTTGAATGTTCATACATGTGGGGGGGTGCTATGTTAGCTCCATGCCTGTACAATTACACATTAATTAGACAATTAACTGATAGGACTAAAGGATTATGTTGCATCATAAATTGGATGTCATGCTCTAGCTCACATGGAGTTGATTAAAAAGAGTTCAATGACATCATTTATGTTTTGCTTTTGGTTTAGAAGAGTTTGGAATGAACTTGTCGATCAGCAAAGTCTCTATGGCGATATTTTGTACTCAAAAGTATATTTTACAAAGCGAACATGATATTACATTATCATAAAAGCCATGAAAATTGTACCAAACAACTCTTTATCATGACTTTGTCTATCACTTATTACAATGTCGATTGTTTCACATTAAAGTATTTAAAATTTTAGAAAAACATTGTGAAAACATTTAGAGCCTCAATTTTATTTGTGGGTGGGGAAGGCTCTCTTGTCTAAAACAAACATTTAATAAGCACAATATGCCAAAAGGTTTTGTGCATTATAATTTTGGTCATTAAAACTACATCATGACTCAATTTTCCATCCTTGATTATTAATAGGCACCCAACATCTTTTTTGGGATTAAGTTTACTGGAATATGCCTTGTTTGTCTAAGGTCTAATGACAGGTAACCAACATCATTTTTTGGGATTAACGTGATATTAGAATTACTCTTGTTACTAGGAATTATATTTCTTATTTTATATCGGGGACGCCCATATGTGCCGTGCTTGTTGGTACATGTAATTTGATTTTATGGTTGCCTATATCTCATAACAACGTTGGGATTAATTGATGTGTTCAATTAATTGTTTAACTAACGTGGAATATGTCTATAAGTATAGGTACCCAGATGTGCGAGGTATCGAATGAGGTGTCGCATTATACGAGGGTACTGATTGAGGTGTCGTATGGTATGAGCTGTGTGAGAGTACCGATTGAGGTGTTGCACTATAGGTACCTAGATGTGCGAGGTACCGAATGAGGTGTCACATCATACGAGGGTATTGATTGAGGTGTCGTATGGCATGAGCTGTGTGAGGGTACCGATTGAGGTGTCGCACTATACGAGGGTATCGATTGAGGTGTCGTATGGATGGTGGATTGAGTAGTGGCGTGAAAATGGAGATCATTTTGCTAATCATGTATTAGAATTTTATGTTATCTACAATCTTTCATGTTGCTAGGTTATTTTGTGTATATTATTTGTGATTTGATAATGAGTGTGAGGGTCACCAATTTAGGTATTACACGAGTTTTATTGTGCAGTTCATGTTCACTTGAGCCATGACTTAGTGCCTCTGAGCTATGCTTAGTCAATGAACCTCTGAGTCTATTTGTGGTATTCTCCATGACCAGAAGAACCTCTGAGCCATGCCTTTGTGCCTCTGGAGCCATGTTCGGACCTCTGAGTTTACTTTACAGGTTATGACATTGCTAACGAGCATGATGTTGTTGTAGCATTTTCTTCTACATAACTGAGGACATTGGCTTCCTCAAATGGGAGGACCATTATTACAGGTAACACTGTTGTGGACAAAATAGGTACTATTTCCTGACAACGAGAAATATTTAGCATCTTTCAAAGATTCTATAAAAAAAGTTCAGCTTTTTACCTCTTTTTAAAAAGTGGTCTACGCATGCGTACAACACTACCAAAAAACGATAATATTTTGAGCACTTTACATATTTCTTACAAAAATTGACATGAAAAAAAAGACTTTGTTTTGCTTACTTTTTGAGATTATAATTGAAAATCTAACAATAAGTTTTTAAAAAACATACCAAAATAGAGACAATGTTTATTATTTCGATCTTCAATCCATTAAAAAAATGATACAACTGTAAAAAGAAGCTACTTTCTAAACGTATAGCTTATGGCATAGTTATGCCATCCTCATAATCATTGCTACATCATCACTAGTTGATGTGCCTTTCTTTGAGAAGGTAGATGAGGTGTCATCTTCTTCACTATCCACAAATACATTTTTTTTCTTTTATGTGTACACTTGTTGAAGCTTAGACTCCTTGGGTCATCTACCATGTTAGCATGATTGAGGATGTGCTACAAAGTGCAACTATAAAAAATTATTTATATGATTATATTACAAAAGTGTTATCTTGATATAGTTATTATCTTAATTTTTAATACCCTATTTTGGCTCTTGATGTGAGAGTAGTATTAAAATCTATTTTGAAGCTCTTGAGTATCAAAATTTCTTAATTGATAATATATACTTTTTTAAAAAGAGTTCGTTACGTATAGATGAATTTTAAAATATCATGAATAAGCTATTTTAAAGTTGTGTGATTTTGAAAAATAATTACACACTCATTTTTAAAGAAGATGTGTCCTTGATGTGACAAAAAGGGGATTAAATGTTAATTTTAGTTATTAAATGAGTTTAGAATGAAAAAGCTCGCTTTAAGAAACAAAAGTTTACACTTTTCAAAATACTTTTTGGTAAAGTATTAGGAAGGGACTTAGGTTCGAATCCTACTGGTTACTACACATGGTGATGTTTTAGCTACAACATTTGCAGCCAACTTAATGCTGAGTAAGAACTTCTCAATTCTAAGAGTTGATGTTTTTTATCATCTTCATCTTGATACAAAACATCAACTCTAAGAGTTGATGTTTTTTATCATCTTGATACAAAACATCAACTTTTATGAAAATTTAATATTTTACATCAAGTTGATGTAAAACATCAACTTTATATGCAAAACAACAACTTTCTATGTAAAAGATCAACTTTTTTACAATACTTGATGTTTTGTATCCACGTTATGCAAAACATGGACTTTCCACAAAACTTGATATTTTGCATCAACTTTGATATGCAAAACATCAAGTTTTGTGAAAAAGTTGATGTGTTGCATCAACTCGATGTAAAGCTTGATGTTTTTCATCAACTTTGATGCAAAACATTAAGTTTTATGAAAAAGTTGATGTTTTGCATCAACTCGATACAAAACAAGCTTGATGCAAAACATCAACTTTTTCACACAACTTGATGTTTTGCATCAACTTTGATGCAAAACATCAACTCTACCACAAAACTTGATGTTTTGCATCAAGTTTTAGATGCTCCAGAGATGAGAGTTAGAGGATCGGGAGGTTGATTTTCACAAACAGCCTATTTTAGCGATTCCGTCCGCGTAAGCATGCTCAGACGACCTATTCTACAAATTTTGAGTACCAACACAATTATTTTTCGATGCGATGTGTAGACATCATGAAGCGATTTGTTGATGCTCAAAATTTATGAAAATCGACCTCTGAACCTCCAACATTCTTCTCTAGAGCATTTGAAACTTGATGCAAAACATCAAGTTTTGTGGTCGACTTGATGTTTTGCATTAACTTCGATGCAAAACATCGAGTTGTGTAGAAAAGTTGATGTTTTGCATCAACTCAATGCAAAACATCAACTCTTAGCCTAAAAGTTGATGTTTTGCATCAACTTTGATGCAAAACATCAACTTTTAGGGGGCTTTTTTTCTTAACTTTGGAATATTTTTACATTTTTAATGAGAAATTTTTAAATTTTTATCACCAATAAATCTGTAAAAGCTCATTTCAAATAGTAGATAGTAGCCAAGAAAATCTTAAAAAAATTAAAAATCTTATAAATCATAGAATTAAAGAAAAAATATGCCTAGGATAAGGTGATATAGGTAGAACATAGGTTTAGGGCTAAGGACTTGAAAAACACGTATTGGTCGTAACCTTTGACTATAAATTTAAGAGGAGTTCATTAAAAAAAAAATGCTTGTCTATGTAACCATGTAACCTTTGTATCATAAATAATATCGATATATAGTAGATGCCAAAAATTCATGATAGCAGAAGAGCTAGATGAGATAATCCATGAGGGATGACCTGTAATCCATCGGCTCCATTGATTTGGAAAACCACGAGTCGATTGATTCACCAATCCTGATTTTTGTTCTACAATTCAATTTTAAAGCTGAAGAACTATACAAAAATACACATGGTGGGACTATCTATGTTGAGGAGGGGGGTGCATGTGAGCTTGGACTCTGCCATGCCTATGTGCAGTAGTATGCTCTCTAGCATAGAGGACCGTGAATCTACTATCATCGTGAAAGCTCCAAGCTCTTCACTTGGCCGATGTACTTCATGTTCCAAATATTACAAAAAACCTAGTTTTTTGTTGGATAGATGGTTGATTAGGGTCTACAAGTAAGGTTTAATCCTCAAGGATGTTTTGTGGAAGACTTCAAAAATCAGCGTGGTTGCAAAGGGTAACAGAAATGGTAGGATGTTTTCTTTGGATGTGAATATGCCCACGTAAAGGCAGCCATGTTTGCATATGGAACATGTATCATTGTAGATATTGATATATGGCACAAGCGTATTAGTCATCTGAATATACAACGGATGAAGTCTATGTAGGTCCTTACTGTTCACTCTCATATATATTGGAGGTTGGACACTTGGTGGGTGTCGAACATACACCCCAATAATCAACATTATTACTTGCACACTCATGACATACACCTCGTTTGTTTGAATAATGATTTGGAATTTTCTTTTAATTTTCCAATACTAGAAGAAAAGAAAGTGGTGGTTCATACCTCTTCAAGATCTATCTCGTCAGAGAGTTGGTAGCTCTCTTGCAACTCAAGATATAAAGTGCGTTGTAGAGTAAGATCATGCGCTCTGGAGGTCTCCACTACGTCACCAAAATGATCACCAATATGCAAGTGGTTACAAAGGTTCCATCCTCTCTTAAGAACTCATTGGCAAGAACACATGCAGCTTCCAAATGTTCCAGCAAGTGACTAGCGGAGTGTCCTTATAGGCAACCTTGTTGGAAAATCTACCCACACCATTGAACATCCTCTTAAAGATGAGGACTGGCTTCCTATATTTTTGGACTTGTTCAAGCTCCCAACAAACTTTGCTAGCCTATTGTAAATCCTGGGAGCCAAGTTAATATTAGAAACCTATTGGAACTAAAAATAGTTATGTTCAAAATACAAGTTGGGGTTTTCATGCACTTACTTTGAGATGTTTCTCCCAATTATATTCTCAACTATATCAGTGATGGTTCCCAAAATAGCCATGTGCTTTGGTGATATATTTCGAAACACTTGTATACAAAAAAACAAAACATGGTTACACAATTAAACACATGCTTTAAAGGAAATGATTAGAGCACCTATAAAAGAAGGTCAATGACATTACTACTTGGAGGATTGTCTAAACTATTTGTGTCATTGTCTTTTTCCTCCTCCACCTCCTCATCTTCCATCATGTGATCATCCTTCTCTGAATCATCCTCCTCCTCCTCATCTTCGCTTGTAACCTTTCTTTTCTTTGTGACTTTCTTCCTTTTTTAGTGGGGACCAATTTTCTCCACATTTGACTTGCCACCCTTTTTTTTGTGTGTCAAGATTAGTTGCACCTTTGCCTCGCCCACTTGCATCTTTTACAACATTTGTAGGCAATACTTCCCCACTACCTGCCCTGGTTAAACCTTTCTTACCATGGAATGTAGGTGTAGCATGCCCATCTTCAACAATAATATATGCCCATGAATTTATGGTCTTTTTGTGGTGTAAAATCAACAATTTTATTAAACGAGTTGTTTCCACTTAGAATCTTAGAATTCTGAGTCCAAATTTAGAATTTGCGCATGATTTTATAGCATCCAAAAGGGACACCAGATCAAGCCTAAACGTAAATTTTAGTTATTTTCAGTTAAACTACGGTAAACTTAAACTTTATAAATGGACGACTAGGTGTTCGATTGACAAACGGTCAGCACCCCTACGACTAGGGAAACACCTCGGACATTTTCATCGAATTTTTTTTCTCGCATCGTCGGGCGCTCTGGCACGCATATCAAGGCCAGCGCCCCAAATTAGGGATCCCCGTCCCAAAAAGATACACACACTCGGGCACTCGCACAACGCCTATGCAAGGACCAAAGGCCGACCGCCCTAGTGTATGGTCCACACAGACCGCCACGTGGACGCCCATGCTGCCATAACCCGAAAGGTACATGTGTACCATAGCTTTTGCCCACGCACAGGTACCATTCCTTTCCCCAGGTCCATGTAAGCCATAGGTTGGTGTACTTTCACCATACACCGTCCTTTGCACCCACGCTTTGCTATCCCTTTCTCTGCACCCGTACCCATACCCGCACCTATATAAACCCCCCAAAACCAGTACCTCATGGTCGAGACACCCAACACCCGACAGACCGTACTCGACACTCTGTGCAGGACTGTTCTCGACAACCCTCTGCACCCCTCTTCCAGCAAGCCATTTTTTCCCATCTCCAAGTAGGCCCTCTGCATAATATTTTTACCCATCTCCAAGTTATCCCTCTGCATAATATTTTTTGCCTCCTTTCACCCTTGAGGGTAGAGTGTCCTTAGTTGCTCTCTCCCCCCCGTGTGAATAGACTTAAGGAAGGACTCCCCCTTCTCTCCCTCTAGCTGTAGCCTTATCCTTGCCAATCCAATTTAAGGACACCTTCCCCCTCCCCCCCATTAGTGGGGTGACTTTAGTAAGGGCTTTTAGGCTCTTAGAGATGGTTCACACCTACGAGTGTTTTGCTCATAATTTGAGCAAACGGGCTCCAATTTGTGATCTGACTGAAGCATTGGATTCGTGACGTTGTGGGCTACAAGAAGACGGGCAGAATGGCTCCTTCATGAAAGTGCCAAAATATTACCTCGAGAGATGCACACAACAATGATTCTATAGAGGTTGCTCCAGATGCCGCCCCATCTCTCCCCTTGGGAGCCCCACAAGGAATTAATGACCAGGTTATCTTAGTCATTGTTTAAAAGGAGATATTTTTATTAATCTTTAGTGTTAACTTTAAAGAAATTAAGAAAGAAGATGTCACTTTTCTTTATACCAAAATTTCTGTGAAATTGTTGTTTTCTCAAGAAAAGTGATGAAATCTATCATATTCTGTAGTTTAGTTTGATTGAGTTAAGAAGTATAGGTATATCTTCTCTCCGCCTCGATGCTAACCCCATTTTCGTGCTTGTGTATCTAGGCAGTGATGTCAACGATGCTTGGAGTCATCGACCCAAGGTATCCCTCATACCATTGGGAGAATGAGATTTTGCCAATGGCAAATATTGTGATGCTACCTAGTTCTATGGGCCCAGGCTAGTGCGGTGAATAAGCCCTCCCTAGCACGTAGACATCCCTTTGAGGGGCAGGAGGATCAAGCGATGGAGCCTGAGAGGGAGATAAGGTGGCTTGAGTCCTTGCCAGTTGTTGCCGATGAGATGAGGTGTATGGTTCCATAGGGATTGCCCAGTCTATAGAGGCTGGAAGGCCGAATTGTAGATCATCGGTAGAATAAAGTAAAGAGCCTGGATTTGTCTATGAATAATTTTGAACATTGTATCTATTTTTTTTAATCCTTTGTTTGTAAGCATTGTGTATCATTGATAAAAACTGTTTAAGTGAATCATGTGTAAGGCCTTTAATTAAGGAACTTGTTTATTTATGTCAAACAGTGTGATAGGATTAATTAGAAAACAAATTGACGCGTGAGTTGGGTGGAAAGTGGGAGGATGGAATGCCTTGACGGCAACATCGTATGGACGGGTGGACCCCATTAGTCGGGTAAGTTTCCAATAAATTAATTAAAGCTCTACGTTAGATAAATAAATCCCTGGGCAACCCTACTCTAGAGGACTAGGTCAGCGACGACTGTGCATAGATGAGAAAAAAAGTGTTGTTTCTAGAACTCAAGAATAGAGGTTGCCTGAGTTAAAGTTGATCACTCTATGAGTGCTTTGATTTTAGAAATCCTTTAAAAAGACCACGCTCCCCCCTTCCCCACGAGATAGAACTAGGTCATACCTACTAATCGTATCCTTGTATCTTACATGGTCAAGGTGTCAACGAGTAGAAAATTATCCCAAGTTAGACTTAGTAGACTATCTAAAGGTTTCCCCTATTTAGGAAGGGGAGACCTTATAGTTGATTGCTTCAATCCCTCAGCTATAGACCGCTTAGGTTAATGTAGATTGCTTTTCACAAAATTATGTCAAATAATTGGTTAACATGGAGCAAGGCATGCAATATATCACATTTAGCAAGGCATGGATAATACCTTTCCACAAGGCCTCCTTGTCAGCAGAGGGGTATGTCCCATTGGCATAATCTAACCACCATGGGCATAAACTCCAGACCTCTTTTCCAGAAAGTTCTTCTATCCATATTTCTAGATATATGCCATTATTCTCAACCTCACTCAACACCCACTCATCTACGTGATGACGAAGCTTGGGGAAAGAAACTATGCCCTTCATCAAAACCCACCACTTGGTATAATAAATAAGACAATTAAGAAGTAGTCTTATCAACATACCTATACCTGGTGCACAAGTATATTGTGTACATTATATTATGTGCATATACTAGGAGGCTAACCCACCCTAGGCATGTGAGCATGGGAGCATGGGAACATGCTCTAGTGGGGCAAGAGTTAGACCTAACCTTGGGTTGAGGTTAGGGTCAGGCAACCAAGGGTCACACATGGAAATGGAGAGTCAGGAGTCACTTGAGAGATCTCCTATATAATAGGGGCATGGGGCTTTCTCAAGGTATTCTCTTGTGTAGAGCATAGTACATCTTCTCTCTTGCCATTTCATGCTAGAGCTATGTGCTCCTAGATTGAAGATATACCTCTTGGTGTTATGGGACACCAAGATTAGGTATGTGGTTCTTCAGTACTTTGATGTGTGCACCCTTGGGCTCGGGGGTGGTCGGGTGGATGAGTACATGCCTAGATTATGTGTGTTTATGCATAGTGATTAGCTAGAGAGATCTAGAGAGGTAAACCATAAAATTGAGCTAGTACCGGGTACAATAACTGTTAGTATTCCTTTATATCGGCTTAGCCAGACTGAGGAAGACGAGATAGCCAAGCAACTAGCTGAATACTTGAGGATGGGTCAGATTAGACCAAGTAAGTCTCATTGGGGTGCACCAGTTCTCCTGGTTAAGAAAAAAGATTAAGGTACCTGGCAAATGTGTATTGATTACAAATTCTTAACAAGGTTACAATTAAAAACAAATACCCATTACCTAGATCATATGATCTTATTGATAGGTTGCAAGGAGCTAAGTATTTCACAAAGCTTGATTTGCGAACCGGTTATCATCAGATCCGTATTATAGAGGAAGATGTTCCTAAAACTGCTTTTAGGAGACACGTTACAACCATTATGAATTTTTAGTGTTACCCTTTGGTCTCACTAATGCACCAGCAACTTTTCAACAAATGATGAATGATTTATATCGGGATCTGTTAGGAAAATGCGTGGTCGTTTTCTTAGATGACATTTTGATATATAGTAAAACTTTGGCTGAGCATGAGGATCATCTTAAAGTGGTTCTAGGAAAGCTCAGGAAAAGGAGAAATTGTATTGTAAATTATCTAAGTATGATTTCTAAGAAGGAATTGTTATACTTGGGTCATAAGATCTCTCTAGATGGCTTAAGTATAGATTTGGATCGAATCCAAAAGGTTTTGGAAGGGCTAGTTCCATGTACGATCAAGCAGTTAAGATCTTTCTTAGGTTTTGTGGTGTTTTTTAAAAAATCTATCAAGGACTATTCGAAGTTGACAGTGCCTCTTTTACCAACCTTCTTAAGGGTAGAAATAAGAAGTCTAATTCTCTGATTGAGTGGAATGAGAAGCTACAGGAAACTTTCGATACTTTGAAAAGTAAAGTTCGAGATGCTCTTGTGTTAGCCTTGCCGGATCCTAGCAGGCCTTACATTGTTGAGACTGATGTGCGGTAGGTGCATCTTTGTTCTAGGATGGGAAGCATGTGGTCTTCGAGAGTAAGAAACTCACTGATGCACAGACTAGGTACCCAGTTCAGGAGAAAGAGTTGTATGCGATCATTTATGCTTGAAATGCATGGAGACAGTATCTCTACAGGTCTCAGTTTATGGTCTTGACAGATCACTAGTCTTTAGAATACATTTGTGGTGATCAATCATGGGATGAGTTGATGCAGGACTTTGATTTCATGATTAAATACAAGAAAGGTAGCTTGAATCATGTGTTGAGTTGAATTGGTGAAGTTAATGAACTTAGCTTCATAAAAATTACTTCTAACTTGTATGATTCACTTAGGGGAAAATGTAGTACATATATTTTCTTTGAAAAATATTAGAATTTGGTAGAATCAGGGTCCAACTCTGAGGTAGATCAAAACTTGGTGAATCAAGGAAAAACCAACAAATTTTTTATTTGGAATGTTATCTTATTCCGAAACGATACGGTTTACGTGATGGATGTGCCAGAAATTAGACTCAGGATCGCTCAAATAATCTTTCAAGGACATTATTCCCTTTGATTCTCCTTCTTCCGCGTGAACCTCCCACAAGATTGGCTTCTCTTCTTCCATTTTGCACTTCATATTAAGTGATGCCAATATACGTGCTTGCTGAAGAACACACAGAATGCAAGTTCTCCGCACTATATACGTGCAACTTTCATAGCATTCTCCCTAGAGCACCCATACATTACACTCTCAAACATTATTTGAGCCAACTTGCTCTTTTTACACAGAAGACTAGAGTTACTCATTTGGAGGCAAGCTCGAGCGAAAATGAGTTGCAGCTTCTCTATTGTGAATTGTTGCTGCTTCTCATGCCAATCATGGTACTTAAATATAACATCAAAGAAATCCTTTCCATTTGCAGGATTTGCGATGGCTGTGTATGTGTACCCATTTTTCGTGAAAATTAGCTCTATTTCCTTCAAGTAATTCTAGTACACTTCCTTATCTTTTGTGTGTTCCCCTTCCTTAGGAAATCCTCTAGTTTTAGTATGAATGATCTTAAATTCATCTTGAAATTAAAAATCAAGATGAAAAATTATAAGAGAATTCAAGCTAAAATTGGGGTTAAAGAAAATTGGAGCATAAATATTACCTGAAAAACAAATTGGGATAACATTCCCATTGGGACAATAAACCAACTTAGTTTGCCCACTTTTTTATTGTTGCGAGCAACTATTATGGTTGCCCACTTCCGTTTATCCTCTGTTAGCTTTTGCAACAGAGTATTTGGATTTACAAGACCGAAACATTGTATAAGAAAAATGTCATGGCCTGGTGTGTGTGGAACATGCACACGAGTAACCTTGATGAAAAACCAACAATTAACATCTTGAGAGAGAATACAAATATACAAGACATTGAACCTCTTTAAATACTTGAGAAATATTTAAATACCTGTTAAGGTTTGCAAGGTTCATTAATAACTCTGCCTCTTCTTCCTTTGTGAAGGAAATGACACGACACCGAACTTGAGGATACATATCCTTCGAATGTAACCATTCTATGTATCCAAGAAAATGAAAAAAACTATATTGGATATTTCAATAAAATTACAAAACATTTCAAAGAAATAAGTCTAAATTTAATTTACGTGTTTGCATGCATTGAAGCCATGACACAAGTCTATGGTTTCTATCCCAAACAACTAAATTTTTCCTGGCAAGGTGAGCCCACTTTTGTGTTTCTTTGAGCTTTTCATCAAACATATTTGATTGTTGCCACACCAAAATCCATTTTTCCATCTCGGATCCTTAGGGTTATGTTCTTGGGGAGCTTTCCAGGGAAAACTCTCAGAAACAATGATCTCTCCCATCGATAGCACATAAGCGTGCCTATTGAAGCTCTCTTCAAGTTGGAACGGGTGGAAGTCTCACATCATCGACAAAGTATGAAGACAACCAGTCCCGCAACATCTCAGTTTGCACTAGCCTCCCAAAATTTTAAGGTAGGGAGGAGGGCAAGTTCTCATCCTCCTCTTCCACCACCGATTGCTTGACAACCCTTTTCCGAGAGCTCTGTGGGGTGGCAGAGGAGCTTGTAACAATTGTTTCTTGGCCCACATTTGAGACAATCTAACTTGGCCCTACAATGTCAGTGCTCTTGGATAATGTCGGTTGAGAATATTTAATGATGTCAGGTTGCTGTGACGAGCTTTTCGAGATCGGGTTGATGAAGCCATTCTACAAAATATAACACTGCAAATGAGTTTAAAGTCCAGTGTAGAGGTGATTTATGTGTATTAAGAGTGTATTATGTGAGAGTGTTTTAGTTTTTGTGTGTAAACCTGAGTGTATGGGTGAAAGAGAGAGAGAGGGGGGGTAGTGATGCATGTAAGACGTGAGTGATGTATACATGAGTGTGTTTTAGTATGTGTGCGTATACCTCTGTGTGTGTGTGTGAGAGAGAGAGAGAGAAGAGAGAAGAGAGAAGAGAGGAGAACTTTTTAACGTCGTAGGAAACTATCCCAAGAGACCAAATTGATCTATCCGACAAGATTTGAACTCAAGACCTTTGATTCAAGAGGGAAATGAGCTAACCAATCTACCACATTTGGGTGATAGAAAGGTTAGTCCATTTTCCTCTTCTTATTCACCCACTCCTCTACCATGCATTTTGCACCCAAACAACAGTTTTTGAGCATGAAAAAACAACAATTCAACCAAACTATACTCATGCGCACTCTTTCCTTTCACCAAAGCAACATATAAAATTAAGAAAATAGAGATGTAAATTGATTTTCTGAGATCCAATTAGTGATAGCCAATATCCGAGTCCCCAGGAGCACAGCACCAAAAATGATAAGCACTCTCTCAACCTCCCTCGTGGGCGAGAAGCGGAGATAGCTCTCAACGTGTCATGGGGACTTGGGGCTATGGCCATGGGAGGCATTCTCTGACCACTACAACTATGTGCTGCATTACGAATGTGAAGTGTGTCACTCACTCCTCCGAATGCTCTAATGCGTCCAGCTACCCTCAACTGCTGCAGGACTACATAACCTCAGGTAGTCTGCTCCCTTGGCTCTAGTGAGTAGCATGCCAATGTGGAAAACATTACACTCAGGAGCCACGTTGATGAGAATATAAGGAGGGTTAGAAAAATTTATGCAGCACTCTGCTATGTTGGACATGTAGAGGGGCTCACGCGGTGCTATGCTCACTAAGCGTGGTGAAGTGATATAGTATCAGGGAGCTATGCTCAACCTTCCCTAGATTAAAACTGGAAAATGGGAGAAACTACTATGCCTTACCGGAAGTAGTCCGCGACTGAGAGGAGAAATTAAAACTAGAAATTACCATGCCTTACCGGAAGTAGTCTGCCACACAGAGGAGAAAATTTACAGTAAAAGTGGCCAAAAGCGGGGCAAATAGGGCTGCCGCAAAACCTTCACGAGAAGGGTGAAAACAAAATCACCCTTCAAAAGAAAAGAAGGGTTTTGGGAAATTTAGTTAAACGAGAAAATAGGGGGCGCCCTTCAAATTTTAGGCCTGTTAGGCCTGCTTGACGTTCATTGCCAATGGCAGGCTCTCTGCACTTATGATCAGTGAATAGCAAAAAATGAGACTCTTTTGCTAAAGTTAGGTTTTGTAAAAATTTACGTGCAAAATCGCTTCAGTTCTGGATCGCTTTATGGGCAGGTACTGGGTTGCATACCCTAGCTTTGCTTGACCAAGATTACCTACTCTGACAGCTATTACAAACGGCGATCCATATGATTATTTTATTGTTAGCGAGGCGTCAGACTTTTAGGGTAGAGCACTAGCACCTCCCTTCGGATCGCGAATCACTTGTTTGTGAATTGTGGCAGATGGGAACACACGATTGCTAATTGAAGTTATTTGCCTCTTATGATCCAGATTGTCGTCTCTCATTGACCTTCAGGGTCATAGATCATTATTGGTGCCGTAGACTCCTCGATTGGGAATCACATATTACTGATGATGAGCTTTTCTCACTTTGATCTCTTGTCTTAAAACCTTGCCTTGTGGAAGCAAGTTTGTTGGAAATAATTTGTGTTGCTGTGCTTCTGTAGCCATATTTGGTAGTGATGTATAAACACACTTAGGACCAATTGGGGCACTTTTTCTCTCTTTTAGGAGGTTTTTTCACTTGAGCTAGTATATGGCCATCTTGGGGTATACTTATTATCTTTATTCAGTACACATTCATTATTAATCTATCATCTTCTTGTGTGCTTCCTTGAGCTTCTCTATATCGTGTGTGTTTGTGCATTCCTACAAACCCTAATTCCAACACTTAGTATCAGAAAACAGACTCTCCTTTCCCCTAGTGCTCTTGTCTACCCTCCACCTCAAGTCACCTGTGTTCTTTGATAAAGAAGCCCTTCTTCTGGGAGAAGAAAGACCCTATAGTACACAGTACTCTATACTACACTTTTTTGGTTTGATTTTCATTTTGGGCATGTTTTGGGAGCCGTATGCTGAGGACAAGCTTAATGAGACCAACTAGCCATTAATGGTCCTATATGATGAGGCATGTATTGGTAGATAAAGGGCTTTGGAATGTTGTGGTTGACAATGAGAAATTGTCCTGTTTCCCCTAGACAACGGCTTATAGAAGGCACATCTGAGGACACGAACTCAGTTTCATAAGCGTGTTACTAGTAGATAGCATATCTACTCCATAGAAACAGGTAAAGTGGGATGGAAGAGATACGTAGGAACATGCATTGCTTACTTTGTGAGTTAAAAGGAGTATCATTCCTTACATTTAATCATGCAAGATGGCTAAAGATGCTTAGGATACGCCTCAGGGGGTGCACTTCTAAAAAATCATATGTATCACGTGCGTTCAAGGAGGGGGATTTAAAAAACCCCTTAACTAAAATTTTTTCCCCAATAAAACCACCCCTCTTTACTTATGAACTAACAGATTTTTTTTTTGAAGTTGAATTAAATACCCCTCCTGTTATTGTAATCCTGTTAAAATTTTTTCCCAAAATTTGTATTAAAATACCCCTCCTTTTGATCGCACGTAGTACACTAATTTTTTTTGAGGTGAACCCCCTCGAGGGATACGCTTGCATCAATGTATCAGGCGCGTAATGAAGCACTTGTTGCTTATGTCCGTAAGCAATAGCATATGAGTGAGGGAGACTCCATGGACAATTTTCTTACTAGAATCAAGGATTTTGAGGAGCACTTGGACCGTGTTGATGAGATGTATCCTAGCAGTTCATTGGTGCCTACTGTCTTGAATACTTCATCAGACTCGTATCTAAGTTTTACTTCCCCGAACTCATATCAGAGTTTTTCTTCCACCATCAAACTCATGATGAAAGGCAATCAAAATGCCTTGAAGTTTGAGGATTTGGTCTCTATGCTCTTGCATTGTCACGGTCTTTACAGGCTAGATGCATATGAGAGATAAAAACATGCTATATGTATAGTTTTTACCACAAAGGTAATGGGTGATGTAAAGATGTGGCATGCACGTTTTAGTCACTCGAACTTTGGCAGTTTGTTGTGTTTGCACAAGCATAACGTGATGTCCAAGCTGCCACATCTAAAGGCCCCTATCAAGCATATATGTGAGGAGTGTATTCTTAGAAAAATGTAGCAAGCATCATTTCCCAAAGATGGTTCAGTGAGACCTTTGCAAAAATTACAGCTTATACATAATGATGTATATGATCCTTAAGAAGACCATCTATTGATAGCTACCTCTACTTTAGTACCTTCAAGATGACTATTATATAGACACTTGGGAATATCCATTGAAGCAAAAATTTGAGGTTTTCATGCACTTTACGCACTTTTTTGCTATGGCAAAAAATGTATCTACATGTAAGAATTGGTATCCTACGTACTGCTCGGGGGAGAGTATATGTCTAAGGAGTTTCATGTAAGGATTGGTATCCTACGTACTAATCAAGGGGGGATAAAACACCAGTGTATAGGGACCTATACACCTCAAAAAATGGTGTAGCTGAATGCAAAAAAGGTCTCGTATGGAGGTGGCATGCTATATGGTCAAAAGTAAAGAATAACCTCATGGTTTTTTTGGCTAGAAGTAGTTATGTGCACAAGGTATGTTTTGAATAGGTGTTCTACAAAGGCATTGCAAACAATTATGCCTTTTGAAGCTTTGAATGGTAGAAAGCCCTTTGTGGCTCACTTACACATTTTTGGCTGCCTTGTTTATGCAATTATGCCAGAGAAAAATCACAGCAAGCTTCATGATAAGACTGTTAAATGCATTTTTATGAGATATAGTGCTGAGAGCAAAGGTTATCATCTTTATCACCCTACTACAAAGAGGATTCTTATGAATAGAGATGTTGTCTTTGTGGAAGATACAATTCATCCCTTGCATTATGCAAAATAGTAGAAGGTATGTTTGCAAATTGCAAGACATACTCGACACTGGAGAGACGGAAAACTCTCTCACTTGTAGCAAGAGTTGTATGATCCACACTAAGCTCAATCCAATGGGATTTGCATCCCTTTCGGAGCTAGGGATTCAACCCGTACCGGTGCACAAAAGCTTATCCATTTGATGATGGAGAGAATGCTAGGAATACTACTACTATTGACATAGACTAACACATACTCAAGCTCAATCTTGCCACACTCAATCACTCAACATCCCACTCATTCCATGCATCCAAACAAGAAGAAAGCTAAGCTATTGCATACACAAGCTCAAAGCATCCTTCATTCTCAAGATCTTACTTCCTAGCATGCACACACACCTTGAAGCTATCAACAACAAAGAAACATGCTTACTAGAGAATAGACATGAGAAGAGAGACAAACATCACTCATTGCATTAACAAAAGAATAGACTTACAATAATGTAGCTGGGGAGAGAGAAGAGCTTGCACCTCTATGGAAGAAGAGGGAGAGCTAGTCTCATGAGAGCTCAAACATGAGTTTGCCCAATGTGTCCATGCTCTCAAATGAGCCACCTTTTATACAAAAATTCTAGAACTCTCAAAAGTTCCCATGTGGGATTATTGTGAAGCCCTCTCCCACATACATCTACAAAGTGGAACTCTTTACAAGAGCCCTAAGTATCTTTTTTTGTTGCATCCTCGGCATCCTTGTATTGATCTTCATTTGCATGCAACACTCCCCCCTTCCTATTTTGCGCACGTCCTCGAGCGCGGTAGTAGCAAGAGCTGCAACAAAAAACAATTGATACATTGAAGTATTTTATTGAAAAAGAAAAAGAAAAGAAAAGAAAAGAAAAATCAGCAATGATAATTTTCACACGTGAGCATACAAGTGCAGGGCTGATTTATAGTTTTAATTAGTACTAAAATAGGTGAGTAAAGACTAGTCAAAGTGAGACTTAAGTAGTAGATAATGCTATGCAAAGGCAAGTGTGCTTTGTACACCGCCGGTTATGACCATAGTCTCAATGTCCTACCAGTATGTAAGTTACTCCTAAATGGCATACCTACTCCTAAATATGAGCAAAGGTGATTGGAACTCTCAATTTTTTTTTTTGATATGTGTGTAGAAGTTGATGAAGATTAAGGTTCTATCCCAAAGAGACCCAAGCAATGGCCAAGAGACCTCCGCCAAGAGAATCTAAAGACCGCTAAGTATCTCAAGGGCGACAGACCCTTTTTCTTTCTGTTATGACCTAAGGAGTACCCCTTGAAGATGAAAGCATCGGTCTTGAGGGCCCATAGTGTACCCCCGAGTCCTACCAACATCTATCAAGGCGATAGATTCCTCAAAGTTCTTCTTCTGAAGTTTTTAGACATCAGTGTTCACCCCATGGAAACCAAGGCATCGGCCCCAAGGTGCTAAGACAACCTCAGGTCCTACCAAGCATTTCACATGGCGGTAGACACTTCCTGTCTCAATTTATTTTGGATATATATTTATTAAGGCACATTTTCGTAAATTTTTATTACTCCTAGCACCTAGCTCATATCTAAGAGGTAGCTACCACTAAGGATAACTAATATACCTTGAAAACATAAGTACTTGGCATACTCCATTGGTATATATCCTACACTGTCTTTAGATAGAATTATCTTTTACTAAGTCTTCTAAGACTCTAGAATTCACTCACCATATTTTAACAACTAATCAAAAACTCAAACCAGCCAATATTGTGTGAACATGCAAACCATATATTCGAAAGATAAGAGCACAAAAAGAAGTAGAGATTAAGATTTGAATACACCTGTTGTAGTGCCCTGTTGATGTTGTTCGTTTGCATTGATGCATTGCTGATTTTGGTGCAGATTGCTCCTCCTTGATCTTTGTAGGCGTAGCATGTCTCCCCCCTTCCTAATTTGTGTGCAAGGTAGGTGGACTATTGGGGCGTGTTTGATGCTTTTGTTTTAGCGAAGGTCTCTGCAAAAGTTTTATTAACAAACAAGAAAAGAAAAGAAAAAAAATAAAATTTGCCATTGGTGCCAAACACCGAATATAGCCGAGGGGAAAAACCCAATGGGAGAAAAGTGCCCTGGCTTGTCGATCTTATTGTGGAGTCGATGTGCTTACCCTTGCGCTGGTGGTGGATCCGTGTCCTCGTCTGCTGGAAAGATGGTATCAATTTCCTCAGGATGCAGAGACAACCCCTCACAAAAACCTGCCGCTGGAGAAGGTGGTAGAGGAAGGAGTGCTTCCTCACTAAAGTATGGCATTGGTTCTATGGGAAGGTTAATCAGACAGTTTCGATTTTGGAACTGTGCAATGTAGGTACTCATATTGATCCAATATTGACATGTGGGGGCTTGGGGAAGGAGGGCTTGCAAGATCGGTGGTTGCAAGTCATTTAGGCTTGTATCCCTCCATTGTTGTGCTTGAACCTCCTCAGGTAATCGTCGTTGATTTGGTCCCCTCTCTGGTATTCTCACATTAAGAAGATTATGGCGTTGGGGTGTAACTCCCACAATTTGCTTCATTAAGCCCGTGCCATATCGTCTAAAGTAAGAGCGGCATATCCAACAAATATGTGAAGCTTCTTCTAATACAAGCCGTGCACACTCTTGACAATGTGGAAATGGGTGATGCTGTTGATAGAATAATGTGACAAAGTGATGCCCACAGCAACTTTCACCTAAGGGAGCATAGAAGTACCTAGAATGTGTTTGAAATGGAGGAGCACTATAACCCCCGCGATGATCTGGTCGAGTACTATCAGGGTCAATGCATGGTGGACATGTATCACGCCAAATATCCATCAGGAGTTATCTGGACGTAGAACAATGAAATTTAGAACACTCATATCCATCATGACAATTCCAATCAAAAACAAGATTATTTCAAAGAAAACATCTTCTAAAGGCATAAGGAACTACATTATTCAAACATTGATTTACCAAAGAGCTTTAATTGTAGTGTTAATGCCTTATCTTTAGTTTTTGGTATATCCTTTTTAAGAGGTGGACACTTTAGCAATTGTCTTGGAATTTGAGCAAGATAAGAGGTTTTAGGCATTGAAATGCTAGAATCTATGCTCAAATGAGACACATTTGGACTCGTCGTAGGTACACAAGTTGATGGTTGAATTGTGTTACAAGGAGAAATCGGGACAACCGGTGTTTCAATACATGTTTTAGGAAGATCAACACAAGTTGTTTTGTAGGTGCTATCACAGCCACCTTTCCTTTCTTGAAGAGTTTGTGTTGATTTCTTTTGCACCCACTGATATGGGCAATCAGGGGTGACTTTTGGAATCTTTCTGAAACACTCTTTTACCCCTGTCAAAGCATGGCATTTTGGAAGTCAAATTACTGTTGCACCCTCATAATAACCTTGTGCTTTAAGAACCTGTTTGGGGACCCATCGAGTAACAATCCGAGGTTTAGGCTTGGAAATGATGTGCTTCTTAAGAGGCTTAGCAACTGGACTAGATGGTACAAGTTTGTACGCATCTTTGGGTAGCCACATTGATAATTCTTTTTTGCCTGGCCTTCTTTGAGCAGCAACTAGATGAGTTGGAACATACCAGCCATGGCCCTCACTTGAGTACTCATCAATTATCCACATCATTTTTTTTGGAGCTTCAAGAGCAGATGTTGATTGTGGGTCGGGTAAGGTAGAAACATTACCCCTTTGACACGATAAAGCTCGTGGTGTAGCAGATCCCAAGATGCAATCAGAATCAATTTGCAACTTGTATTGTCTATTCTTCCAATCTAATGAGCAATTGGTAGCACTTAACCACGATCTACCGAGAACAACCTCTACTACTGCCTTGGACTTACGTGCCACATAAAAGGACACTGACATCTGGTGATCCTGAATGGTCATCATAATGACACATTTTCCCTCTATAGGGTTATCTTCTCCAGAGAAGCTGCGTAGGTCCACAGGAATTTGCACAAGTGGTGGTTGACCCAAGACTATCCAGGTATCAAACGAGAGAACATTATAATCTGCACCAGAGTCAATTAAGGCAGAGACAAAGTAGGTAGTCTCATGAAGATGAAGTCCCACTTGAATATTGAATGGTTCGACATATGGCTCATCAGTAGCCAACTGTATGGCTAACATAGAAGCTTTGCGACGCTCCTTGGCTTTTGCAACTCTAGCTTTAGCCTCCTCTTGAGCCTGACGTTTAAGTAGGTCAAGTGCTTTTTTCCGTGTTTGTGCAGCATGCATCTGTTGAAGCATGGCTTCAGTTAATGGTTCATTGTATTTCTTGAGACGACTTCCATTAATGAAGTTAGGCATTTGCTCACCTTCTAGTGTCTCTAAACGCACTGCACCACTTGGAGTAAGCTCATTAACCACAAACGGTCCTAGGCCACGTTTCTTGAGCTTTCTCTTATGCTTCTTAAGTGTGTATAAGAGCACCAGGTCTCCTTTTTTGAATCGGCCAGTTGTTACATTTCTATCATACCATTGCTTTTGTCTCCTCTTCTCGGCATACATCCCCATTACCGCTAGTAAGCGGGTTTCATCAAGCTTTTCCAATTCGTCAATGCGTTGTGAAAGCTCATGACCAGTCCAATCCAACTGTTTAGCTACTCGTAGAGTAGGTACAAGAAATTCAATGGGAAGAATTGCATCTAGCCCAAAAACAAGTTCAAATGGGGTTGTGCCCACAGATGTTTTATAGGCTGTCCTATATGCCCAGAGAACTGAGTGCAACTTTTGCTCCCAATCAGTCCTATGTCCCTCAACAATCTTTGTGAGTGCTGTGCAGAGAATCTTATTAGTACTCTCGGCTTGTCCATTGGTCTGGGGATGATAGGGTGCAGAACGCTTGTGAATTACCATAAATTCTTGAAGCAAAAATTCTATGACTTCATTTACAAAGTGTACACCTTGATCACTAACGATCTCAATAGGTAAGCCATAGCGTGTAAACACGTACTCATACAAGAACTTGGCTGTGGTTCTGGCATCATTTTTGACTGTTGCCTTTGCCTCTACCCATTTGGTCAAATAGTCGGTTGCGACTATAATATATTCTGCATGCGTGTTACGAGCTGGAGGTTTAATGGGACCGACAAAATCAATACCCCATTTTGCAAAAGCACGTGTGCTTAACATAGGCCGCAATGGCATGTTATCCTTTGTGATGGGAGGTTTGGTCCTTTGACAATCGTCACAACGTTTCACATATTCTTCGGCATCCATTTGTAAGGTTGGCCACCAAAGCCCAGACCACCTAATCAACTTAGCTGTGGTATTGCCAGAAAAGTGTCCACCACCAAACCTACATGTGCATGAGTTAAGATTTTCAGATAGTCAGCTTCACATACACACATGCGTAAGTTGCCATCCTTGCCCCTCTTGTAGAGTTGGCCCTCTATTAGCATATAGTTTGCCGCCTCAATTTTAATAGCCTGCTTTCGATGTTTAGGAATTGTTTGATCCAAATGACCATGCTGAAGATAGTCCACAATATACTTGCTCCAACTTGGTGTAGTTGAAATTTGGAACAATGTGACATTATGAATTGGCTTCTGTATTTTACATGAAGCACAGTTACGAACAAATGTTTCAGCATCTGCATGCATGGTAGGCCACCATTGCCCATCTTGAGATATACGTCGCACACAAGTGGTAGCTGATGCATGGATTCCATCTATACCCGCATGTGCCCATTCCAAGATCTCCTCATATTGGTCGGGGTTAGGTATAAGCCTCAACACTCCATCATTACCCTGACGATATAATCTCCCTGAGATTAGCTTGAATGGTCGCCATAGGTCCACATTAGGACCCGCTAGTTGTATTTGCCCACTTGTCAAAATTTCTAAAATGGATTCAGACCATCTAGGAGCTGTCTCTACAAGGAAAAGTGTTGAATCTAACATATCATCATCCACACCTACAGGAGCTTCGCCAGAGGTGATTCGAGACAAATGATCTGCTCTTAGATGAGTTGTTCCTTTTCGAACTGCAACTTCAAAATCAAACTCAAGAAGGATGATAAACCACCTTACTATCCTTCCAGTTGCACATGGCTTATTCACCAAATATAACAATGCTTGATGGTCCACAAAAAATATGAATTTGTTTGCCAAAAGGTAATGGCGAAACTTTTTCACTGCATATATCATGGACAATCCTTCTCTTTCTGTTGTGGTGTAATTCCTCTCAGCATTGTTCAACTGTCGACTAGCATATGAGATTGGGAAATCCTTATTGTGTTCTCCCGATTGAGCCAAAATACATCCAATTGCAAAGTTGGAAGCATCAATATGGACATGAAAGATTTGGTTCCAATCTGGTGCCCGTAAAATGGGTGCAGTCACTAATGCTTGCTTCAACTTTTCGAAGGATTCCTCACACTCATCAGTCCAATTAAACTTTACAAGAAGAGCATATAACGGTCTGGCTAGGACAGCATACATGTAGATGAATCTACGGTAATAGCCACAATGTCCCATGAATGTTTGTACCCCTTTAGGGTTGATAGGCCGAGGTAATGAGACAATGACATCAATTTTATCCATATCTGTTGAAATCCCATTGCGAGAAACAATATGACCCAAAATTTTTCCTTGTCTTACCATGAATTTGCACTTGTCAGGATTCAAGCATATACGATAAAGTTGACACTTTTGAAACACAAGTCTCAGGTGTTCTATATGATCATCACGCTCTTGTGAGTGAACACATAAATCATCCATGAAAATCTCAAGAAATTGCCTAAGGTACTCCTTGAATACATGACTCATTAACCGTTGAAAGGTTGCTGGTGCATTTGTTAGACCAAACGGCATAACACGATAGGCAAAGATGCCATCTTCAGTAGCAAAGGCTGTCTTGTGTTGATCCTTTGGATCAATTGACACTTGGTTGTACCCGGAGAATCCATCCAAGAAACTATATACCTTTTTCCCTGCAACTCGTTCCAGAACATGATCCGTGATTGGAAGTGGGTAATGATCACGCACAGTAGCTGCATTTATCTTCTTGAGGTTGACACATACTCGAAGTTTTCCATTTTTCTTGGGCACCACTACAATAGGGGAGACCCATTCAGTGTGTTCAATCTCATAGATAAATTCTGCCTCTAAGAGCTTGTCTATTTCTTCCTTTATCTTCCGTGCAAAGTTTTCATTGTAGGTATAAGGACATTGCTTGGAGGGTTTTGCATCCTCTCGCAATGGTATTGTATGTTGACATATGCTTGGATCAACTCCTTTGAGGTCTTTATAACTCCAAGCAAAAACATCACGATACTCCTTTATTGTTTGTATTAATAACTTCTCCTCATCTAAGGACAAGTCTGTGGCAATCCACACATAGCGAGGCTCTTCTCCTGGCTTAGCAATATCAATCTTTTTTGCATCCTCTGGACCATCGTATGAAACCCTTGGCATGCTTGGTTTTTGTCGCATGGGCTGTTGAAGAACAATCTTCCGATCTTGAAGAGTGTACTGTGTGAAATTGGGAGGAACATTTAAACCTTGTTCTTGTCCACTTGAGTCTTCACTCATTGAAGACCATGCGGTTTTGAGCTCTCCTTTGCTATCTTGCATCGGATTTTTTTGTTCAATCGTTGTCTTTGCACTTCCCACACTCTTTTTTGAATCGGTTTTAGACTTGAGTTTTGGTTTTTGTTTCTTCGTCTTTTTACGATTTTTGCTAACAGTTGTTAGCTTTTCCCCTGCTTGGAATCCATCTGATCGTTTGACTTGGTCTTTGATACTGTCTTGTGCTTGGACATAGTATAGATATTCATTCTTTCCTGAGAAGTGAGGTGGTGGTCGAGAGTTTTCACTCTTAGATTCTTCCTTTTCTTTCTGCAGTCTCTCACGTTGTTCACGCTCATCTTGTCTACGGATTTTTTTATGGCTCTTACAGCATTTACGTTTAGGTCGGCTTCGAGGGATCTCTACCTGAACCTCCCTTCCTCTCAAGAGTAGGCGTGCCTTTCCTAACTCTTCCTCAGGGGTTGTATCTTCATTATCAAAATCAGAGTCCCAGCCATCTTCCTTATCAGCATCATTAGCAGATTCGAGTGTCAAGTCCTCTACTGAGACTTCCTCGACATGCATAGCTGTTGTGGATGTATCTCTATAGTACAAATCATCTAGAAGAGCACGTGTTTGTACCATTCGTATAGGAATAATATCATATCCATCTGAGTCACAAAATTGAATTGGCTTCGGTAAAGCACATGTCGATAGTGTTGCAAGGACATGACTCCATTCTAATGGATCAATTAAATGCTCAGGGAAGGGTTGTGGAATGTATGCCTCATCTGATACACTTCGATTACCCTTAAGTCTCTCAGTGTTGAAATCCCTACATGAGGTTCCACACATCCATAGATCTTCTCGCCCATCTGACAATGTAACTCTTGAGCCCTCAGATGAAGCAGAATCAAACTCATCTATTGGAGACCTTGTTACATCACGATATGAGTGATTCCTTAGGTTGACCCTTGTGATGACAGAATCATGTCGGAGGTACAAGTAATTGTATCCCCAATCTTGAATCATTTGAAACTGTCGCATGAATGGTCTACCCAATATCACTTCATAGTTTGGATGCTTTCCAAAATCCACTACTGCAAAGGTATGCTCATATTCAATCCCACATGTGGTGACCAATATGTTCTTAAGCAGCCCAAGGGGATGTTCTAAGCTTCCATCTGCTAGCTGCAAGCGCATCCTGGTACTCCTAATAGCTGGTTTGCCCCACTTTTCCCAAATGGACCTTGTCACAATGCCCACTCCTGCTCCACTATCAAGTATTGCAGTTGAAGATACTTTTCGCACTTCTAATGGGAGGGTAGCATTTCCCTGATCGTCTTCACAAAATTTTCCCACTTTGTTGATAGGAACTGGCATTACATGCTTTGTTTCAGAGTGTATAGTACACTCATGGTGACCCTTTTGTAGCAATACCTGCTCTGACAAACATGTGGCAATATCATTCCACAACTCAGGTTTAAGCTTTATCAACTCAAGCAAAGGTAAGGTACAAGCCACTGGTGCTGACAAAATAGCCTGCACCATACTCATATCTTTCTCCTTTGTCAACCTTTTATGCATGGAGGGTATTCTCAAGGTTTGAGAACAGTTCTCATATTCTCCCAGATATGATGGTAAGGTTTTCATTGTATGCTTACTTCTAGGAGAAACAATTGTTTGAACTTCCTCCTGAATGCTTGGATGTCTAAATTTGTTTTCCGTGCCTCTGGTAAAATCCACCTCAGAGAATGGAGGCGAACTAACAGAAGACATGTGCTCATGAACTTTCTCGTGAACTGCAGCCCACATCTCATTTGCCATGTCCTCATTAGCATCAATAACTTCATCATTGCATGGGAAGACAAGGCTAGGTGGTGACAGATTTTCTTCGTTCAATGGAGTGTCAATTGGTGCAGACCTTTCGCTCTGAGCTTGTGAAATGAGCTCACTTTTCATTTCCCAACTTGATGACACTTCCGGTATAGTTTCTAATGTTGGCTTAAGAGAGGTTGGGCCCCGAGGAATAGGTGGTGGTGGTCCCTCAAGTATTGACTGAGCTTCCCTAATGAGTTGCTGATGTACAGCTAAATTGATCTTCTCCTCACGAGGGTTTGGGTATTCTTGAAGCTTTTTGGGTAGCTCAGATAAAGCTGCAATGCGACTTCTATGAGCATCAATGATGGCCTCTAGAGTCTCATTTACTTTATCCACAAAAACAGAACCCCCAGAACTATCCTCAGTCGTACTAGCCTCATCTTGTTTAGCACTAGGCCCAAGTTGAGGTTGATGTTCCTCATGCACTTCTTGGGAAGTAAAAGTTTTATCCCTCATGTTTTGTTTAGAGGTCTCCTGAGAACTAGTGGATGTACTTTTAGTTTGTTTGTTTCGGTTCTTCTTCCTCCTAGTGGTCTTTTTTCTACTGGACTGTAGGGTTTTGTCCACTAGATTTGTCTTTGCGTCCCTAGTTCGAGGTGTCTCATCAGTTTGTATTTCAGCGTTTCTTGTCTGTGATCGAGTCATGACTCTAAGTGGCACGACATCCTCATTCTCAGATGAAGGTGGCGATGGAACTGTGCCTACAAGGTGGAGTGAAACCTTTGGTTGAGAGGTGCCTTCCTCATGTGGTTTCAGCAGACAGTCTTTTGGGAAGTGTTCTACACAACACCCTAGACAATATCTTTCGATTGGTGGAAACTGTTGTACTGTTGTATTTGACCGAGATGCTTGCCTTGAGCGATGTGGACAATCACGAGCCCAATGGGGTTCTCCGCACTCATAACAGGGGCCCATTGGTTTGGCCTCTACTTTCCTTGGCTGCCATTGACCTGAGGGGCCTGGAGTCCTAGGTTGGTAGCCCCCTAGCAACATTAAAGAGTTTTGTTCCCCTGGTTGAGTCTCCAGTGCTTGGCTTGGGTATGCGGGACTTTCAAAGATATTTTCTTTGGATGAATATGATACATATTCTTCTTCCACATAGCCTGGGTTTACCAATTCTCTACACATATTTGAATTGTCGTAGTCGACAACCCTCACAGGAGCAATCCCTGGAGCAGGAGGTTGAGCACCAAGAACAGGTCGTGCTTGTTCTTGTGTCATCGGTGGCTTACGTTCAAAACTAGTATACTGTTGATACATTTGTGGAGCCACTCCACCTCTCGGCTGCTCACGTTCCTGTCTCATTCTCGCAATGCGAGTACATTCCTGTGTGCTATGAGTAAAGTTCCAAGCACAAGCTTGGCACCACTTTTTTGTGGGTTGGTTTGTGACTAGAGGAGAAAAGGTATTACAGTCCTCTGTTTTATGGTCACCGCCACATGCTCCACAAAGATGAGGACCTGTAGGAAGCACACTCCTCATTCTCTGCTGCTGTTGTTGTGGCTGCATGGGTGGATGATAGGTTTGTCCTAATCTCCTTAGTACTAGGTTAGCTATCTGGTCGGGATTTACTAGCGCGCTAGACCCTGAACTTTGGTCATCACCCCACTGATTTCTAGGTTTAACCTCAGGGCCAGAACCATCTTGCAAATTTAAGGTATCGGTGAAATCCATAGCATCATGGCAACACTCATTGAAACTTGTATGCTTCTTTGCATAGAGATGTGTATGCAGTGTCGAATTTTTAAGGCCTTTTAAGAAGAGAGAAATTAATCGACTTTGGGCGGGCTTCTCATCTTCTGGGCAACGATTAATGTACTGCTTCATTCTATTTACACAGTCTCTAACACTCTCATTCTCACCTTGCTTGAAAGAGTAGATGTGTGCTACCGTGTCATGTTGAATTCCCATCAAGGAAAAAGCTGCAATGAATCGCTCTTCCAAAACTCGTAAAGAAGTTTTGTCAGAAGCTTCTAATGCCTGAAACCAAGCAAGGGCTTTTCCTTCAAGAGTGAGTCCAAACCCTTCTATTTGAGTATGCTTATCAGCAACTTGCTCAGCTCGAACTGCTTGCCTAAAAGCTGCTACATGGTCGTATGGATCTCCCGACCCTTCATATTTCTTTACCAATTTCTGAAGAGTTGATGGCCTTACTTGTCGTGAATACTCATCATAGGGCCTACGGCCTCTCACTCTCAGTGGAAATTGTTCCTCTCTTTGGAAAGATGGTCCACATGTTTCCAAAATTGGTGTGGGTACCCTATTACTAGCCTCACCAAACCCTTCCAAAGATCTTGTCACCCTCATTTCAGGAGGTGCATTTATAGGAGGCCGAGTTGGCTCCTCTCTCCTCCTATTGTTATAGTGAGAGAGATGTTGGTGTGGTGTGACCTGAGGTCGCACATTTGGTGTAGGACAATATCTTGGTGCTAGAGTTGGGCTACTAGCAGTGGTCCACTTAGATGTTGAAGGTCCCTCTCTAGTGAACTCTCGTAGGGGAGGAGCAACAGTTTCTCCAAGAAAGGCTGTCTCTCCTGGTTTGGCTGTATTTGTTGAGAACACTTCCATAAATAATGGTTGTCCTTTCCACGTGAGTTCCCGAATCTCTTTCCAATCTAAGGTTCGGTATTCATTGGCCCATTTATCGATTATTCTGTTCATGTGTCCTGCACGCTTCTCAACTACCACCACATGAGCTAGAGGAAGATCTAGCTGTGGCAATTTAGTCGTGGCATAATATCCCTCTAACGAGTCCTTATAGACCTCTTGAAGTGGGTCATCCTGTAAGACCTTTGTCACAGGAATTTGTCGTACAAACTCCCATTGGCTTTCAGTCCCCTGATCCAGTTTACTCTTGCCTTTCCTATCCCTTTCCAAATTTAGATCTACAAGAAGTAAATCATCTATGGATGGCTTTGAGGATTGGGCATTGGATGGTCCAGGCATGTCCGGCTTGATGAGCCAATCATCTCTAGACTCCCTTGCTCTGGAGAGTTTAGATAAGTCTAAGAACTCGGTTTTAGAGAGCTCCCCTAATTTGTCTACCTTTTCTGGATGGTAGGTGACTTCGTAGCGAACACCATCTCCACCCATGTACATGTTACCCTGGTCATTGACTAGAGGTGCTCTATCAAGTTCTGAGAATATGTCGGCTATCTTAACAAGATACCGTTGTTGTGGATCCCTAAAGATCTCAGCTCCTTGAGCATTTGTGTAGACATATTGGAGTCTCACATTAAGTGTTAACCCCATGGTGTCGGCTTCAAATGGATTAAAGGATCTTGAGGGTGTCCTATTTGGGGCTACGGGATGACTATTTGTCGGCACTAGATTATCCATGGACAATGAACTAGTTGTTCTAGAGGAAAGGGTATCGGATTGGGATTCCGAAAGGGTTTCAGCAATATCTGCCAAATTTCCTACCGAGTGGGTCCCACTTTCCTGCGTAGGTACTCTAGAAGGTGCCCTAGGTCCTATGGCAGAATCTACACGACGTCCCGACCGCAAGTGCATAAGGTCAAATTTTTTTGGTTTTGTTATGTGTTTTTTTTTTGGTTTTTGTGTTTTTGTGTAAAAAATATATATATATATATATATATTATTTAACCTACCTAATCACTAAAGGCAACTAAAAATGGGTCTGTGTGGCGTAACTATCTACCCTATTTTTTTGTTATTTGTTTTTTTTAATGTTTTTTTTTTGATTTTATGATTTTATGATTTTTACTTTTTTTTAACACAAAAATTATGAATCACACTAATTATGCAAAAAATTAAAAATGAAGAATTACAAAATATGCAAAAAATAGACTCCTAAAAAAAACACTTAATTTAAAGATTTTTTTTTTTAAAAAAAATTCTTTTGTTTTTTTTTCTCCTTTTGTTGGTTTTTTGTTTGTTTTTTTGTTTGTTTTTTTTTAACTAATAGATTTCGTGCCTAATTACAAAAAATATGAATTTACTAATTATGCATCATTTACAAAAATTCTAAAAAAATAAAAAATAAAAAATGCAAGCTACCTTAATTATGCAAAAATTTAAATGATGAACAATGGTTTCAAAATACAAAAATAAAAATTGTTTTCTTTTTTTCTTTTTTTCTCCTTTAAAAAAAAATAAATTTATTATTTTATGGTTTTTTTCTTTTTTTTAATTTCTTAATTCTTTTGTTTTTCCTTTCTTTTTCTTTTTTAATCTTTTTTAATCTTTTTTTTAATTTAATTTTTTTTCTTCTTTTTTTTTCTATTTATTTTTTTTTAAAAAAAATATAAAAATTATGAAAATTAAATAAAAAAAATAAAAAAAATAAAATATCCACTAACCTTATCTTCTTCCACCGCTTCGCTTCCGGATTCGTCGCCGGGACTTCACGCTGGCGCACGTGGGTTGCCGCCTTCTCTCCACGCTTCTAGCTGCAGCAACCGCCTCAGGAGCACCGGCCTACACCACCTCCACGATGCACAGCTCACTGCTCGCCTTCTTTCACTTCCTCTAGCCGCCGTCAGGCTCGCCTTCTCTTTGTAGTAGCCGGCTCCTCTTCGTTTCCAGCCATCGCCTCCACTTCTTCTGCTCTGCAGTCGCCTCTCTTCTTCGACGACCTACAGCCTTTCCGCTTCTGTCGCAAGGCCTCTTTCGCCTGCCAACGGCCCCGCAAGGCCAGCAGCCCTCGCCTTCTCCACGTCACCCTGTCTTCTGCCGCCTGCAGCCTCTTTCGCCTGCCAACGGCCGCCTCTGCCTTCGCACAGCTGCACAGCAGCCAACCTTTCTCCACGCGGCCCCTCTCCACCCCTCGTCGGTTTAGCAGAGCTCTACACGCCACCTCTCGTTTTTGTTTTTTGTTTTTTCCTTTTTTTTCGTCTCCTTCGCCGCCTCCCACAGCCTCCTCCGCTTTTCTCCTACCTTCACTCCCTCTACCAGCGCTTCCCGCCCGCGCTTCTACCAGCCTATGCCAGCGTAAAAAAAAAACGATTATATATATATATATATATATATATATATATATATATAATTGTTTGTTTGTTAAAAAAAAAAAAAGAAAAAGAAACGTCTCCTCTGCTTTTCTTTCAGCCGCCTCTCCAAGCTGCGGCTCCCTATGAAAACGCCCCCTCCACAGCGCCTCTCCAAGCTGCGCCTACTTCAGTGTATTTTTTTTTTAAATAAAATGACGCCTCCCACCTTCTTTTGAGTAGCCTCCACCCACAGCGCCTCTCCAAGCTGGTTGGCTTCCACCCACCTTTTGCTTCTCTTCCTACACTTTGGTGAGTCCTCCTACTCTCTTTCCAAGCGGCCTTTGTGCCCCTTCAACTCCCTTCAACACCAAGATCCCAATGGTAGATACCAAAAGCTTAATACCAAGATAATGAAGAAACACGCAATCCTTGGCCGAGCATTATTTTTTACTAATTACATACATGTTAGCGAAAAACATGAAAGAATGAAATGACAAAAAACAATGAAGGTAAGCATAATAAACGGTACTTGAAAAAGCATAAAAGCAATAAAACATAAAAAACAATACGGGAGAAACCTCAACCGCTCAATGGTTAACCTTATCCACTCACACCGGGATCACACACCCAAACTTAACCTAATCACTCAATGGTTTTGCAACCAAAAGAGGAAATAGTGGTGGTTTCCACACACTCTCAACCGGATTTGAGTCTTCTCCCCGGCAGCGGCGCCAATGGAGAGACGGAAAACTCTCTCACTTGTAGCAAGAGTTGTATGATCCACACTAAGCTCAATCCAATGGGATTTGCATCCCTTTCGGAGCTAGGGATTCAACCCGTACCGGTGCACAAAAGCTTATCCATTTGATGATGGAGAGAATGCTAGGAATACTACTACTATTGACATAGACTAACACATACTCAAGCTCAATCTTGCCACACTCAATCACTCAACATCCCACTCATTCCATGCATCCAAACAAGAAGAAAGCTAAGCTATTGCATACACAAGCTCAAAGCATCCTTCATTCTCAAGATCTTACTTCCTAGCATGCACACACACCTTGAAGCTATCAACAACAAAGAAACATGCTTACTAGAGAATAGACATGAGAAGAGAGACAAACATCACTCATTGCATTAACAAAAGAATAGACTTACAATAATGTAGCTGGGGAGAGAGAAGAGCTTGCACCTCTATGGAAGAAGAGGGAGAGCTAGTCTCATGAGAGCTCAAACATGAGTTTGCCCAATGTGTCCATGCTCTCAAATGAGCCACCTTTTATACAAAAATTCTAGAACTCTCAAAAGTTCCCATGTGGGATTATTGTGAAGCTCTCTCCCACATACATCTACAAAGTGGAACTCTTTACAAGAGCCCTAAGTATCTTTTTTTGTTGCATCCTCGGCATCCTTGTATTGATCTTCATTTGCATGCAACAGACACACTCCTTCCATTGTTTAATGTAAGGCTAATTGATGTAGAGCATTTGGGTGCTCAGCCCACGTAGGTTCAAAATTAGCATGTATTTCACAGCTTATTAATGAGGCAAGTGTGGATAATACAGTTGATGAGAAAAGAAGGAAAATTGAGGAGTCAAAACATGTGCCAAAATGGCTGATGCAAACATTGCGTGACAGCACATTGGCCACTTCTTTGTCTAACAAGCTCTCATCATGCATCTTATTCTGATGCACAGGTAATGCTCTTATTGTTGCCAATTTATGTAATGAAGAGGAACCTGGGATGAGTGCTATGTAATCTGAGTATAATTTGATGCTAAAAAATGATACTTGGGATTTGATAGACTTAATGGGTTTACAAGCTTAAACGTAGAGCTGATGGTAGTGTTGTAGAGCTGAGTGCTACAAAGCAAGGCTTGTTGCAAAGGGTTATGTGCAAGATAAAGGCGTTGACTATGGTGAAACCTTTGCAACCACAGTATGACTACCATACAGACTATCATTGCATTAGTAGCACATAAAGGTTGGAATGCATGTCAGTTGGATATCAAAAATGCTTTTTTGAATAGAGATTTGCATGAGGAGTTCTATGTATCTCAGCCTCATGCTTTTGTTCAAAAAGGTCAGGATCAAAGGTATGCAGAGTGAAAAAAGGTTTGTATGGTCTAACGCAGACTCCCAAAGCATGGTATAAAAAGATATATGCATACTTGGTTGCACAGTGTTTTTGCAACAATCCAATTGATAGTGCCCTCTCTATTATGTAGACTATAGATGTATTGTTGGTCATCGTGCTATATGTTAATGACATGCTATTTACAGGCCCTAATGATGATCGTATTTCAGCTTTTATAGTTGATTTAGAGAAGTCTATTGTGATGTCATATCTTGGAATATTACACTATTATTTGGGCATGGAGTTTTGGCAGTGTAATGATGGAATTGTTATGATGCACGAGTAATACATAGATGCATTGTTGAAGAGATTCAATCTTGGAATATTACACTATTATTTGGGCATGGAGTTTTGGCAGTGTAATGATGGAATTGTTATGATGCACGAGTAATACATAGATGCATTGTTGAAGAGATTCAATCTTGAAGACTGTAAACCTGTGGTAGCTACACCTATGGAGCTTGGTTTACAACTTAGTCTTGAAGATGTAGGTGACTCTTTTGATGCTGGCTTGTATCAAGAAGCTATTGGATGCCTTATCTTCTTGTGTAACATGCAACTTGATGTTCAGTATGTGGTCTCAATAGTGAGCAGATTCATGCATAGCTAATCACAAAGCATTGGCATGCTATCAAATGGGTCTTCCACTACTAAAGGACACTAAGAACTTTGGTTTATTTTATCCCAAGGAGGGTATATCATAGTTACATGCATTCTTAGATTCAGATTGGGCTGGATGTTATGACCCACGAGTGCCCATGGGTGATTTTGGCTTTCGCCTTTGTGATTCATGTATATCATGGTTCAACAAGAAGCAACCCCCTATGGCCACTTCTAGCTATGAAGCTGAGTACAAGGTAGCATTTGCAGCTACTACTGTTGAGTGTGTTTGGCTAAAATGACTTTTTGGGGATTGGTGATTTAAGTATTGGCCAGTCCTCAACCACTACCATCTTCACTGGTAGCTAGAGCAATATGGCAGTTGTGAGGAATCCATTTTTCATGCTCGCCTCATTGCATTATCATTATGTCAGGGAGGAGAGATACTATGTAGGGGAAATTAGCTTAGCTTAAGTGCTAATGCAAGACAACATAGCATATTTATTCATGAAGGCTCTCCCATGAGGGAACTTTGAAGTTTTTCACAAAGATTTGCTTCATTGCAAGTGGGGTAGCTATTGGCTAGTCCCCCAAAATCTCCTTATGGGCTAGACCTAGGATTTCCTCCCAAGCCATGCAGTCCTCCAAAGGAACAAAAAAATTTCAATAAGCTTTCTAGTCCTAGCGTGAAGGAAGTTTTATGGTGGGAAGTCTCACCTCTTCTAATCCACATACACTAGCCTTCTAGCGGTTCACAAAACTCTAACTCCTCCAAAAAGAAGAACCACTGCAAGATTAAAAAGGGGCGATTATGTTCTACCTATCAAGAGGAAATTGCTTCCTTAATTGCACGATCAAGACTAATAAAATCAAAGAAAAAGATGAGAACCAAGCATGGCAAGGCAAAGCCACAAGTTACTCCATCTTGGATTTCCAAGAAGCTCCAGGAAGCACAAGGCTACTTTGAGGGCAACTCTTGGATTTGGGACCCTAAACAAAAGCCAATGATAAGCATGTTGCCCAAGCATGTTAGAGTTTCTTCATTTGAATCAAGTTCTAGCTTGGAATGCTCTAAAGTTGATAGAGGAAAGAAAATCCAAATGGAATCTCTATTACTCACATCTAATCGAGTTTGGATTCCCAAGGCAATTCAAAAGCTAGAATGCCTAACAAGATAGAGAGATTATGGAGAAGCTTCTACTTCTTATTCAATATAATCAACCAACAAGGGAGCTCCAAAAATTATCACTTCATCATTGGGTAAGCGTATTGCCACACCAAATCTTCCACAACCTACAAACAAGTCAATCAACCCATCTCTTTTCTCTGCAAATGTACTAAGCAATCAACTGCATGCATATGACAATTACTTTAGTGCTGCAAAACTGGCATAGTTATAGTGCCAGCTCATATAGTCGGGTTCACACTATGGACCGACCATTTGTCTGTTATTGTAGGAGAGTACTTTTCCTTTATGTATATACCCTTATCTTTTAGTTATATGGTTGCAGAGAAGAGAAGAAGATAGAAGAAAATTCAACCATCCATCTCTCTCTTGTGTCTTGCACTCTCTTCTGTGTGTGTGTGTGTTGCCTGCAAGGAACTCAAGATCTCTCTCCCCCGCATTCGCTTTACTAAAATGTAACTCTACCATTGATTCTCTTATGCAAAAAAATAGAGTGCTCTTCTTCTTCATTCTCTTGCTTCTTGCCTAATCCAATTGTGAATGTGTGTGTATGTGTGTGAGAGAGATTGAGTGAGAGAAGGATTGAGATTCCATTGGAGTGCGACGACGGTGGCAGTGGAGTGAAGCTCTTGGGTGCTCCTGTAGGCCATAACCACAAGAATCCCAGCAACTAGCATTCAACAAGGTGAGTGACACACCCCTATTTACATTTTGTGCATAGGCCATGGTAGATTACCTTCTCGATTGAGCTTCTTGTTCTCCTACGTGCGATTGGGCGAAGCCCCACAACATTTGGTCGTTCCCTATGACTTTCTTGTACTGTAAGGTCCCTCCATAAGTGGCACCATGTGGCTAGGGACTAGCCCCATCGCATATGGCACTGTGCATTTTGAATGCACGTGTGTATGGTTAATTTATGTTTTTTGTTTTTTTTCTTCCAAAAAGGATGGAAAAAATGAAAGAATTAAAATCTGTGAAAGGTGTTCGTTTTCTTGATTTGTTGCGTTTTTCATTACAAATTTGTATTTATCATTACAATTTCTATAATTTTTGGTTTCTATAATTTTGGTTTTTTTTTACATTTTTACATTTTCAAAATGGAAAAAATAGTCAAATGAGCATTATGTTAGAAAACCTGGATCTAGGCTAGGCTATGGAGGATCAAAACTAATCAACCGCATAAGTGATTAAGAGAACTAGAAGCTTGATAAATGATGTAAATTAATAAAGGAATAGCTCAAGGCAAAAGACATAATAATCATTTTACATTAGAGTTAATCCAAGCACATCCTTTTATAGCTCTCATGGAGCTCCCAAATCACAAGATATGTGCACCCTTGTGCTATCCATCTATACATAAATACTCACACTACATGTGTCTCTTTGCACTTTCCATGTGCTACCTTTTTGACCTTTGACTTCACCTTTTACAAATAACCATACAAATAAACTTTTACCAATCATTGGACTCTTAGTCTATCCCTTTTCTAATGTGCATGCTCCTTCTCTTACTCATGCGACTCACTCCCTATCTTCCTTGTGCTCCATGGCTCCACATCTCTCAACACCCCCCCTTGGTGCCAAATCTTTGGGCTACTCAAGGTGGTCGGACGCAAGGTTTTACAACATATTTTCACCTGCGCTTCTTGACGGTGACTTGACCTATCTTTTTTCATTCCCCTTGTTGCATAACATTAGAAAATCCCTTCCCAACTAACACCATAAGCTTGGGCTATACCGAAATCCATAAGAGTCTTTGTTGATACGTCATACTCCCAATCATTTGTGCAAAGACATTGATCCAAGATTTACAAGCATAGATCTTTCCTTGAAATAGGTGCAATGTTATTGCCTAGGTCAAGACTATCAGTTAATACTTGTGTAGTCTTGGCTTGAGACTCATTTTGGGGGCATAGTGATGCTAATCGTTGTGCAAAATTGCCATTAGTTTCATGCTCTCGGTCACAATTATGGCAATCACAGTTGTAACAGTTCCTATAACAATGGCTCTAGGTCTAGTAAACATATCCATCTTATCTGCTAGGGCTAAAGAAGGAGGAACCTTCACCTAAGATCCTCGATTCCTTGTGTCTTCCTCTACTTTGCTAATGCAACCTAGAGCAAGAGGGATATCCTCACAAATAACTAGACTAGTGGTGCTGTGACACAAAGTTGGAGGTTTAACTTTGGTTATGTCTCAAACCCAAAGGTTGAGGAAGGGGAGGTGGTCTTGGTGTCAAATAAGAAACAGGAAAACAAACTCTCACCATCTATTTCCCCTAGATCAAAACAAATACATAGACATCGAAGGTGAGATTGTAGTCCAGAAGAGGAAACCCAAAGGTTGAGGAAGGGGAGGTGGTCTTGGTGTCAAATAAGAAACAGGAAAACAAACTCTCACCGTCTATTTTCCCTAGATCAAAACAAATACATAGACATCGAGAAGGTGAGATTGTAGTCCAGAAGAGGAAACAGGAAAGGCTCTAGGGAAGCATTAATTTGAGCCAAGCGATTAGCTCTAAAAGTGAGGGCAAGTCTTTGCTGGAAGGAAATCTTTCGGCTCAATACGATGTGAATTGAAGTGAAAGGGGCATATTGATATGGCTCATTTGGACGACGGATCGGATGGTTGGGCTGCATCATTTTCAAAAAAAGAAAGAAACCAATAAAACTTCCCAAAGTGAATAATATGCTCTGATGAGAAAACTATAACTTTTTCTATGCTACTCAAAACAAGTCTCAAAAACATCAATGGATATAGCTTGAAAAAAAAAATATTTTGATATATGTTTCATAAAAATCAGAGAAGTGAGCACAAAGTTATGACTATTTTAGTGAGAAGTGTGTTAAAACTGTCCCAAATACACAGTCTGCTCTGATGATCAGATAACCATAACGTTTTCTATGCTGCTCAGAACATAGCATTGAAAATATCAATGGATAGATCTTGAAAAAACAAAGATTTTTATACAAGTTTCATAAAAAACAGAGGAGCGAGTACAAAGTTATGACTGTTTTAGTGAGAAGTGTCAAAACTGTCCCAAATACATAGTCTGCTCTGATCAAACAGTCATAACTTTTTCTGTGCTACTTAGAACAGAGTACTGAAAACATCAATGGATAGAGCTTGAAAAACCTAATATTTTGATATAAGTTTCATAAAAATGGAGAAGCGAGCACAAAGTTATGACTGTTTTAGTGAATAGTACCAAAACGGTCTACCAAAACGGTCTATACCCGCCTGCAGATGTGGGGAGAGGCAATGATTTCCCTCACTAGAGAAGTAACTTCCAAGATGCATGGTGGGTTGAGGTCGCCCAAGGGAGTAGAGGATCCTCTAATAATAGATCTGGAAGTAAGCTACTCATGTGGACACACTAAGCTTTGAAGCGAAGAGGGAAAAGATGGAGAAAGGAAGCAAAAGCTTGATTCATGAAGCAAAACAGACTTTCAATTGGAGAGGACTATAAGAGAAGGAGAGCCTAATGCTTAAGGGAGATGGAAAAGCATAGGAGGAGTTAGATACAAGGCTATGGCATAGCTACAAGGAGAAAAAAAAATGAGGTGCTTGAGAGGGAGGAGAGGCCTCTTTTATAGAGAAACTCTCAGCCTGTTACATTTCCAGCCAATAAATTCCTTCACCCCTGGTGACATAAGGACATGGGTCACCATCAATTGTCCTTTTTGGCACATTTTGACAAGTTTCCCATCTAAAGATACTCATGAATCTCAGCATCCTTCATATTTCACTTAAGATTTGTAGAAGAATTCCTCTTGATCCCACACTTCTCCACACTCCTCCTCATGCCCTTCATGTGCTTGGCATGTGGTCTCCATATTATTTAAGTATCTTATTGTGTCCATGTAGACATGTAGCCCACCCTAAATACATGACTCATTTCTATCTTCCCAATACAATCCAATAATATTTCACTCTAAAACCACTCTATTCCCATACCAAGGTATTTATAATTCATACAGCTAGCTTCTCCATCACATTGTGGGCCCTGCAAGATTCTCCCACAAGTTTCCACCTTATTATTATTCTGAAAAAAAGATATCAATTGTTGTCACATCTTTCCCCCCAGCAGATATCAATTGTTGTTGTCACATCTTCCCCCCCAGCAGATATCAATTGTTGTTGTCACATCTTTCCCCCAGCAGATATCAATTGTTGTTGTCACATCTTTCCCCCCAGCAGATCCCTAAGCCTGTCTTGGGGGTCTGCTAGCCATGGTATCCGAGGGTAAAACATCTTTAGCTGGTATTCATTGGCAAGTCCAGGAACCTCTTGACCATTTGCATCTTCCAAAAGATAGGTGTTGTTTTTGAATTTTTTCTTTATCGTTGTAAAGGGGACCTCCCAGCATCGAAGAAGCTTCTTATTTAGTCGCTTCTCTACACGACCATCAAATCTCATGGACCAAGCTTCCTTCCTTGAGTTCTGGCTTCTTCATCTTCTTTGTAAGAGTGTCATGTGCCTTGCCTTGCACCATTGTTGTGTTGCCTTTTAATGTTGAAGTGCTTGAAGCCGCTTCTCATCCAAGGTCTCCAGTGTTGTACTAGGCGTTGGGCATGAGTTTCTTCTTCATTACTTGATCATGCAAAAGATGTGCAAAGGCTTGTGATTTCCAATTCTATTGGTAAACTGGCCTCCACTCCATACACTAGCTAAAAAGGTGTGAAACCAAGAGAGAGCTTATGAGTGGTTCTATAAGCCCATAGGATGTGTGATATATGCACATCTCACTTCCTTTTCATGGCATCCACTAGCTTAGACAAGGATCCACACAGCAATGCACCAAAGATTCAATCAAGTCATTCCTAAAAGATCTCCCTCTATTTGTAAGGATTTCCAATGGGCACCCAAATCGGGCACATATATAATCCTTGAGAAATGATGCCACAATTGTTGCCTTATTGTTGACTGTGGCCTTTTCTTTTGCCCATCTAGTTGCATAGTCGGTGGCAACCAATATATAATACTTCCCATGTGAGGAGCGATGAAGTGGGCCTACAAAATCCAATCCCCATATTTCAAATGGACCATATGCTGGAATGGGATTTAAAGGTACAAGAACCAATTTCTTGCGCCCATATGCCTGACACATCTCACAACTTTGACACCATTCATGGACATCTTTGTTGAGTCGAGGCCAATAATAACATGTGCTAAGGATCTTCCGAGTAGTGCTAGCTGAAGCAAAGTGACATGAACATTTATAACATAATTCCATACTCCTTTTAGATTCTTCCAAGCTCACCACCCTCCTAAGGACCTTATCCTTACCTTGCTTGTATATAACATCACCAAGGATTGTGTAAGGATGAGCTTTCCTTGTATGTCTTTGCTTCTATTGAGGGGTCAATCCATGAGGGAAGTATCCTTTATCCAAGTATTGTTGAACATCTTGGAGCTCTGGCCAACCTGTATTCATCAATCAAGAGTAGCTTCTTTGAAAGAAGCCAAAGCTTTAGTAGCCAATTCATCTGCCTTTTGATTATCCTTCCTTTGAATATGCACAAATTTACAAAACTCAAAAACTTCTTTTAACTCCATTGCTCTTTTATATAAATCTTGCAGATCCAGACTCCTTGCTTTGTATATTCCTTTCATTTGCTTAATGACTAGTTGAGAATCCCCTTTAACCTCTACCTCTTTCAACCCATTCTTTAGACAATCTTCTAATCTAAAAATCAAGGCATTGTACTCATCCACATTATTTAATATAGCTTTTGAAAATTCCCTACCCTTGGCCCATACCTCTTTTTCTTCGGAATCAAATAAGACTATCCCCCCAACCCCACATTTCTTGAAAGGGCTAAAAGCTCCATTAAAATGCAAAGTGGAAGCAATTGGTGGAGTCTCCAAATCATCACATACTTCTTCCTTTGTCCTAGTTCCTTCTTCTTCTTCTTCCCTACATGTAAGCAAATCTAGAAGAGAGGCTCTAGTGGTACTTTCTGTAATAAAAGTTAAAGAGAATTCTTTAAGCTCATAAAGCCACTTTGCACACTTTCCTGCAGGATTGGGTTTACGAACGAGAAATTGTAAAGAAGGCTGAGATGTAAGGAAGAAAAAAGGGTGAGGCAACAAGTATGACCTGAACTTCTTCACTGCAAAGATCAAAGACAAATCTCCTTTCTCTATTTCACCATATCTCTCCTTGGCATCAATGAGTTGTTGACTTGCATAATATACTAGTTTCATGCCTCCTTGGTCACCCTTTTGCAAGAGTATAGCACTTGCTGAATGTGATGACACACTTGGATTCACATAAAAGTCATCGCTCCACCTAGGAGGCTGCATAATGAGACCTTGACTCATGTGTTCCATAAGCAAACAAAAGGCTTGATTTTGCTCTAGTCCCCATTGGAAGGAAACATTTTCCTTTGTCAACAAATTTATAGGATACTTCTCAGAGAAAACATGTTAACAAAGCGTTGATAATACTTTGTTTTACCCAAAATCCTCCTTACCTCCCTTACATTGGAAGGTGGTGGAAGGTCTATAATTGCTTTACCTTCTCAGGGTCCATCTCTATGCCTTCCTCTGAGATAACATGTCCCAAAAGAACCACCTTCTTTCACGCCAAGCGGCATTTTCCAGGATTGAGACAACCCTTTGCATCATCAACACTTTGCAAGGCCATCCTCAACTTTTCCAAGTGATCCACACAGATTGAATAAATGAAAAAATCATCCAAAAAGACTCTTATAAACTTTCCCAAGTAAGGTGCAAATACCTGACTCATGAACTGTTGAAAAGTTGGTGGAGCATTGGTTAAGCCAAATGGCATCACCCTATAGGCATACACTCCCTAGGGGGTAACAAATGAGGTCTTCCTTTGATCTTCCTCACAAATCCGAATTTGAAAGTATCCAGAGTATCCATCACATACTGAATACAATTCATGGTCTGCAACTTGGTCCAAGATCTCATCTTGAAACGGTAGAGGAAAATAATACCTCTTTGTTTACATGCTTTAAAGGGAAAAAATCCACACAAACACGCCATTTTCCACCCTTCTTGGAGTGACCACCACTGGAGAAATCCACTCTGAATTTTCTATTAGAAAAATAAAACCAACTTGAAGTAAGCTAGTTACCTCCTTGAGCACCTCTTCTTGCACCACTCCCAATCTCCTCAGCCATTGCACCACTGCCTTGCTTTGGGGTTTCAAATCAATTTTGTGCTTTACTAAGGTAGCTTGGTGTACCTCTGAGTAGCTGTTTGCAAAAAGGTTAGGAAAAACATCCAACATTTTCAAGTAATTCTCCCTCTCAGTACCTGTTATGGACTCATCAAGAAGAATCTCATTTTGTTGGTGAAGATTGGCAAGTTCCTCTTTCTCGGGCATGATTGAAGAATCTTCTTCCACCAAGGTTCCCTCTCCTTTAGTGTCCCCCCGATTGATGCCTAGGTAGGTAAAGGCCAAACACAACTCCTTCCACCTCTCCTTCTGAGATGGATGCCTTGAAGCTGCCACTTGTCTCCTCATCATCTGACTCTGAACTCTCAGAAGTTAAAGGTTCATCTCTTACCACTTTCTTGTGGCGACTCTTGATTTTGTAGCGGACCTTCTTATTCTCTCCTACCTTGAAGAACGAGATCACCTGTCTCCCACTTCTGAATTGCCCTCACATGACGAAGCCATGGCCTTCCCAAGATCAATGGGTAAGCCCTAGCATCTGGCTTTGTAGGAATAACATGAAAAGTTGTAGGCACAGAGATACCACATACAGCCACCACTGCCAGATTCTTTACCACTCCTAGCATTTTCACCCTAGTATTATCAGCAAGTTTGATGCGATAGGGAGAGTTAATAGAAAACTTCAAATCAGCATATTTCATTGTGTTTTCACTCATGTTTATTGATGCACCTCCATCAATGTATGCATTAGAAATTGTTTGTCCCCATCAATGATGACATTAATCATAGGAACACCATCCCCCATATCTATGTCTACCTTTTGATCCATAGGGATCCCATTATCCTTCTTCTTCTTTTTCTTGGACTCTCTTGGCTAACTTACCCCATTCCTTCTTGAGTTTTGGAGAGAGTACCAAAAGTTGCCCAAATGTGATTTGTGCAGTTTTCTTTTCCTAAGGTCTGTTAAAAGGCCATAACTAAGAGATCCTTGTCCAAGAGGAAAATCTGACTGTCCAATTTTCCTCCTAGATGACTTTTTCTTCTTCTTTTGGTTCTCCTCTTTCTCTTCTTCTTCTTCTTCTTCTTCTTCTTCAACACTCCTAGTTCTACGATTCATTCTTGCTCAATGGCATCACGGTTTCTTCTTCTTTTGAACATATTTCTTCCAGAAGTGCTACACTTTTATCCTCTCTTTTCCTCAATTTTGGACATTCAGGATGAGAGTGTCCCTTTTCCTCAATTTTGGACATTCAGGATGATAGTGTCCCTTTTCTTGACATTCATAGCACGTAACATTGCTTTTATCCCTAGGCTTATCCTCAATACGTGGAGCCTTAGACGGCCTTGCATTGACTAAGTGCAACTTCAAATCAGTAAATTTTGCCATAAGTTGTGCAATATTGTGATCCAATGACGTGAGATGTTGAGGCTACCTCCACCTGAGGTAGTGGAGTTGGCATACTTGCAGAAGGTTGGAACACAGCCTCAATTCGAAGGGAAGCCTCCTTTTTCAAAGCAATGCGATGCCCCTCTTTGAAATTACTAGGATTCTTGCTAAGAACTTTTCCATGCAAGCCAGGATCCAAAGCCATGACAAACTTGCTCATTTTAAGGTGCTCCATTTTTAAAGAATTTTTAGAGTCCCCTGTAGAATATGATGATGAAGAAGCAACAACACATAAAGTAGCATGTTGATACTTAATGAACAAGGCCTCATACCTCACTAAGAAGGTAGAAACTGACTCTCCTTCTTTTTGGAAAATTTGATCCAGTTGTAATAGTAAAGCATTTGGTGACTCCACTGTCCCAAATATCTCTTTCATTGCCCCAATCAAGTTGTCCCAATCGCTCTTGGTGTCTTCTGGCAAAGCCTCATGCCAAGTTAAGGCCATTCCCTCCAAGAAGTATGGAAGAATTTCAGCCCGTTCCTTCATAGACCAACCCGTTAAGCGACATGCTCGGTTGAACTCTCGGAGATAACTCCCCGAGTCTTCTCCTTCCGATCCATGGAACACTAGAATGTTGAACATCTTGCACCAAAAGATGAGTAGAAGCCAGAAAAGTTTTCTTTCAAAGATGATCTTCCTTTCTTTCAATCAAGCTGGATCATGAGGTTATGATAGAAGGATTCTAAACAAAACCTGCACGTCGTCTCCACCAAAAGATGTGACACAAAGTTGGGGCTTTAACTTTGGTCATCTCAAACCTAAAGGTTGAAGAAGGGAAGGTAGTCTCGGTGTCAAAGAAAGAAATAGGAACAAACTCTCACCCTCTATTTCTCCTAGATCAAAACAAATACATAGACATCGAAGGTGAGATTGTAGTCCAGAAGAGGAAATAGGAAAGGCTCTAGGGAAGCATTAATTTGAGCGAAGCGATCAGCTCTAAAAGTGAGGGAAAATCTTTGCTGGAAGAAAATATGTTGGCTCAATATGATGTGAACTGAAGTGAAAGGGGTATATTGATACAGCTCATTTGGACGGATCAAATGGTTGGGCCGCATCATTTAAAAAAAAAGAAAGAAACCAATAAAACTTCCCAAAGTGAATAATCTACTCTAATCAGACAGCTATAAATTTTGTTGTACTACCCAAAACAAAGTCTCAAAAACATCAATGGATAGATCTTGAAAAAACAAAGATTTTTATATAAGTTTCATAAAAATCGGAGAAGCGAGCACAAAGTTATGACTGTTTTAGTGAGAAGTGTCAAAACTGTCCCAAATACATAGTTTGCTCTGAGCCATAACTTTCTTTGTACTACCTAGAACAAAGAATTGAAAATATCAATGGATAGACTTGAAAAAACAAAGATTTTGATATAAGTTTCATAAAAAACAGAGAAACGAGCACAAAGTTATGACTATTTTAGTGAGAAGTGTCAAAACTATCCCAAATACATAGCCTGCTTTGATTAGATAGCCATAACTTTGTCTGTGCTACTCAAAATAGAGTACTGAAAACATCAATGGATAGATCCTTAAAAAAAAGATTTTGATATAAGTTTCATAAAAAACAGAGAAGCGAGCACAAAGTTATGACTGTTTTAGTGAACAATACCAAAACTGTCTATACCTGCCTGTATAGCTGTGGGGAGAGGCAATGATTTCCCTCACTAGAGAAGTAACTTCCAAGATGCATGGTGGGTTAAGGTTGCCCAAGTGAGTAGAGGATCCTCTTATAATAGATCTGGAAGCAAACTACTCATGTGGACACACTAAGCTCTAAAGCAAATTGGGAAAAGATAGAGAAAGAAAAAAAAAACTTGATTCATGAAGCAAAAGAGACTTCCAATTGGAGAGGCATGTGCTTGGAATGTGGTGTCCATATTATTTAAGTATCTTATTGAGTCCATGTAGACATTTGGCCCACCCTAAATACATGACTCATTTCTATCTTCCCAATACATTCCAATAATATTTCACTCTCAAACCACTCTATTCCCATACCAAGGTATTTATAATTCATACACATGGTATTTACAATGATTCACTCCACTCATACTCACATCCACAATAATTCTACTAATTATTCTAATTATTATCAAGCCCATATTTTTTATTACATGAGATAAAGTAGTCGTCATTAAATGATTGTTTTTGACAAGCTGCAACGAGATTAGCCGCAAAAGCCATATCCCGCCGCTAGCTTCTCCTCACGCTTCTCGGTTCCCATGTCTCCATGGCTAGCTTCTCCATCACATTGGGGGCCTTGCAAGATTCTCCCACAAAGTTTCCACCATATTGTTATTCTGAAAAAAAGATATCAATTTTGTTGTCATAGTGCCCTTGGCTCATATGTCATTGGTACCTATGGGAATTCATGTACGACCTGATGTTACTCCTCTGGGATTCATGCCATTATGCCCACAAGAATCACCCTTCGTACCACATGTTATCCTTGTTGTATCAATACCTCTAGTATCCCTCCCAATTGATCCAATAGGCTTTACACAAGCATTGGGGAGAGCTATGGCTAAATGTATAGGACCAGTCACATGAGAGATAATAGATGAAACAGATTTGGAAAGGCTGCACAAATCATGAAGATCATGTACAAGTTCAATGAAGAGGGTGATCCTAGAAGACATCTTGAGGTCTTTGATCAAGTTTACGAGGCCTTAGGTGAGAGAATTGAGCTTGCAAAGACCAATGTCTTTAGCCTTACACTAGATGGCAAGGCTGGTGATTGGTATCAAACCCTGAGAGTTGAAGAATGGCTAAACTTTACTCAGCTTTGAAGGTTATTTCTAAAGCAGTATGTGCATGAGGAAGCTTTGTGGAGTGTGGCTTTATAGTTGCACAAAGCTGAGAGAGAAGAAGACGAGTCAATGAGAGATTTTATTAGCCGTCTCAAGCATTTGAACTCTTACTGTGCTCTACATGAGCGCTTCTTGCTTGATTGATTTATCCATGGGTATCTTCTAGGACTTGGTTAACCCTTTCCGTCTGTTGCTTTTTGTATTTTAGATGTACTTATACTCAATTTGATGTCTAATGTTCTTAAAATTTTTCAAAAATGGCTTGTCAACGTTTTATCTCAGTTGCTTACTATATCTATTGGCAATCCATATAATCTGTATAGATGATGTATAAACATTCTAGCTAATTCTGGAGTTTTTTCTTCTTTTTTAGTTGGTATAAATTGTACCAACTTGGTTAACCTATCCACTACTACCCACACTGAATCATACCCTCTACTTGTTCGGGGTAGTTCCACTATGAAATCCATAGAAATACTTTCCCACTTACCCTCAGGTATTAGTAGTGGTTATAATATTCCACCTACTTTTAGGCGCTCAAATTTATTGACTTGGAATTTAGGGAATTTTATAACATAATTCTAGACATCCTTCTTTAAACCTACCCAATAAAACTATCTTTTAACAAGTGCATAGGTCTTAGAAATTCCTGAGTGCCCTCCACTTAAATTGTCATGACATTATGTAAAATATTTTCTTTTTTAGTTACACAAATGTGAAATTTATATATGAAGTACCCGTTATGGATGGAAAAACTTTTCCAATGATCTTTTTCACTTATTGGCCCTTCTTTAACAGATTCCTTTGAACCACTATCTTTTTTAAGTGACACCCTTATATCACTAGCAGGCTGCATTTTCTTTACTTATCTTTTTTGAACAAGTAATTTCAAACTTCTTGATAACTAGGGTGATTAGCATATTTTTATTTTAATTGAGCCAACAATTCACTTTCTAGTTGAGTAAAACTCAACTCATTTATTATGGGTGGTTGACTTAGAGCATCTGCACGACATTAAATTTCCCTTTCTATATCTGATTTGAAAATCAAACTCTTATAGGATTTTAGTCCATCTAGCCTTCGTACCTCGTAACTCCTTTTGAGTATTTAACCATTTAAGACTTTCATGTGGTCAGATAATACTTCAAAATTGGCACCATGCAAATAATGACGCCACTTTTTAAGAGCATGCACAATTTAATAGTTCTTTTTCATAAGTTGAATAGTTACTTTGACCTTCAAATGCAACTGGCCTTACCTTCTGTAATAATACTACTCTTACATCAAAATTACTAGCATCCGTTTCCAATACAAGTGGTTCATTTGGATCCACTATTTACAAAATAGGAGCAGTAGATATTGCTACTTTCAATTTTTCAAAACTAGTTTGTTGATCATGAGTCTAACTATTTTTTTTTCTTTTCCTTTAAGCTGATTCGTCATTGGAACAACTATCTTAGCATAATTCCTTATTATAAACTTTTGATAGAACCCTAAAAGTCCTAAAAAGGTTTGTAACTCATCTATAGGATCCATACAAATCTCTTCCTTAGTAGACACTATGCCCACCGAGATATTGCACTTCTTTCTTTGAAGAAATCACATTTAGAATTTATAGCAAAACAATTTGTTTTTCCTCAATAATTGAAATACTTTTCTAAGGTTCTCAATATTTTCTTTTTCATTTTGACTAAAGACTAGTATATCATCATAAAAAACAACCACAAATTTGTTTTTCCTCAATAATTTATTTTTCCTTAATAATTGAAATACTTTTCTAAGGTGCTCAATATGTTCTTGTTCATTTTGACTAAAGACTAGTATATTATCAATAAAAACCACCACAAATTTTCCTAAATAAGGATGAAGTATAGTGTTCATCATGGTCATAAAAGTAGCGGGAGCATTAGTTAGATCAAAAGGCATAACTAAAAACTCACGGGGTGCCCAAAAGATGTCCTAAATGATGTTTTTGGCACATCTTTAATTCTAAATCTTACTTGATAATATCCAAACTTTAAAGCTATCGTACTAAAATATTTATCACCTTTGAGTTGATTAAGCAACAAATCTATTTTGGGAATAGGATTTTTTATTATTATTGTGATATCATTCAATCCATGATAATCTATGCACAAGCGCATAGATACATATTTTTTCTTCACTAATAATATTGGTGAAGCCCAAGGAGACTAACTTGGCCTAATAAAGCCTTGTTCTAAATATTCAGCTAATTGTTTTTCAACTTCTTGTATTTCAGTCAAACTTACTCTATAAGGTGGCTTACTAATTGGCTTTGAATCCTTTAAAACTTCTATGGGATGATTTATCCCTCTATCCAGAAGTAAACCTTCCTTGAAATTCTTTTAATATAATTTTCAAAGAAGAATTAATTACTTTACAAATACTTGAATCAAACTTTTCACAATGGTTTTTAAATTGCGGCATTGTATTACACAAATACATTTGTTCTATTTCATTATCTTGATGAAGCTTTTGGAGCTCAATATTACATATCAAAAGGGAAGACGGTATATTGTGCTCTCCTTGCAATGTAATAAATGTTTCTTTATGTTTAAATGTTAGTGTATTATGTAAATAGCTTCTCGAAAGTGTTTCCCCCAATGAAAATAACAATTCTTTTCCAAGAATTACATTTGTGGTCGACAGACGCATCACTTGAAAATCCAAAAGTGCTTCATACTCTTGAATCTTTATCCCAACTTAGTTTAGCATAATATCCCACTCATCTTTATCATAGCCATTGGCGAATGATACTATATACGTATGAGAACTTGGGACTTGAGGCAACTTAAGTTTCTTAACTAAGTTATAATTTAAAAAGTTATGTGTCGCCGTATCATCTATGAGGATTCTAACTTTTTTTATCTTTAATATTTCCTTGCTGGTAACCACTCCGGTTAACATTACCTTCCGTTGTGCGGCTACTATGCCCCTTTTGTAACCTATCTTGTCGTAACCGTGTAATGGGCTTATTGTATATGAGACATGGGATGACCGAGCTTACGGCTTGTGTAACTCCGGTTATGAGAAATAGATGTACATAGAGCTGGTGGAACTTGGAAGACTAGTTTTGGGTCCCCACTTGTAAATGGGCGACCGGACATTGTAAATATGAGGAGCTCATGTAAATAAGACATTTTATCAAATATGAAAAGAGACAATCCCATTTGTCTCACTTGAGTTTTCCTTCTCTCTCTCTCTCTCTCATTTGAGCTTATGGTTGCATGCTTGCTTGTGTTCTTGCTTGCTTGTATGCTTGATGGATATCTTTGAAGATGGGAATGATGGGAAAATTTCAGAAGTTCCTATCAATGATGAAACCCAAGAGCACACAAGCCCACCCTCACAAACCTTCAGTTATTACGTTATGGAGAGAGATCAAATGTACCCTATGTACTTAGTAGCCCCAGCACCATGAGCCAGAAACATGAATCAGATGACAAAACGACCACCCATACAGTGCTATGATTGTGCAGGACCTCACCGAGTGGCTGAGTGTCCCAACAAGAAGGGGATGGTGAGTACCTTTGCAGGTGTTCCTGCCACCATGACCCGATTGTGTGTTGGGTGTGGTATTGATGATGTGTATAAGGATTATCCACTAAGACTAGGAATGATTGGAAAGGCTCATAAAGCTGATCCTAGCACCAGCCTTAACATGATGAGTGTTAGAGATAGCTTCATCGCAGCGTTGTTATCACAAGATTGTAAAATCGACAGAGGGCTGCGGCACATGCTGTTGTAGAGGCATCGACTTCACAAGCCCAAGGCTAAGCAAGACCCCTCGAACAAGCACGAGTGACTTGGCATTCACGACGAAAGAAAGCCACAAAGATTGGCAAGGGTGAAAGCCGAGTAGTTATCAAAAGTGGTTCGGAAGACGGCAGAACAACTCACCCTTCGACCTCTTCATTTGAAGAAGAAGATTTTCTACGTGCTGCAGCCCAAGCGAAAGAACCCATTGACACCCACCAATTGCCTAAAAAGCTCACAAAGTATCCTAGTCCCATTGAGGCAAAGGAGAGACTCCTGGTAGCCCTAGAGTTGGTCAGAGAATGCCAAGCACAATTGGAAGACGACCCTCCTACCGCATACCTTGAGCCATGCCCATCGATCTCAAACCTGAGACTTGCTAAGGAAGCTTAGGTGTATTCAAGAGAGATTCTAGACCAACCACCCTCACAAAGGCAAACAGAAGCAGTAGCTCCTACTTCAGCCACCCCCCCAGTAGGGAGACAGGGTGGCGGAATATCTTAGGAACCTCGAAGACGACCATTTTAGGGAAACATGCGCAAAAATCCATATTTCTATCCCTTACATACAAAAGAGCTTAAGACTAATCCAAACCAACTTTCCTCACAAAACAACCCCCATTCCAAGAGACATTGCAGGTCTCTCTTCTTTCCTCTCTTCTCAGGTCCAAATCTCTATTGATACTTTGCTTCAAAGTAGTCCAAGCCCATGGAATGACCTGAAGGATTGGATAGAAGGACGCCTCAGGGCAGGCATGCACAAAACCATGGAGTTTGACAACTCTAATGAATCTGAGGAAGAAGAATTTTGCATACCCCTTAAGGTAACTGGAACCCCTACGGTTTGAGTGAGCAGGCTCGGAAAATACTTTGAAGGTGATGAACTTAATGCATCCTTGCCAATAACCTTCAATGGCCACCAAGTTATAGAAATCTTGGATGGTGGAGGAGGTGTAAGCATTGTTACAAAGCAATGTTGGGAAAAATGGGGAGCACCTGCCTTGGATGACACTACTTTGTTGGTTAAACTCGTTGATGGAGCCACGGCTAGACCCATTGGTCTACTAAGGGATCTTAAGATTAAGATCTTGGGAACTGCCACACCTAAGGGATCTTAAGATTAAGATCCTGGGAACCGCCACACCTTCCTGGTGATGAATTTTGGACATCAGCTAGTCTCATACAATTTCATCCTTGGGTAGATCATTTATGAGAGAATCTAAAATTATTCATGATTGGGATACTGACCACATATACATTCAGAGAAAAGATCTTACATTCAAGATCAACTACACACATGGAAGGTACACCCCATGAGAGGTAGACCATTCGCAGAGGACTCGGTCACAACTACGTGATCCACAGTAGTCCATCTGTGTCAAACGTGCCACAAGATACTTGAGGATGAAAAGGAGAGTGAGGGTTGTGCACCTCTTCCAGAGCCTGAGGACTCTGAGAACTCGATGCATATCCTTGCTACCCTCGACATTCTACCTAGAAGAACTGGTACAAGGTTTTCCCATGGCAGACGGGCAGGAGATCACATCTCTATACATATGCTTAGTTCAGCATACCTACCCAATGTAGCCACCCAAGATCTTGAATGGGCTATTAGAACAAAATCATCAGGAGTTACACGCTCCCATAAAACGCACATGCCTGAGGGATTCCTTGGGGCAGAACAATACGTCTTCCCAAATGACTCGTATACCCATTGGCTGAAATATGTGGGAGTTGTGGAAGCACATGATGATTTTAATGAAATGTGGCAAAAGGATTTTGCCAATATCTCTCTTTTGGTCCACTCCACCATCCCACAACCAGCAAAACCCACTGAACCTAAACTAGTCCCCGAAAAGCTTTGTCGCTCCACACACAAAGCACGTAACAAGAAGCTAGCACTTTTGCGGTGTGTAGTTCTCTTCTATGATGCATTGTGTGAGAGTGGATATGGCTTCCCTCTATGGTTAGGGTTATACTAATGGATTAGGGTTTGCTCTCGTGTGTGTGTTCTCTCTCTTTATCAGTTTGATATCATGGTATCAGAGCCTGGTGCTCTCTATTAGGGTTTTGTGAGTGAGTAAAGAAGATAAACAAATTCTATTTTGGAGCTATCCATTGGAGCTTGGAGCTTGGAGCTATCCATTCGAGCTTGGAGCTTGGAGGTTGGAGCTTGGAGCTTGGAGCAAAGAGAAGCTGGGAGCACACCCCTACTCAACAGATCTGAAAGCTAAGGACCACGGGAAAGCAAAGCTAAACACCCTTGAGCGATTGCAGGTGATTTGACACAAGCAAAGCAGGATTGAGTTACCCAAAGCAAGTGAAAATTCTGGTTTTTTGTAGTGAGTTAAAGCCATTTGATGCATTGCAAAAGAGGGTAAATCACTGTTTTGGAACCCTCACAAAAACAGAGGATACATGTCTAAAATTTGCGCCATTGGAGCCCATTTATATGCAAATTGCAAGAATTGATGTGTGGGGAGCATACCTAGGACCATTGATAAGCCATATATGAGCTCATTAGTGATTACAAACTCTCCAAAACCCCCATTGAAGCAGGTGGCATTGGAAATACTGCCTCTTGGAGTAGATTTTAACCATTTTGCATTTGTATGATGCCTCCCAAAGCTATATAATGTGGTTGGATTAGTAATTGTGTGCATGTGAGCTTGGAGAAGCCTTCCAAGAGTTTATTTGTGAGAAACAACAAGATTGGAGCTGATTTGAAGCAGATTAACAAAGGATTAAGCCTGTAATTAGCAGAACATAGCTTACCAATCTGTCAATTGCTCACTTACTACTCAAAATTGGATTAATTCCTCTTACACGGAGGTGGAGCAACATCATATGGATCTAATTAATGCTTGGGCCCTAAATTTGGATCTCATTTGAAGCAATTAGAGTGGGATTAAAGACTGTAAATCATTGTTTATAGGTTTTTATCAAAATAGAGTACAACATTTGGCATATAATGACCTCGAATGATGTTTATATGCTACATGGAGGATGTATGGATGTTAATGCATATCGTCCACACTTGATTTGATCATTTCCTAGTGTTTTGGAAGATTGGAAGGCTCAGAAAAACCGGTCACAACAAGGCAAAGGGGGTTGTTTGCACATAGTTGAGCTCAAATGTTGTCTTGTATGCATAATACGAGCAAATTAAAGGTTTTTGAAAAGTGGAGGATTGTTTTGGAGGCATTTCTTAGAATTTGTGAGCGGCGCCAGGTTGTTTTTAGCATTTGTAAATAAATTTTTTGAGTCCAAGAAGTTATTGCATTAAAATTTTTGGGCTGTGTGGACAGCATTGGTGGCCGAGGTTTATGTGTGTATGTGCATGTCTGAGTTGATTATTGGAAATCCTCAGTGAACATCATGGTAAACAAAATGAGTGATAGTCCTCATAAAATTGTTGGTGAGAAGCTTGACAGGCACAACTTCTGTATGTGGAAGTATCGTATAACAAATTTTCTCAAAGGCAAAGGCCTATGGAACTTGGTGACAGGCGATGAGGCGGAGCCAAGGGTTCCCCAAATGAATGCAACACCTGCCCAGATTATAGCACATTGAAATTGGACAGAGAGAGCCTTCAAAGTGTTGTATTACTTCTCGATATGTGTTACAAACACCATGTTATGCCATATACAAGACACACAAAATCCTAAGGATGCATGGGATACTTTGGTAAAGTTGTATGATACGACTACAGCACCAAAGAAGATGCAATTGAAGCAGAAGATTTATGGTGTGACTCGAAGCAATAGAAGTGCAAATGATTATGTGCAATAGATCAAAGAATGTGCTGATGCACTAGCATCTATTGGTGCTCCTATGGATGATGATGACTTGGTAGCCATTACATTGAATGGCTTGGGTAAAGAGTACAAGGCATTTGAAACCTCTATTAGCCTGTTAGAGGTGGACTCCCCATACTTTGATGAGTTGATTTCATTGCTTATTGTGGAAGAGATGAAACTTTGAATAGGTGCCTCATCTAGCACAAATGAAAATGCAAGGGATCAAGCATTTTACACTTATCGTGGTGCTAGAGGCAGGGGGAGATTCAGTCCAAGAGGACATGCAATTGGCCATGGTTGGTAGGATCGATCACCATAGTCTCAATAGAATTTTTATCCATCATTCACTGCTAGAGGTGGTCATAGTTTTCACCCTCATGCTAGAGAAAGATCTGTATCTAGAGGCAGGGGGAGATGGCAAACACCGCAACAGAATGCTAGTAGCATTGAGTGTCACTATTGTGGTAAAATGGGACATATGGCTAGAGACTGCTATAAAAAGAAGAATGACTTTCGTTGGTGGAAGAGTGTAGCATGGCAATTATGCATCATGTAGTAATGCAGAACATGAGGAGCAATTGTTTGCCATGAAACATGTAATAGGTACTATGACATCATAAAGGGAGAGTGATGATATTTGGTATATGGATTATTGTTATGTACACATTATTTGTGCATATACTAGGAGGCTAACCCACATTAGGCTTGTGAGCATGGGAGCATGGGAACAAGCTCTAGGGGAGCATGGGTTAGGACTAACCTTAAGGGTTAAGGTTAGGGTCAGGCATCCAAGGGTCACACATGGGAAATGGAGAGTCAAGAGTTACTTGAGGGCCCTCCTATATAATAGGGGCATGGGGTACACTCAAGGGATGTTCTCTTGTGTAGAGGATTGTATCTACATTCTTGCCATTTCACTATAGAGCTAAGTGCTGCTGTATTGGAGTTATACCTCTTGGTGGTATGGAACACTAAGGTGAAGGTATGTGGTACTCCATTATATTTCATGTGTGCAACCCTTGGGCTTGGGGGTGGTTGGGTGGTAGAGTTTATGCCTGATTTATGCATGTTAATTATCTAGAGAGATCTTAGGGTTTTAACAGTGGTATCAGAGCAATCTCTAGTTAATTGTTGTTGTTTCTACTTTCTTATTCTAATTTTTGGCATTTTTTTAAAAGTAAATTTTTATATTTACTAAATAAAATGTTATTTTATTGGTTTGTTTTGGTGATTTTGCTCGTGGATCGTCGATATGGTGATTAGAACACGTGTTACTTCTACTCAATGGACGAATCGATGTTGCGGGGGAATTCCGTGAGTTTAATGCTATTTCTTTCCTATTTTTAATGGTTAAAATAAGCATTAATGGAAATTCTTACCAAAATTCACATATTTTATTGTGAATATTATTGGTAGAATGGATTCCCTAAATTTCTAAAATTTTTAGAAAAATTTTCCTAATTTTTTAGAGATTTTTTGAGCATTTTTTTGGTAAAAAATGTATTTTTTAATGCATTTTGCGGGTTTTTCGCGGGCATGTTTTCAATTTTCTGCCAATTTTTCTTGCTGAAAAGCAACGTGGGGCAGTCAATTGATGCGTGAGTTCTCTACCGTGTGCGAAAAGTTCTTCTCTTCCTCCAAATCTGAAATTTTTTTACCTCCATTTTTCATTCATATGTGGAATTTATTTTAAATAAGATAATTTAATTAAACATTAATCATAATTAAACACTAATTATGATTAATAAGTAATTAAGCATCTCTCTAATCTCTAAACAGAGAAGAGTAGAGAAGAGAGGGGTGGGTATGAAAAGGATAGAGAGAAGAGAAGAGAGAGGAGAGGATTGCTCCCTCCTCCTCTCTGGCATTTCCACGCACAGGCGCAGGGCGGGGGGCTGCGCAGCAGCAGTCGACGGGCAAAAATCGCCCCCCCCCTTATAAAATTTTTTTAAAAGCTTTTTATTAAAAGCTTATAAGCTTTTTTTTGGAGAAAAAAATCTTTTTTTTAGAAAAAGGTATATTTTATCAAAATACGTTCATTTGGAAAAAGGAAAAAAATCCTGAAAAAATACATTATTTCTCTGAAAACTGTATTCTTTATTCTAGAATTTTTTTTCTCTTCATTGAACCTTTTGGCTTTCCGCATTCTTGGGAAACCTTTGGGCTTTTCGAATTCCGGAAAAACTTTTGACCTTCCGTATTCCGGAAACTTTGGCCTTTCACATTCCGATTTTTTTTTGTCTTTTCATTTTCCCAAAACTTTTGGCTTTCCGTATTCTGGGAAAACCATTGGAATTCTGAAATTTTTTGATCGTTCGTATTCTAATGCGTTCGGGGTTGATTAAAAATTTCAAAAAATTCTTTAAAATTAGTTGAAAATGAGACAAAGGTTATTTTAAATTTCGAGAAAATGTGGGATTGGTGTTTGGCATGTGGTGTGTCCTTTCGGGCGCCTGTGACCATTCAAATTCCTTTAAAAATATATTGTTGACCCAGAAAATTAGAAAATCCATTAAAATTATAAATTTTCATTGGATTTGAGAATTGTCGGGCGGAATTGGAAATTTCGTGAACGATGGGATTCTCAGGAAAACTTAGGAAATTTCTAGAAATTATTTTTAGAAATCCTAGAAATTGGTATTTTAAAAAAAATATCAATGGTATTTTGGCAAATTTCTTTGCTAAAATTTTTTTGAAAAATTATAAGTTTGGAATGCCATAAGATGGGTTTTGGTGGTTTTCAAAATTAACATATTTTGAGACCCTATGAAATTAGGAAAAATTAGAAAAAAATCATGGTAATTCTTTTTTCTCGAGAATTTTTTATTTTCGAGGGATATTTGGTGTTATAGTACATTTTTTATGTACTCACACTAAACAAATGCGGGTTATTCGTATTTTATTAATATGAGCATGTCTTGTATTAATATTTTCGTCGTTTGGATTGATTCTAGACGATGTTTTCATGATTTTTTAGCCAATGTCTAGCCACCAAATGCTAATTAAAGCATTTTTCTTATGTGCAGTTATCTCTAGTGAATTAATTTGCTAGAACTTTTGGTCAAGTGGGATCAAGAAAAAGGTGAAAAAAAAGTTTAACCTAGATTCAAAGAGAACTCATTTACCATGGCTCATATTGACTTCTCAGTCAATGATAATGTCGATGACATGAGTGATCATCCCAACGTTAGAAGGGAAGATCATAAGTTCCATGAAGAAGAAGAGGAGGCGGTAGCAAAGAGCGAATTTTTGGAGGTGACACAACGTCTCGAGGCTACTATAACAAAGTGCCATGATGAGATGGAATCACTTAAGGTGCAGATTTTAACTCTGCAGAAAGCTCTTCTGGCCACCTCACCTATAGCTACCAAAGCAGTTGCTCCGTCTTTTGTACCAAAGGTGTATGGCAGAGAGAAGAAAGAGAAGACACAAGAATGTGTGGATGCCTGGCTTAACAGGTGGAATACACACTTTGCTTTTCACCCTTTCACTGATGTGCAGAAATTACAAATGGCACAGGGGTTATTAAAGGGGAAAGCTTTGACTTGGTGGAAGGATCTAAAAGAGGATTCTATTCCCACTACTTGGCTACATTTTGAAGTTGCATTCAAGAAAGAATTTGTCCAACCAGAGGATGAATTCGAAGTTATTGCCAAGTTGGTTAAAAATAGCACAGCTAATCAGTCTTTTGATAACTATGTGCAAAAGTTTAGACAGTTGGCTGCTAAAGCCAAGTCTGATGATCATACTTTGTGTGGTATTTTCATCAATGGATTATCTCATGATTATCAATACGAGGTAAAGAAGTGCAAAGTTAAAACGGCTGAAGATGCTATTCAGGCTGCTCAGGTTTTTCATAAGACAATGGTTGGCACCAATTCATCAAAACGAGCGTCAAATGAAAAGAAACCCACGTTCACTTATTCAAACAGTGGACAAAAAAGGAAATTGGTTTTCGCACCAAAACCCAAAAATGGTGACAATGCCAGTAAAAAATCGAAGTTTGTGAGTAGGGAAAAACTCACATGCTTTAAATGCAAAGAGAAAGGGCATACAAAGAAATTTTGTCCTTTGAATGAAGCTACAACAACTTCGGCACCTGTTCAAAAGGCAGCACCGAAAAAGTTTATTCCAAGGAAATCTGTTCACATTACAGAACTTCAAGGTAAATTCTCTGAAGTTAATGTTTCACATCTTGAAGGAACCCAATGTTCAGATTGTACTTTCAATAAAGACGTTTATGGTCCAAACGAATTATTTCGTGTTTATGGATCAGTAAAAGGACATCAGGTTCATATCTTGTTTGATCCTGGTAGTACTCACAATTTTATTGACAATATTGTGGTACAGAAGATGAAGCTGGAAACGATGCAGAATGATCACATGTACAAGGTCAAGATGGCTGGAGGACAAGTCCAATTTTGGGACAAGAAGGTGTCAAATTTACCATTAGACATCCAATTGTACTCAGATAGGCTTGATTTCCATGTCATGAGCTTGGGTCATATTGATATAATTTTGGGAATGGAATGGTTTCATAGCAAAAATAAGAATTTTTCTATTGATTGGGTCAAACATTTGATGTCTTTTCATCACAATGGAAGCCTTGTAACTCTTAAAGGAAACATTGTTGTACCCAAGGAAACTTTTATCAATGAGCTGTAATTAATGGAAGATATTTTTAACTATGAACTTTTCCAGTTGGTTATGAATCCAGTGTCTTCGTATATTCATTTTGATGCAAACACTGTTTCTTTAGATGTTTGGGAAAGTAAAGTGTTAAGTTCCATTAAAAGCAAATTTCAGGATGTATTTCCTGATGAATTGCCTCATGGATTACATCCTAAACGAGAGGTGGACCATAAAATAGAGCTAGTACCAGGGGCAGAACCTGTTAGTATTCCTCCGTATCGGCTTAGCCAATTTGAGGAGGATGAGGTAGCCAAACAACTAGCTGAATATTTGAGGATGGGTCAAATCAGACCAAGTAAGTCTCCTTGGGGTGCACCAGTTCTCCTGGTTAAGAAAAAGGATCAAGGTACCTGGAGGATGTGTATTGATTATAAACGTCTTAACAAGGTTACAATTAAAAATAGATACCCATTGCCTAGATCAGATGATCTTATTGATAGGTTGCATGGAGCTAAGTATTTTACAAAGCTTGACTTGCGAACAGGTTATCATCAGATCCGTATAGCAAAGGAAGATGTTCCTAAAACTGCTTTTAGGACAAGATATGGCCATTATGAATTTTTAGTGTTACCCTTTGGTCTCACTAATGTACCAGCAACTTTCCAACAAATGATGAATGATATATTCCGAGATCTGTTAGGAAAATGTGTGGTGGTTTTCTTAGATGATATTTTGATATACAGCAAAACTTTGGATGAGCATGAGAGTCATCTTAAAGAGGTTCTAGGAAGGCTTAGGAAGAAAAAGCTGTATTGTAAATTATCTAAGTGTGATTTATTTAAAAAGGAATTGTTATATTTAGGTCATAAAATCTCTCGAGTGGCTTAAGTATAGACTTGGATCGGATCCAAAAGGTTTTGGAATGGCCAGTTCCGCGTACGGTCAAACAGCTAAGATCTTTCTTAGGTTTAATGATATTTCTTCAAAAATCTGTTAAAGATTATTCGAAGTTGACTGTACCTTTTACCAATCTTCTTAAAGGTAAAAATAAAAAGTCCAATTCTTCAATTGGTTGGAATGATAAGCTACAAGAGGCTTTTGAAATTTTGAAAAATAAAGTTCGAGATGCTCCTGTGTTAGCTTTGCCAGATCCTAGCAGACCTTACATTGTTGAGACTGATGCTAGTGATTTTGCGATAGGCGCAGCTTTGTTCCAGGATAGGAAGCCTGTGGCCTTCAAGAGTAAGAAACTCAATGATGCACAGACTAGGTACCCAGTTCAGGAGAAAGAGTTATATGCAATCATTTATGCTTTTAAGGCATGGAGACAGTATCTTTACGGGTCTCAGTTTATGGTCTTAACAGATCATCAATCTTTATAGTATATTTGTGATCAACCGGACTTGAAGGGTAGAAAAGCAAGATGGACTGAGTTGATGCAAGATTTCGATTTTATAATTAAATACAGAAAGGGTAGCTTAAATCGCATTGCTGATGCATTGAGTCGAATCGGTGAAGTTAATGAGCTTTGCTTCACTGAGATTACTTCTAACTTGTACGATTCACTCAGGGAAAAATGCAGCACAGATATTTTCTTTGGAAAATATTGGAATTTGGCAAAATCAAGGTCCAACTCTGAAGTAGATCAAAACCTGGTGAAAGGAAAAGCCAACCAATTTTTTCTTCGGAATGGTCTTTTATTCCGAAATGATAAGGTTTGCGTGCCAGATGTGCCGGAAATTAAGTTAAGGATCCTATTTGAGCGCCATGACGCACCATCGGTAGGACATCCTGGCATACAGCGTACCTTGGCTTTAGTTAGAAGGACATTTTATTGGCCAAAAATGAAAGATTTTATTCAGAGTTGTGGTCCAATGTCATCAATGTCAAATAAACAAGGCTGAACACCTTAAATCTGCTGGGTTATTACATCCTTTGGATATTCCGTCTAGAAAGTGGAAAAGTATTTGCATGGATTTCATTACGGGACTTCCACATACCAGTAGGGGTCACGATGCCATTTGGGTAGTCGTGGATAGATTGACAAAGATGGCTAGGTTTTTACCCACAAAAACAACAGTTAAAGCTTCGGAATTGGCGTACCAATTTGTCGAACAACTGTTTAGACTATATGGTCTACCTTCTATTATTGTGAGCGATCGGGACTCTAAGTTCACAGCTAATTTTTGGCAGGAAGTTTTCAAGAAATTGGAAACAACTTTAAGTATGAGTTCCTCTGATCATCCGCAGTCTGATGGGCAAACAGAGCGGGTGAATCAAGTTCTAGAGGATATGCTTCGTGCATATGTCTCTGGAAAACCATCAAATTGGGAAAAGTATCTTCCACTGATGGAATTTTCCTATAACAGTTCTAAACATACGGCTACAGGTTTTAGTCCATTTATGCTTATGTATGGGTATCAACCCAGAGCACCTATTGATGTTGGTCTTAAGGACATCGAGCTTGATGCATCGAGGGATTTCTTGTGTGATATGCAGGAAATGCTGATCAAAGCTCGGGATTCTATCAGGAGTGCTCAGGATAGAGCACGATTTTATTCTAATAGAGGACGCTCATCTCGGTCTTTTGAACCAGGAGCGTTGGTTTATTTAAAAGTTCCTAAAGACTCTCAAACTTTATCAACGGGAAAATGCTCGAAATTATCTCCTAGATATTGTGGTCCATTTCGAGTTATTCGTCGAATTGGCACGGTTGCGTATGAGTTAAAACTGCCTCCACATGTTAGAGTTCATCTAGTCTTTCATGTCAGTAGATTGAAAGAGAAGCTGGGAGGTGAGGATAACATAGTTACTCAAGAACTCGTTGAAGTTGAAGATTGAAAGAGAAGCTGGGAGGTGAGGATAACATAGTTACTCAAGAACTCGTTGAAGTTGAAGATTTATCTTATGTTCCACATGAACCTTGAATTCAGGGAAAGGAAACTTCGTAGTCGACTAATTCCTGAAGTTAAAATTTTGTGGAAAGATAGAGAAATAGAGGATTCAACTTGGGAGTCGGTTGAGAATATTCAGCGCAAATTTCCTTCTTGCAAGAGTGCAATGTTTTGAGAGAGGGGAAGTATGTTATGTACACATTATTTGTGCATATACTAGGAGGCTAACCCACATTAGGCTTGTGAGCATGGGAGCATGGGAACAAGCTCTAGTGGAGCATGGGTTAGGACTAACCTTAAGGGTTAAGGTTAGGGTCAGGCATCCAAGGGTCACACATGGGAAATGGAGAGTCAAGAGTCACTTGAGGGCCCTCCTATATTCAAAAGCAAAAAATCTATGCAAGAAAAAGGTATAGTTGGTGGTTTGCCCAGGTTCAAATATGATGGTAATAATCATATATGTGAAGCATGTAGATTTGGGAAGTAGGCAAGGTTGTCATTTCCAAAAGATGGTCAAATCAGCATAAGACCATTGGAAATCATTCACAGCAGTGACATATGAGGTCTAGCACAAACTCCAACTATCAATGGTTGCAGGTATTATATCACATTTATTGATGATTACAACACGATGACTTGGATTTACTTCTTGAAAGAGAAGAGTGAAGCACTTAGGAAGTTCATTGACTTCAAAGAATTGGTGGAAAAACAGTATGGTCAATGGATCAAGTGTTTGTTGAGGATAGATGGTGTTGGTGAGTACACATCACATGCATTTGATGCCTTCTTGAGAGAGAATGGGATAAGAAGACAAATTACAAGTAGGTACACACCTCAATAGAATGGTGTTGCTGAGAGGAAAAACAGGATCATTGGTGAGATTGCAAGAGCTATGCTTAATGAGAAGTCTATGCCAAATTATTTTTGGGCAGAAGCATGTGCTACTGCAGTGTACTTGTTGGAATAGGACTCCTATTGCAGTTGTACATGAGAGTACACCTATTATGAGGATGATAGGATTTAGGCCGGATATTGGTCACTTGAAAGTCTTTGGATGTGTTTCATATGTTCATGTGCCAGATGAGAGAAGAAGGAAATTGGATCCAGCGGTTGAAAAATGTGTTTTCATTGGGTATGCGCAAGAGAGAAAAGCATACAAATGCTATAATCCAGTGAAAAAATGTGTTTTCATTGGGTATGCGCAAGAGAGAAAAGCATACAAATGCTATAACCCAGTGAAAAAATAGGTTGTCATTAGCAGAGACGTGATCTTTTATGAGATGGAACTTGGTACAAAGAAAGTGAGCATGTCCTAGTTGATGACATAGATGCAAATGATGATGTGAATCTTCCTATGCAAGAATCTACGAGTATGAGTGGACCACTAAGATTGAGACATGATGTGAGCACTGAGAGTAGTGCTGTGGACAAAGGAAAGAAGAAAGTGGAAGGTATTAGCATTGGTACTACAGGTTATGATTCATCAAGCTCAGAAAGCCTTGATAAAGAATTGGGGATTCCAAAAATAAGAACTCCAGGTGTTAGGAATGACATGTATGTGCCACCACATGCTAGAGAACATGGAGCTCGTAGTAGTGAGCCACAACCAGTGAGGAGATCACAGAGAGTGAGATACCCAGTACAAAGGTTGACATACAAGGGTTATGCTATGCATTATGCATATATGACATTAGTGGTAAAGCATGTAGATCCTTCATGTTTTGAAGAGGCTATTGGCAAGGAAACATGGGATAGAGCCATGGATGAGGAGATGGATGCCTTGGTCTATAATGACACGGGATTTGGTAGATTTGCTAGATGGCAAGAATGTGATTGGCTATAAATGGGTTTACAAAATGAAGTGTAAATCAGATGGTTCAATAGAGAGGCATAAAGCAAGGTTGTTTGCAAAAGGATATGCACAGACACATGGTTTGGATTATGATGAGACATTTAGCCCGGTGGCTAAGATGGCTACAGTTAGATCTGTGATATCTATGGCTGCTTCTCGTGGATGGAATCTATTTCAAATGGATGTGAAGAATGCCTTCCTCAATGGTGAGGTACAAGAGGAAGTATTTATGGAACAGCCAGAGGGGTATGTACACCCTAAGTATCCCACACGTGTATGCAGATTGAAGAAAGCATTGTATGGTTTAAAGCAGGCACCAAGAGCTTGGAGTGACAAAATAAGCAAGTATCTTATGAGCATTGGTTTCATGTGGGAAACTCAGATTTTTCACTTTATGTGAAGAAGACACAGAATGGATTGGTTGTGATAGTCATTTATGTGGATGACTTGATTGCGACAGGTGATCATGGGAAAGACATTGAGGATGTGAAGACATCTTTAAGCACACAATTTGATATGAAGGATTTAGGTGAACTCAGATTCTTTCTTGGTATTGAGGTGATCATGACATCTCATGGTATATGGCTGGTGCAAAGGCAGTATGCCTTAGACATATTAGCAAAGTATGGAATAACAGGTTGTAAGTCTATGATGACACCTTTGGAGCAGAATATGGCTGATTTGGGTGATAAATTGGAAGATGTCACCATGTACATGAAAATGGTTTGGTAGTCTTATCTACTTGACAATCACAAGGCCGGACTTATGTTATGTTGTGGGACTAGTGAGAGTCAGTTTATGCAGAGTCCCAGGAAGCCTCATTTGGATGCTGTCAGGATTATGAGATATGTGAAGACCACTTCCCATTATGGTCTATTTTATGAGTCAGGGAAAGAGTTGAATGTGAATGGTTACATAGATGTAGATTGGGCAGGAAGTTCATATGACAGGAGATCTACTAGTGGGTATGTGTTTAGCATTGGGAGTGCTATAGTGAGTTGGAGTAGCAAGAAGCAACCCACAGTTGCCTTGTCTAGTACAGAGACAGAGTATGGAGGTGCGGCTATGGTCGTATGTGAGGTGATGTGGTTGAAAAAGCTACTTGGTGATTTGGGTCAGCATTGTGATGATGGAGTTGTCATACATTGTGACAACATGAGTATACAGCTGGCTAGTAGCCCTATCTATCATGCGAGGACCAAACACATAGAGGTCCATTATCATTTCATCAGGGAGAAAGTGTTGGATGGAAAGATTCATTTGTCTTATGTGAAGATAGATGAGCAAGTTGACATATTCACTAAGTCACTTGTTGGGAAGGACAAGTTTGAGTACTTCTGAGATAGGCTTGGAGTACGAGAGATGGATACGATGAGCTTGAGGACTCAAACTCGCTTGTCGCCCCCTCAGGCTTCGTCGCTCGATCCTCTCGCCCCTCAAAAATTCTATGCGCTAGGGTGGGCTTATTCATCGCACTAGCCTAGGCCCTCAGAACTAGGTAGCATCACAATTACTCGCCTCAATTGGTGAACCTCATTCTCTCAATGGTATGAGGGATACCATGGGCCGACTCCGGGCCTTGCTAATAATGTCGCCTGGCTACACAAGCACGAAAACGGATTTAGCGTCGAAGCAAGGAGAAAATACCTGTACTCTTTTTCTTAAAAATAGCAATTTCAATACTAACTATCGATTACAAAATACAACATCATTTCAAATAGTAGCTTCATATAATTTCTAACATTTTTCAATGGAAAAATTTGCATCTTCTTTCTTGATTTATTGATATTAATATTAAAGAATAATTTAAAACTTCTTTTAAATGATGACCAAGCTAACCTAGCCACCGTTCCCTTGTGTGGAGCTTGCAACGAGAGGGTTGGAGCCGCATTAGGAGCATTTTCTCTAGTCTCATCATTACATGTGTCTCCCGAGGTGACATTTTGGCGTTTTTGGGATGGGACCATCTTGATCACCACCTCGTAGTGCTTGATGTTGCGATCACAGTGCTTCAGTTGGATCTCGATTCCAAGATCGTTTGCTCACTCTATGAGCAAAAAATCGCAGCGTGTGAACCTCCTCTAAGCTCAAAAACCCTTATTAAAGTCTATGCAAATGGGGGGGGATTGTGAGATGTCCTAAAGGGAAAAAATGTTTTGCTTGAAGGGGGTGAGGGTTGTAAGTCCCTCGACATGGGGGGGGGAGAGAGAGAGAGAGAGAGAGAGAGAGAGAGAGAGAGAGAGAGAGAAGAGTTAAGGACACCCTCTCCTCACAAGGGCGAGGTGACTGAAAAAAGGGCTTGTTTGAGAGATGGCTGATTAGGGGGTGCTGGGAGGAAGGCAGTGAGGGTTGTAGGTACAGTAAGTACAGGTGGGCATGGCTGCAAGGCAGTAACTTCTACATATTATGCATGCTAATTCTAGGGTTGCAGCTACTACACAGCCTCGCACAGAGTGGCGGTACGGCCTCGTGCTGGGTGTCGGGTGCAGCCTAGGGGTGTACTGTACGCAATGTGCTGCTGGGCCATGGAGTACACGAGGGTTTATATAGGTGCAAGGTATGGTTGTGGGGGTACATAGCAAAGTATGGGTGAAGGGACGATGTACCATCAAAGTGCACCAATCACTGGTCTGCATAAGCCTAGGGAAAGGTACGATGGTGGTGCATAGGCAAACTCTTTTGGAGCCAGAGGCAGCATGGATGCCCACATGGCGGTACGTGTGGAACATACAATGGGTGGTCGGCCTTTGGTCCTTATATGCGGCCAATGTACGGGTGCCCTAGTGAGTGTGTGCGATCTTTTTAGGCAGAGTCCCCAAATTTGGGGTGCTGGCCTCCTCGATTTGCGTGTCGAAGCGCCTGGGGGAAATTTTTTTTTTTCTAGTGAAAATGTATGAGATGTTCCCTTGGTCATTGGGGTGCAAACCGTCCATCAATTGTATGCTTGGTTGTGCATTTATTAAGGTTTAAAGGTCGTCGTTTTTTAAACTAAACATAACTAAAATTTGCGTATAAGCTTGATCCGGTGTCCATTTTGGATGTTGTAAAATCCTATATTAGGGTAAAATTGCACGTAAATTCCAAATTTGGACTTGGAATTTGAAGATTATAGGTGGAAATGGCTCATTTAATAAAATCACTGATTTTTACAACATAAAAACTCATAAATTCATCTATTACAATTTTTTTTAAGTTAATGAAGATGGGCATGTTAAAATGCTGATGGAGTTCTTAGTTCCAAGCTTACGTATCATTATGCTAGAAAAAATCACCAGAAATACATTAGGTTATCGCCTTTTTGAGCTTGAAAAGGTTGATGAAACATGCCTTCTAGCTATATACAACATGATTGTCAAAAAATTAAACGTAAACAATGGTTTGACAACCAACTTAAGGATAAATAGATGAATGAGGGTGCCACGGTCCTCTTATTCAATACTAAGACACACAAGAAAAAGCTCAACCTCAGAGGATTAGGACCTTTCCTCTTCAGGAAGATAACACTGCAAGGCGTAGTGCGCATTGAAACACTTGATGGTGTTGAGATGGTTGGTTACCTCAATAGTAGCAAACTAAAACGCTACTACAACCCTCTCAGAGGCCACCTTAAAAGCCATCCATGATAAAAAACGCTACTACAACCCTCTCATAGAGGCCACCTTAAAAGCCATCCATGATAAAAAACAACGAAAGAAGGACCATGACGATATGAAACGCACTACATAAGAAGAAGCCAAAGCAAGGCAAGCCAAGCTTAGGCAAAGACATATCATGGTCAATATGGCCAAAGTGGTCGACTTAGAAGAAGAAGATTGGGAGGTGAAGCTAGCTCAGTTGTGGTGGTTAGTGTTGAAATATACAAGTGAATAGGGTGTGTGCGGGAACAAGCCCTTGGCTAGAGACTGTAAAAGAGAATATGTAAATGTGAGATAACCTATGAAAAGGTGAGAAGAATCTACTGGGAGAGAATAAAGGGTAGCATGAGGAGATTTAGGAGGTGTGGAGATATTTTGGGAGAGGTGGAGAGAATCAAGCAAAAGAGGTGGAGTGATCAAGCAAAAGAGGTGGAGTGAATCAAGGAGAAATCAGTGACCTTAGATGCTTGGATGTAAACTCTATAAATTGAGGCATTGGCCTAATGAGAATTTGCTGGTTTTTGATTATCCATGCCTACACTAAGCTATCAGTTAATTGCTCACTAATCATGTCTTAATTATCATCTAATCTCTTTGTTAATGATGTTGATTCTAGCATTTGATCCACCATAGCTTATCACATTGCTATAATTTTAACATGGTATCAGAGCCTAGCCTAGAATCCATCAAGTTTATGAGCCCATTATCTAACTAATAAAGATTAGTATCAACTAGCCCTCTATACCCCCAGCCAGTGGAGGGGCTTGATCTCCCTCCAGGCGCAACATTAGGGCAAGCCCTTCTAGGCATACAAAGCTATCTCATTTGAGCTCTAGCCAAGTGAATCAGTGCAGCAAACTGCCTACCACAGCTCATGATTTTTGCTAATATGCAAGCGTCGTTTTTCTGAGGAGAAATTGAAATCTCTACTGCTTCAAATCAAATGGGTCTGATTCCTCTTAGCCCTAGGGGTTTTCAAGGCTCTACAAGCTGGTGAAGTCAGAATTTGATTTGATCAAGTCTATAGTGAGATCCAAGCTTTTCATCAAATCTACAGGTGACTTTGGTAAAACAGAGATTAAGCATTCAATGTTTGGTCAAATCTTATGTTTCTTCACTTAATCCTCTACTAGACTAATTGCTATTAATGGCCTTGAAAGGATTTGAGCTCGTTTAAACTCTAAGGCCTCACATTTGGACTCCTCGCATACTCTATTTTTTGCACACAAAATAGAGGATTAATTTGCCAATCAATGATTAATCAGTGCTAATCGCTATATTTTGGTGCAATTGAGGGTTCAAATTAACAATTAGGTATCTGATACATATCCCTATAACTTCAGATTGCAATTCAGAGATGGTTTGATACTCCAATCATTTCGTACAAATTGGTTACCCTTGATTTAATGTAATTTCTGGTGGTAAAATTATGCTGATAAATTTGTGGTAATCATCATTTTGCATTTAACCCTTGGTTAATACCTATAAATCATACTCAAATTCAAGATTATTCACAGGCAGAGTTGCATTCGGGAATGTGCATAAGAATGAATACTATATGCATTATGTATTGGGCACATTACATAAGTGTAAAAATGGGATCAGACAATGTACGTACTTGTCCAAAATAAGGCAAGAGGTAAGACCTCACACATAGATTTGGGTTTGCATTGCATAATGACACAAGATAAACATCAAAATCCCAAAAGAACTAACAACAGAACATTTAAACATGTTGCTCACATGGAGCAAGAACTGACGGACAAGCTCATGGCCCCAACCATGAAAGAAGAAGAACATCTCTTTCCAAGAGGAAGATCCACACCAAAAAGAAAAGCTAAAGGAAGCATTGAAGGAAGACATGGACGCGTGAAGAGAAGTTGCCACAACAAGAAGACTGAAAGAAAAGGAAGACACGGACACGTGAAAAGAAGCTGCCCCACGACAAGAAGCTGCCCCACGACAAGAAGACTGAAGACAAGAGAAGATGTGAGGCTCCAAAGAGTGAGGAGCCATGTGAAAATCTCTGTGAGAGAGAGAGAGAGAGAGAGAGAGAGAGAGAGAGAGAGAGAGAGAGAGAGAGAGAGAGAGAGAGACCCCACAACCCAATGTAACCTGCCCCAACAAAGTAAAACCACCTCTGAGCCACCGATGATGTAGGCCACTTTAGTCAAGGTCACAGGAACTTATAGTAGCCTTGGACACATAGAGAGAGAGAGTGTCAAGGACTATGAGTTTAGGGACTTGAGGCACTGGTCACGGACTATCAAGTAAGAGGGAAACTTGGTATAGGGTCCAGGTATGCTAGGATTGTTTACTTGAGGGGAGAGGTGCTAGGATTGTTCACTTGAGGGGAGGTGTGCTAGGCACTGGTAGAGCAGACTATCAAGTAAGAGGGAAACTTGGTATAGGGTCTAGGTGTGCTAGGAGTATTCACTTGAGGGGAGGTATTGAAATATACAAGTGAATAGGGTTTGTGCGGGAACAAGCCCTTGGCTAGAGGCTGTAAAAGAGAATCTGTAAATGTGAGAAAAGTGAAAAGATGCAGGGGAGAAGAGAGCTTGAGCTCTTGCAAGCACACACACACTCACAAAACCCTAATAGTAGAGAACACACAAGGTGAGAGGCTGAAAATCTTCTTCTTCTTCACACAACACTCAACACCCCATATACAAAGATAAGAGTACACACAATGAAAGGTACTCAACCAAATACATAATAGGGTTCTCTATAGTGTGAACCCAACTAAATGAGTTGGCGCTATAACTATACTAGTCTCCAGAATGGCTGTCACACAGCCTGTCATCCCACTGGCGGCATATCACCCATGATCTCACCAACCATGCCAGTGGTGTAAGTGTGGGGCCTATCCCCCAGCCGAGTCATCAATGTCCACCGCCTCACTAGATGAGCTCGATATCTCAACACTCCCGCTCGAGCTCAACTCCATCTCATGTATACCAAGTGAAGCCCTAAATCTGCGGAGCTTCTTTGTACCCAATGCTTTGGTGAAGATGTTAGCTACCTGATCCTATGTGCTGACATAAACAAGGTCAACGTCTCCTGCCAAACCTTCTCTCTGAGAAAATGGTAGTGGACCTCTATATGCTTCATGCGAGCATGAAAAACTGGGTTCCTGGCCAACTTTATACTGCTAATGTTGTCACAGAAAATGACAACTTGTCTATCCACTAATAGACCCAAATCTACAAGTAGCTTTCTCAACCAAGCTACCTCACATGCTGCCATAGTAGCACCCCTGTACTCAGCCTCTCTACTAGATAGAGCAACCGTAGGCTGCTTCTTGCTGCTCCAAGTCACAGCAGCACTCCCCAAAGAAAACATGAAGTCACTAGTAGATCTTCTATCTGATATCTTCTATCTGAGATACTACCAGCCCAATTAGCATCTGTGTACCCATGTACACATATCTCTGTCCCAGTTTCATAAAATAGCCCACAATGCAAAGTAGACCTCACATACCTCAGTATGCGTCTCAATGCATCCAAATGCGGCTTCCGAGGAACCTGCATAAACTGACTCACCAACCCAACAGCATAGCTCAAATCTGGCCTGGTAATCATTATGTAGATCAAGCTACCTACTATGCGCCTATACATAGTAAGATCCTCCAAAATCTCTCATGAATCTGCACTCAGCTTGCCATTCTGATCCAATGGCACTGAGATAGGCTTACAGCCTATCATACCATACTTGGACAACATGTCCAAGCCATACTGTCTCTGCAGTAATCCAATACCATGTGGTGACCTAATCATCTCAATGTGCCCAAGAAATATCTGAGCTCCCCCAGATCCTTCATCTCAAACTTCTGTCTAAGCAAGAGCTTTACATCAAAGATCTCTGCATCATGGTCCCCCGTAATGATCAAGCCATCTACATAGATGACAACAAGCACAACCCCTCTATCACCATGTCTCACATATAGCGAGAAGTCTGCATTGGCTACATGAAAGCCAATAGTGACAAGATATTCAGAAATCTTGTCAGACCATGCTCTTGGTGCTTGTTTTAAACCATACAAGGCTTTCTTCAACCTGCACACATGCTCGGGGTGACTCACATCCTCATAACCAAGTGGCTGCAACATATACGCCTCCTGCAAATCCCCATGCAAGAATTCATTCTTTACATCCATTTGATGTAAGGACCATTTCTTTGACGTAGCCACTGCTATCACAACTCTCAGTGTTGCCATCTTGGCAACTGGGCTGAAAGTTTCCTCATAATCAATGCCATATGTCTGCGCATTTTCTTTGGCTACCAATCTAGCCTTGTACCTGCTTATGCTTCCATCACTCTGTTATGTTTTACTTTGTACACCCACTTGCATCCAATGGCTTTCTTGCTGTCAGGAAATTGCACTAAATCCCAAGTCTCATTTCCATATAGTGCATCCATCTCCTCATCCATAGCTTTCTCCCAACACACATTTCCAACAGCCTCATCAATGCATGTGGGCTCTACAACCTGCACAACCTTTGCCATGTATGCATAGTGATGTGCCACATAACCATCATAAGTAAACCTCTGCACAGGATTCTTCACTCTCCTAGATCTTCATAGCTTTGCATTCATGGCTTCCATAGCCTTCTTTACACCAGGTGTTCTCATAGCTGGTATCCCAAGCTCCTCAACAACAAGGCTCATCTCTGAGCCACTAGACTCTCCATCAACATGAGAATGCCTTGCACAAATGTCAGGCATACTAAGGGGCTCAACCACTTTTTCTTTGCCTTTATGTGATGTACTAATCACATTTGCAGGACTGGTATTATGACGCAGCCTGCCACTTCATGGTCTATCAACTGAACCACTAGATGAGGACTCTCCTGGTCCACTCAAAGACTGTGATTTGCTGACTTGCATTATGTGTAATCACATTTCCACTCACATCAGCCCCAATAGCTTCTTTTTCAGCAGCATACCAGCTACTCATCTCATCAAAAACAACATCCCTGATTACCCTCAACTCACGTGTAGTAGGGTTATAACACCTGTATCCCTTTTGCTCAAGGGAATATCCAATAAACACACATTTTTCTGCTTTTGGATCCAGCTTAGTTCTCAGCTCATTTGGCACATGCACATATGCAATGCAACCAAAAACTTTTAGATGAGACAAATCAGGTTTTTTGCCAGTAAACCTCTCCTTTGGAGTTACATCATGTATGGCTGCAGTTGGAGTCCTGTTCATGATGTAAACTGTTGTAGTAGAAATAGCCTCAGCCCAATAGTAGCTATGCGGCATATTCTTCTCTTCCATCAATGCTCGTGCAATCTCAGCAATGTGCCTGTTTTTTTGCTCAGCAACTCCATTTTGCTGCGGAGTGTATCTGCATGTAAACTGTCTCCGAATTCCATTTTTCTTCAGAAATTCAGAGAACTCATTATTGGAGAAGTACTCTCCCCCTCCATCTGACCTTAGGCACTTTACATATTTCCCTGTTTGCTTTTTAACCATAACTCTGAAATTCTAAAAATGAGTGAACACCTCACCCTTCTCCTTCATGAAGTATACCCACACTTTCCTTGTGTGGTCATCAATAAATGTCACATAATACCTGCAGCCTCCCATAGACATGGTCTTCGTAGGACTCCATACATCTGAATGCACATCTAGTGCATTTTTGCTCACATTTCTATTACGTGGAAATACATGCTTTGTTTGCTTTTCAAATTGGCATGCTTCACATATTCTCTGCATACCTTCAACTTTAAATTTTGGCAGCCCTGTCACAATTCCTTTAGTCTGCATAGACTTCATTCTCTGCACATTCACATGTCCAATTCTTTTATGCCAAATGTCTGTGTCTACAATAATTCCTGAACCATTTGCAAACATTGCAGCACTCACTTCAGGCATGTTTACATTCAATGTAAACATTCTGCCCACTCTGTTGCCTTTTGCAACCAACCTGCACTTGTCTTTAAAGTCTTCAACATAACAACCATCAGGGTTAAACCGAACCTGCAAACCCTGCTCAATCAACTTGCACTTGTCTTTAAAGTCTTCAACATAACAACCATCAGGGTTAAACCGAACCTTTAAACCTTGCTCAATCAACCTGCACTTGTCTTTAAAGTCTTCAACATAACAACCATCAGGGTTAAACCAAACCTGCACTTGTCTTTAAAGTCTTCAACATAACAACCACATCAGGGTTAAACCGAACCTGCAAACCTTGCTCAATCATCTGGCCAACTGAAACCAGATTCTTTGTTATGTTCGAAACATGAAGTACATCTGCAAGGTACTTCACTTTGCCATCCTGCATAGACAATGGATGAGGGACCGGATACAAAAGTATCTTGAAGAATTGACGGATCATTTGGGCTTTGCTTGGTAAACATTAAGCAATCTTAATAAGAATTGAATGAGAATGATGAATAGGAGGATGATTCTTTCAACTAAGTGCTTTGCGTTTCTACACAACCTGATAGGCATCCTGTAACTCATAAAAGTTGGGTACAACATAATCTTTGCGCAAACGCCATTCGATCCATCTCTCAGGCATCAATAAACACTTAAGGTGTGGGTGACCCTCATGAGTGATTCCCAACATATCATAAGATTCCCGTTCCTGGAAGTCAAAACTTTTCCAAACCCAATAAACCGATGGGATCGTGGGGTTTTCTCTGGAAAAAAAGATCTTTATGCATACTTCTTTGGGTTGATCCACCTCATCTTGCATCTGCGTGAGATGATACACGCTGACTAAGGGTCCTCCCAGTGTCGCATCATAAGGAATGTAGATAATTGAAACCACACACATATGGAGCAACAGCTACAGACAGCCAACATGGGCAATTGGATGAGCAGTGTCATCCCCTGTTTACCACAAAACCTGGTCTTTCAAGGTTCTTCATCTCCTTAAACCACTCCCCATGACTTGTCATGTGGTTCGAAGCACCTGAATCAACGTACCATGCATCATCTTTATGTGCTGCTTCTACATTTTCAGACATAGCATTAACGACATGCCGCATAACAAACAACCTCTCATTATCCTCATTGTTTCTGCACGAGGATGCATAGTTGTTTTGCTGCAGTTTTCCATTTTGCATGTCAGCCTGCTTCTTATAACAATTTGCCTGCACATGTCTAGGCTTACCACAATAAAAGCATCCACGTGTATCATTGTATAGCCTTTGCCAATTTCCACGACCTCTTTGACTCTCCCTGGCTCTGAATTGGTCTCTTCCACCTACGTGTTGTTGTTGTTGTGAATTCTGGGACTATTGTTGTTGCTGCTTCTGCTGGCCATAATTCTGATTACCTATTCGGCCACCTCCTTGGCCGTGTCCACAGCCTCCTCTACCTCCTCCTCTTCTTGAACTTGTGTAGAAGGCCTGTTGCTATGAACTATTTTTGTTTTGTGAAGACTGTTGGTCTTCACCCAAGCTCTTCTCTTCTATAATCAACATAGACACCAAATCTGTGAAATTGGGAATGTTTTCCCGCGTCTGAATAGACGTCTTGAATGTCTTGTATTGTGGCCCGAGACCACGTAGACAGACTTCCACCTTATCATCAAATCATCATCATCTACTACTGAAACACCAATAGATGCAAGGGATTCCACAATACCCTTTATCTTCAATGCATAGTCATTCACAGACATACTCTTTTTCTCCACAGTATGAAGTTCATTCTTCATCTGTATCTTGCGTGCCTTGGTATTTGTTTCATAGAGTTTTACCAAGGTGTCCCATGCCTCCTTTGGGGACGTGGCATCCTAAATGTGCCCAATCATGGTGTCTTGTATACTGTGATAGAGAGCCAATACATAACTTTTCTGGCTCCTTGGTTCCAATCCTTGAACTCTTTCACATCTGCAGCAGTCAGCTTGATCTCCGGTATCTCCGGTGCCTCTTCATGCTCACCTTCTATGTAGTCCCAATAACCCTTTCCCATCAAGAAATTCGTCAACTTGAACCTCCAAGCATGGAAGTTGTTCTTATCAAGCTTCTCAGCAACAATCTGGTTTATGCCATCATTTAACATCTTGCCAGACACATAAATTTACCAGAAACAACACTCTGGTTTGTCTTGCATAAACTGCTATATTTTCTGCACAGCGGTATTGTAGTACACTCAAATGTCACAACCAGTGACCTCAATGTGCATACATACACCCAATGGCAACTGTTGACTTCCTTGCAGCACACACAGTGTCTGCACAGCCAATCTGTCTTCCTGCAGTTCTTAAAATAGAGTTCTGCAGAATCGATGACTTCCCTGCAAAGCTCGAAATCACCTGCTTTCTGAAAAACGGAGGTCCAGACGCGCCCGAAACGTGTTTTTGGCCCAAAAAACTATGTTCGAGAGAAGACAATATAGTTGCCCTATAGCTTTACTCTCGTCGCGAAGAAAGCTCCTTAATCAAAGATCGTTTGCCGGTGCCTCCCATAGAGCTCCCGACAAGGGTGTAGTCACCAACACAAATAGGAAAGAGTAGTTGAAGCTCTTACCCTCGTACCGTTTCCTGTGCTTCTCTTGCTTGTTGCGGCTCAGCTCTTAGCATAACCAGGCTCTGATACGATGAAAAGATGCAGGGGAGAAGAGAGCTTGAGCTCTTGCAAGCACACACACACACTCACAAAACCCTAATAGAGAACACACAAGGTGAGAGGCTGAAAATCTTCTTCTTCTTCACACAACACTCAACACCCCATATACAAAGATAAGAGTACACACAATGAAAGGTACTCAACCAAATACATAATAGGGTTCTCTATAGTGTGAACCCAACTAAATGAGCTGGCGCTATAACTATGCCAATCTCCAGAATGGCTGTCACACAGCCTGTCATCCCACTGGCGGCATATCACCCATGATCTCCATGCCAGTGGTGTAAGTGTGGGGCCTATCCCCCAGGTGGATCATCAGTGTCCACTGCCTCACTAGATGAGCTCGATATCTCAACAAAAAGGTGATAAGAATCTACTGGGAGAGAATAAAGGGTAGCATGAGGAGATTTAGGAGGTGTGGAGATATTCTAGGAGAGGTGGAGAGAATCAAGAAAAAGAGGTGGAGTGAATCAAGGAGAAATCAGTGGGATTAGATGCTTGGATGTAAACTCTATAAATTGAGGCATTGGCCTAATGAGAACTTGCTAGTTTTTGATTATCCATGCCTACACTAAGCTATCAGTTAATTGCTCACTAATCACATCTTAATTATCATCTAATCTCTTTGTTAGTGATGTTGATTCTAGCATTTGATCCATCATAGCTCATCACATTGCTGTAATTTTAACAGTTAGGAATGACCACCTTGACAAGCTTGGTCCAAAAATTAGCTCTTGTTGATAGAGGGGCTAGTTATAATTTAATGTCTTATGAAACATGGCATCGTTCCCTTGTGGAACCCATGCTCAAAGAGACCCCTGCCATTGTTACAACAGCTGCCTCACATCATGTTCATTTCATAGGCACAGTCACTCATATTCCACATTGAAAATAATCCCTTGGAAGGAAATTTCTATGTGATGCCTGGAGAAACAATGTGTGAAGAGATCCTCCTTGGTAGGGGGTGGATGGGACACAACCGATGCAATATCGAATGGGATGCATAGACGACGACCCTACAATTGGCTCTGGGCCAAGTTACTGTTCTCATGAGACAGATGAAGAGCCAGTTCCCGTTGCTTCCCCATGCCAAGTACTTCCCATTCCACCACCCAAAATCATCCCGTCACCTCACCCCTATCAATCCATCCCTCCCAAAAAATAGGCCTCTAATTATGCCAACCACATCAATGCCTCTCAAACCCACACCACCACTATGCACGGTAGTAACAATCACTCACATTGCCACTTCACAAGCTGCTGCCCCACCAACCCGCACTAACTAACTAACACAGATAACACCACTAACAAAATTCCACAATGCTCACCATCTCGCCTTTGGGTATCGAAGAATCTACTCGCAAGACAAGGCTAATATGAGGGTGAATCTCAATTGTGGATCCCCAAATGATCCAACCATCCCCACAGGAACCCAAAGCTTCTTGTCCCCAATGTCGGCAACAAATTTACCACCCTCAAGCGATCCAACCATCCCCAAACAATCCAACCATCCCCACAGGAACCCAAAGCTTCTTGTCCCCAATGTCGGAAACAAATTTACCACCCTCAAGCCTACACAATAAAGGACAAACCACGGCCTAAGCACTCTTCACAAAGTTGCAACCCTTTGGTATACCCAAAACCAACTCTTTGGTGGATCCCCAAACCTCTCCTATGAGCCTAGCACTTCTACGAGAGGGAAACCATCACATTTGGGTCCCCAAATCTCCCCAACTTCAACTTCCACCCCATGTCACTCAACAGTCCCCCACCCTTGAATGGAAGCCCAAGGCAACATCTGCAGTGAAGACTGGGCCCACCACGACAAAGGTAAATAGAAACTCCACAGTGACACTGAAACTTTGCCCCGGTTGCAAATATGGAAACTGTGAGAGTTGTGATTGCGGTGGCTACAGCTAAAGGCTGGTTTTTACATGAGATGGATGTAAAAAATGTGTTCTTTCATGGTGACTTGCAAGAAGTGTATATGGATCAGCCACTTGGTTTTGAGGGTACAGGTCACCCGGAGTATGTATGTAAGCTTCGTAAGACTTTGTATGGGATAAAGGAAGCTCCACAAGCATGGCATGACAAGATTGCTGAGTATCTTGTCACTATTAGTTTTCATATGGTAGATGCAAATCACTCTTTGTATGTGTGCAAGAGTGATAAGGGTATTGTGATCATCACCATATATGTAGATGATCTTATTGTTGGGGGTTATAACTTGGATGAGATTGAGCATGTGAGAAGTCTTCTCAAAAGGAAGTTTGAGATGAAGGATTGAAGATCTGTGCTACTTTCTGGGAATTGAGGTCATTCGCACACCTGATGGTATTTGGCTATCACAGAGACAATATGTATTGGACATGTTGTCCAAGTATGGGATGGCTAATTATAAGTCAATCTCAGTGCCATTAGATCAAAATGGCAATCTTAGTGGCGGATGCAGGTTATGTGATGGAGGATCCCACTATGTATAGGAAGATTGTGGGGAGTTTGATCTATGTCACAATTAGCAGGCCGCCAGATTTGAGCTACACTGTTGGCTTAGAGAGCCAATTTATACACGTTACACACAAACCACATCTTGATAGTGTGGGATGCAGACTTCAGTATTTGAGGGCCATTATGCATTGTTTTATGCGGCAGGTGTACCGTTGGAGCTATATGGGTACACAGATGCAGATTGGGCAGGTAGTAGGAGATCTACCAATGGATTATGTTTTCATTGGGGAGTACTGATGTGACATGGAGTAGCAAGAAACAACCATAGTTGCCTTGTTGAGTATAGAGGCAACGTATAGAGGAGTTGCGATGGAAGAAAGTGAGGTAGCTTGGTTACGTAAGTTACTTGTTGGTTTGGGGTTGCATGTGGAGAGAAAGGCTGTCATATATTGTGACAATCTTAGCAATATATAGTTGGCCAGGAACCTAGTTTTCCATGAGCAGATGAAACACATTGAGGTACATTACCACTTTATCAAGGAGAGAGTCTTGGCAGGTGACATCCACTTGGCCTACGTTAGCACATAGGATCAGGTTGCTGACATCTTCACACGAAGGCCATGGAGATGAGAAGCTCCGCATATTTTGAGATATGATTGGATGTTCATGAGTTAGAGTTGAGCTTGAGAGGGAGTGTTGAGATGTCAAGATCAACATGAGCTAACACTCACGAGGCACCTGCATGACTTTTCGACATTTATATCACTGGCGGGCTTGGTAGTTAGCACCGACATATCTTTGCCAAAGATTCTATAGCTAGACTACATTGACTAGTCCACATCTACCCACTCCACTTAGAGTGTTCACATTATGGACCGCTTGTATATACTCTATTATGTGTGTTAGTCTCTTTATCTCATTGGTAGACCTCTTTTGTTGTGAGGAAGAAGAAGATTTTTCATCCTCTCACCTTGTGTGTTCTCTTCTAGGGTTTGTGTGAGTCTATGTGTGCCTGCAAGTGCTCAAGCTCTCTTCTCCCAAGCATCTTTTCATGCATAGAGCATATGGTTTACATAAAGCTCACTCTCTTTATGCATGCATAAAGTATGCATGATCTAAGCATGCATAAAGAATATGCTTTATGCATGCTCTAAGCATGCTTTCTCTCTAAAATCCTAAACCCACCACCCAACGGTGCAAACAAGAAAATCATAAGTAGGAAAAGACCTTGTCTCAAGCTCGTTGGAGAACAACTAATGGCTCAAAAGAGGCAAGATACACTACAACACAACCCCCCTTAGTGACACCCATTTTCCTCGCGGGAAGGGGTCAAGTATGGATGTTATTACCAACATCGACTATGCGTCATTTTAAAGACGCTCCAAGCAACAAATTTCTATCGCATAACTGACGTGTAGTGCATTGCATAAGCGATGTCCATCTTTGCATAAGAATGTATGTTTGCAAACAATCAATCTCATAAATGGTGATGGTCATCGCTCAAGCGATGCAATGCCTCTTTTACCCAATCAAAATTTGGCGCATTATTGTGTGTGTGCTCTCTCTCTCTCTCTTTCTCACATACACACATTAATAGAGTACTCGTCTCTCTCTCTCTCTCTCTCTCTCTCTCTCTCTCACACACCCCTCACACTCACATACACACATTAATAGAGTACTCGTCTCTCTCTCTCTCTCTCTCTCTCTCTCTCTTACACACCCCTCACACACACCCCTCACACACACACATCTCTCTCTCTCTCTCTCTCTCTCTCTCACACACACACACACACACACACACACACACACACACACAACTCTCTTGAATTATATTAAATAACTCTCTCTCTCTCTCTCTCTCTCTCTCTCTCTCTCTCTCTCTCTCAGGTCGAGCACACAAGCAAGCAAAGATGAATTCAACATGGAGGGAGGCTTATAACACCAGTAAGCACAAAATTATACTTCAAAAATTGGCATTTGTGCACAAAGTTGAAGAAACATAAAAAGATCATGTAAATATATGTAATCATACAAGAGTACAAAGTATATAAAGTGATCAAATGTCTACAAATCATAAAATTTTATGCATATAAATGGTAGAATGTGAGGCCAGCACAATCTAGCAGCTAATCCTATACAAATGATGTGGGTAATAGTATAACTACGTACAAAGCCTCCAAATACAAAATGGGGCCAAAATAAGGGATTTAGAGAAAGGATAAGGAGGGACATCTAGTCATGATCATCTACGTCGTCATCATCGTCCGCTCAACTCCCTATCAATGTCTTGTCCATAATGCTCCAACATAGATCTGCCAATGGAAATCTGTTAATCTACTCCTCCATGTCCTCATTTTTCAGTGAAACTTCTACGATTTAGAAAAATAATTAGCCAATGTTTAAATACCTTAATTAAAAGTAGAATGACATTTCATTGAGATTACTTACAAAAGTAGCTGGTGGAGGTAGCTGGGTCTTTACATGCCTATAACCCTGATAGGTGACCATCTCTATCTCCTAAGGAGTGTGCTCATGACCATAGTCCTTCACATGTTATTTATAAAACAATAATTATCAGTTGTGATATAAAGAACATATGATACACACTTACGTGCACATATAAGACCAAATGTAAACATTCTAATAATTACTGACAAAAGTGGCAAAATAAAGCCCTCCTTGTCCATCTTGTTGAGACGTGATATATGCCCAAGATCTAACCTAGCTCATACTGCCTCCTATAGACATATGTTCGAAAAAAAAATCATGTATATGTACATAGACCTAATATTTAAGATAGGTTCTAGTACATAGCTAGAGAGTAACTATTACATACCTTCTGCTGATCCCAATGTGTCCTAAGTTGCTTCTCTCACCAAAAGACCCTCCACAACTGAGGATGAATACTAGTGGGTTGAGTATTCTCTTGCATTGAGCAATAACATCTACACATTTCTAAGTCACGTATAAGAAGTTAAAGTAAAAAATTAATGCATGTGTCAATAACTGTGAGTTGTGAAACACTCGCCAATCAAATCACTAAATTTCATGTCACGTAGATAGAGGTTGCAACAAACAATAAGTCCAAATATAGATTACAACTAGAGATAATATATACTAGGCTCATATGAGTGAAAAAATCCAAAAAACTTTAACATGCTATGAATACTTTCACTACAAACTCATACCTACCCGAATTTAATGAGTAGTTATTCTAATTTTTCTTTTGTTCCAATGGCAAACAGGTTCCGAATCATCCTCCGATACACTGCCTCCTCCAACATGCCTAGTATGAGATCCTATGATAGGGAAAGGAGGTGTGCTTGGGGGGTGCACTTCTAAAAAATCATATGTATCACGTGCGTTCAAGGGGCATTTAAAAAACCCCTTAACTAAAATCCCCCCCAATAAAACCACCCCTCTTTACTTATGAACTAACAGATTTTTTTTTGAAGTTGAATTAAAATACCCCTCCTGTTATTGTAATCCTGTTAAATTTTTTCCAAAATTTGAATCAAAATACCCCTCCTTTTGATTGCATGTGGTACACTAAAGTTTTTTGAGGTGAACTCCCCAAGGAGGTGTGTCTGCATCTTCATCCATGTCTTCTTCGACATCCTCTAGATCCGTATAGCATGTAAATGATGAGGTACATACATACTACAAGTAGAGAGTTCCATGTTGGTGTGTGAATTATTGAGGCACTCACCGACATAGAGACACAATGGCAATGCCATACCCAAGATCTAGAGTTTGGAAGATGTTGTGATGCATGGGTACCAAAGAGACAAGATCACCTATGGTAAGTGATGTTTCTTTTTTCTAAGCATAGTACGTTGACTTGTTCAGATTATATATGATCTAGATAAACAAAGTGATATATAACATGCATCTAGGTACAATTATTATGGGTACACACTTTTTGATGATGATGACGATGAATTTCATAGGCTTGATTGATCTATGCTTCCTTGCACACAACACAGTCAAGCTGTTCTTTAGTTATTATAGATAAAGTGCGCACCAATGTTCCTTAGTCCAAGTCATTTTGTGGTCATCCCCCCTCACCCAATCGGGTACTATCTCTCATAGAGACATATAATCACAAACATTATGGAGGCTAGTTGTTGGGAGCATCACTTCTAGATGATGGAGATTTTTTCATCTTCTGGGATGCTTGCTATGTGATCACACCATCTACTTGCGGGGGTTGATGTCTTTTTATTTCATATGATTTACATGTCCCTGTTAACTCTGAGGTCACTCTTATGACATTTTGTGGACCTATCTATTCATGAGGTCTGTGACATCGGCTTATTCACTACATCAGGAGTATGACCACATATGGGCTTTGTGCTAGTGTTGCCTCTCTAACTGAAAGAGGCATTAACCATAATGAATAATAGAGATTGCATATTCATGATAGACCTTACACTCAAGGAAATATATCAAAGCTAATCAACAGTAGAGCAGAGGGAGGAATGAAAGAACTAATTATACTTTTGTGGAGTGTGAGAATATAATTACATAATCATACTTTTGTTAAGATATAACTTAGTATATATCTTTTGTGATTGTCATCAGAAAGATGCCTTTGACCAAGAATATGAGCATGTCATCGTACCAATAAATGGAGGTGTCAATCTCGAACAAATCGTCATATGGGAACTGATCTGGAACACCAATTGGAGCTTTGATTCCAGTCAAGATAAGAAATCAGCTACCGCATGATCTTTCCTCCGAGTGTGCTAGATATGGAAAGTAAACTTCTACAGTAATAGCATACAATATGCTAACTTCCGTGTTAGATTAGGCTTCTTCACCAAGTACAATAGAGATTAATGATCCACATGGAATAAGAGTTCATTACCTAATAAATAGTTCCAAAACTTATCAATTGAGTAAATTATCCCTAGAGCCTCCCGCTCAGTGGTGGTGGAATAATTTCTTTCAGCTTTTGAGAGTAAGCGACTGGCATAGTAGATAGGCCGGTACCACCCATTAGGCGAGGTCTGCATCAAGGTGCAACCAATGGCGACATCAGAAGTGTCCACAAAGACATGGAAAGGCTTGGACCATTTTGAGACCACCAAAATAGGTGCCAGGCTGAGCATCCTCTTTAGTTGGTCATATGCCTGTACACATTCTTTCGACCACACAAAAATAATCCCCTGCTTCATGAGGCTATGTAACAGGCAAGCTACATCCACAAGATATTACAGAGACTGACTATGCCACCGGATCTACCCTAAAAACTTGGACAACTGTTTCGCACTAGGGCTGGCAACTGTTGGATGACCTCTATCTTCTTTGGGTCGACCGCTAAACCCTCCTTGGACACGACATGGCCCAATAAAATTCCTTTGGTAACTGCAAAGGCACATTTTGCTAGATTTAATCTGAGTCGGGCCTTCCTGCATTTCTCCAAATAGATCCGTAAATGATGTAGGTGCTCTGCCTTTGTCCCAAAGGCTGAAATCATCTAGGAACACCCTCGTGAAGGTGGTGAGATATTCATTAAAAATCTCATGTACCATACGTTGAAATGTTTCTAGAGCATTCTTCAAGCCAAACGTCATCACGTTGGAGGGAAAAACTCCCCATTCAGATGAATGTCATTTTCTCCCGATCTTTTGGGGCCATATGGACTTGATTATAGCCACTAAACCCATCAAGGAAGGAGTACATTTCATGGCCCGCCACAACATCAAGGAGAGAATCCATAAACGGTAAAGGAAATGGATCAGTAATAGTGGCAGCATTTAATTTTATGCAATCCACACATAGCCATAGCTTCTCGTTCTTCTTTGGCACAATCACAATAGGGGACAACCAACTTGCCTTATCAACTGGGTAGATGAATCCCACGTTCAGTAACTTATCAATTTCTTTCTTCACTTGCTTTGTATAATTTGGATTCATCTGGTAACGCTACTTTGGGATTGGAGCAAACCCTCCTTCAGATTAATCTGGTGTTGGTAAAAGTGGGGATAACTCTCCTTCATATTTGTGTAATTCCAAGCGAAGACATCCACATATGTCTGAAGCAATTTCTGCAGCTCTGCTTTAAGGCTTGTACCACTACTTAGCTTCGTGTTGACCCGGACTATGCAGGATTGTTCGTGTGATCCCAGGTCATCTTCTTTGACCTTGTAGATAGTTTGCATTCCTTGTTCATGTGTAGCCTCTATGGCCAGAAAGGTCTTAAGTAATTGATCATCTTGCTTGCCGCCTGCTCTGCTGCAGCACCCAGATCCGGGTCGATATCTTCATTGTCTAGGGAAGGGTGAATCATTAGCGCCTCGGTCTTATACCGAGAAACAATGCCATCCACGTCCAAGTCGAATAGAGAGACTAGATGAGGGTTGTCCCTGAAAATTATTTCCTCTTCATCATCTTCGGACACCTTCCAGATAATTAAGACCTTCTTCCCATAGAGGGCATATTGCCTGCTTCAAGATTTAGTCGTAATGCTCACCCAGATCTTATTCTTCCCTTTTCGAAAAGTGATTTGATGAGTAGCCCAATTGTCCTTGAGTTTGCCTTGCCATAGCCAAGGTATCCCAAGTAGCATGGGATAAGCTCCTGCTATTTCTTCCATCTTGATTACCACAAACCTCATAGGAAACTTGCATCCTGCAAGCTCCACGTTGATACCACGGACCAAAACGAAAGGTTTCAATCGTCATTGGTCTACCATTTTGACGGAGAATGGGGCTAGCTCTAATTTGGAAATTCCCATCTTCTGATGCATATCATCAGAAAGGATATTCACTCATGATCCTCCATCTAGCAATACTCTAGAAATTGTCTATCCCAACATGGTGATGGTGACTTCCCGGACTGCTGCATCCCAATCCGGTACCACTAGTATTCCTTTTGATGCACCGGCTACTGCCACCTGATTGGTATTAGGCTACCAGCTCAACTGTCAGTCTATTGTAACCATTTTTTCCAATAGCTACTTTTGGTAATTTGGTACTAGGCTAAGCAACTGGTCTAATGTGATGTTTAATTTCATCTGAGCTAAATCCTCCCACAAATAATAGGTGGGGTCATTTACTTGGGTCGGCATCTCTTTCTTGTATTTTGAATCTAGGGAGACCATGTGTCTGAGCTTTAGCACCTTGTTTGTACTGCAGCTTGCAAGGTCCCATTTCTCCAATGGTGCATCATCTTGTGCCACCTTGCACATTCCTTCTAGAATGTCCTTTGATCAAGGTGCCATGGTTGGAACGCCTTCTTGCACTTTTTGGACCATCGTCGTCGTCACCATCTTGCGAACTTGTTGTTGCTATGGCCATGCCACGGCTTTCCCCTTTGAGGTTGTTATTTCACCTATTGGTGTTAAACTGGACTTATGCTTAGACCTTATTACAACCATAAGGGCCGGTCATCCTCGACCATCGACAGCTAGTCCGACCCCAAAGCTTCCAGCGCTTTCCCCCGCTTTCCCCCTCGATTTTGGACCAAGCTGCAATTAGCTTATCGTCTATTGAATCTTCAGTCTTCCGACTCTTCTGGGACTTGCGCTTCTCCTATGAATCAAAATTGCTCTCTGGAATCATTGTTTGTGGTAGCGTCATCTTCTCACTCGAAGATTTCAAAATACTTTACTATTTCTTCTTTTTTGACTTTTTAATCTTGCGTTTAGCCTTCACCACAACAACGTGCATTCTTCCTGAACTATTGCCATTACAAGATCATCAAACATTGTGTTGGCCGAATCCTCCGATGCTAAGGCTTGTCATAATTTTGATTGAAGGCTTTTCACAAACCATTCCCCAGTGACCTCTGTGGTGTAGGTGCCACTTGACTTCGCAGTGTGCAAAAACGGGTTGCATAATCCTTCATCATGTCCTTCTTTTGTTGGAGAGTCCATTTAAGGGTCTCTAAAACTTCAGAGGTGGTTTTAGCAGTGTGGTAGTGTTGCAGAAAGGCATCACAGAGGGGTGCATATGTTGGAAAATGCATATCCGCATATTGTGCATGCCAAAAAGTGCTCACCTTAGATTCCACAATTGATGCAAAAATATTACATTTATATTCATCCGGTTGATTCTGGTTTTCATTGACATGCCATCAGCTTTCAAACGTGCTGACATAAGTATCTGGATCGTCAAAATTCTTTCCTCCAAAAATGAAGTACTTTATACACTCTGGATGAGGAAGGGACTGCACCATACCGGGCAAAGGTGGTGATTTCTATGGCCATTGTGCTGCAGAGGGTGAGGTAGAAAGTTGAGCTAAAAGTACCCCAGTAGCTTGGGGGGTTCACTATAAGTAAGCTCTCTATATCACATGCGTTCAAGGCCTATTTTAAAAACCAAGTTATTTATGAATTTTCTATTCAACTTGTGAATACCCCCTTTAAACAGTACCCTTCTCTATGTAAAAATTGTGTAAAAAGGGGATTTTAAAAATCCCTTCTATTGAACTCATGTGCTACGCTTACATATTCATGAGTGACCCCCTAAGCCCAATTAAAAGATGCAAGGGAGAAAAGAGCTTGAGATCTTGCAAAGCACACACAAACTCACACAAACCCTAGAGGAGAACACACAAGGTGAGAGGCTGAAAATTCTTCTTCTTCTTCACACAAAAAAAGAGGTCTACAAATTAGAAGATAAAGTGACTAACACACATAATAGAGTATATTCATGCGGTCCATAATGTGAACACGCTGAGAGGAGAGGGTAGATGTAGACTAGTCAGTGTATTATAGTTGTAAAATCTCTGGCGAAGATATGTCGGTGCCAGCTATCAAACCCACCAGTGATGTAAATGTCGAACGATCATGCAAACGCCTTGTGAGTGTCAGCTCATGTTTAGCTGACATCTCAACACTTCCCCTTAAGTTCAACTCTAGCTCATGAACTCCAAGCATATCTTGAAATCTGCGGAGCTTAGAAGCTCCCAAGGCCTTCATGAAGATGTCAGGCGACCTGATCTTGTGTGCTGACATAGGCCAAGTCAATGTCACCTACCAAGACTCTCTCCCTAATGAAGTGGTAATGTACCTCAATGTGTTTTGACACGCATGAAAAAATGGGTTCCTGGCCAACTGTATACTACTGGAGATTGTCACAATATATGACAACCTTTCTCTCCACATGCAATCTTAAATCAGTAATAAGTAGCTTGCGTAACCAAGCTACCTCACGTGCTGCCAACGCAGCTCCTCTATACTCTGCCTATGTACTCGACAAGGCAACTGTGGGCTGCTTCTTACTGCTCCATGTCACAATAACACTTCCCAATGAAAACATTAATCCATTCGTAGATCTCCTGTCTGAGATGCTACCTACCCAATCTGCATCTGTGTACCCATATAGCTCTAATGGTACACCTGCTGCTGCTGCTGCATAAAACAATGCATAATCAACAGTGGCACTCAAATACCGAAGTATGCATCGCGCACACGATGAAGATGTCGTTTGCATGGAACCTGCATAAACTGGCTCTCTAATCCAATAGTGTAACTCAAATCTAGATCGTGACATAGATCAAACTCCCCAAAATCTTCCTGTACATAGTGGGATCCTCCAAAACACATAACGTGCATCCGCCATTTTGATCTAATGGCACTAAGATTGGCTTACAATCATCCATCCTATACTTGGACAACATGTCTAATACATACTATCTCTATGACAATCCTTAGGTGTGCGAATGACCTCAATTCCCAAAAAGTAGTGCAGATCTCCCAAATCCTTCATCTCAAACTTCCTTTTGAGACATTTAAGTTGTCACGCCCAACAATAAGATCATCTACATATATGGTGATGATCACAATACCCTTATCACTCTTGTGCATATACAAAGAGTGATCTGCATCTGCCATATGAAAACTAATAGTGACAAGATACTTAGCAATCTTGTCATGCCATACTCGTGGAGCTTGCTTCAGCCCATATACAAGGCCTTACGAAGCTTACATACATACTCTGGTGACCTGTATCTTCAAAACCAAGTGGCTCTTCTTCTTGCAAGTTGCCATGCAAGAACACATTTTTAACATCCATCTGATGTAAAAACCAGCCTTTAGCTGCAGCCATCGCAATCATAGCTCTCACAGTTGTCATCTTTGCAACTGAGGAAAATATCTCCGCATAATCAATCCCATGTGTCTGTGCATATCCTTTGGCTACCAATCTAGCCTTGTACCTGCTTATGTTGCCATCACACTGTTATGTTTCACCTTATACACCCACTTACAACCAATAGCATTCTTGCCTTCAGGCAATGGCACTAAATCCCAAGTCCCATTTCCCTACAATGCATCCATCTCATCATCCATAGCTTTCTCCCAACACACATTTCCAATACCCTCATCAAAACATGTGGGTTCTATAACCTCCATAACTTTTGTCATATAAGCATAGTAATGTGCCACATAACCATCATAAGTCAACCTCTGCATAGGGTTTTTGACTCTTCCAGATATTCATAGCTTTGCATTCATTGCTTCCATAGCCTTCCTTACACACCAGGTGTCCTCATTTTGCTGGAATCCCAAGCTCCTCATCAAGGCTCATCTCCGAGCCACTAGAATATCCATCAACAACAAGAGAATACCATGCAAAAATATCAGGCATACCATTTGCAAGGGGCTCAACCACTTTCTCTTTGCCTTTATGTGATGTACTGACTACATTTTTAGGACTGGTATTATGACGTAGCTTGCTACTCCATGGTCTATCAACATAATCCCTGGATGAGAACTCTCTTGGTCCACTCAATGACTGTGATTGCTGACTTGCATTTTGTGTAACCACATTAAATTTCACTTATATCATCAGCCCCAACAACATCTTTTTCAGCAGCATTCCAGCTACTCATCTCATCAAATACATCCCTGCTTACCCTCAATTCACGTGTAGTAGGATTATAACATCTATATCCCTTTTGCTCAAGGGAATACCCAATACACACACATTTTTTTGCTTTTGGATCCAGCTTAGTACGCAACTCATCTCGCACATGCACATATGCAATACATCCAAAAACTTTCAAGTGACACAAATCAGGTTTCTTGCCACCAGTAAACGTCTCCTTTGGCGTTACATCATGTATGGCTATAGTAGGAGTCCTGTTCATGATATAAACTGCTCTAGACAACATAGCCTCGGCCCAATAGCTATGCGGCACATTCTTCTCTGCCATCAATGCTTGTGCTATCTCTGCAATGTGCCTGTTTTTTCGCTCAACAACTCCATTTTACTGTGGAGTGTATTAACATGTAAATTATCTCTGAATGCTATTCTTTTGCAAGAAATTAGAGAATTCATTGGAGAAGTATTCTCCCCCTCCATTTGACTTTTGGCACTTCACATGCTTTCCTGTCTGTTTTTGAGCCCCATCACTCTGAAATTATGAAAATGAGTGAACACTTCACTCTTCTCCTTCATGAAATACACCCACACTTTCCTTGTGTGGTCACATCAATGAATGCTACTACGTAGTACGTGTAGCCACTCAAAAACATAGTCTTTGCAGGACCCCATACATCTGAATGCACAACATTTATTACATCCTTGCTCACATTTTTGTCATGTGGAAATACATGTTTTGTTTTCTTTCCAAATTGACATGCTTCACAAACTATTTGCATACCTTCAACTTTAAACTTAGGCACCCTTGTCAGAATTTCTTTAGTCTGCATAGACTTCATTCTTTGCATATTTACATGCCCAATTCTCTTATGCCAAATGTATGTATCTGTAACAACTCCTGGACCATTTGAAAACATTGCAGCACTCACTTCAAGCATATTTACACTCAATGTAAACATTGTGCCCACTCTATGGTCTTTTGCAAAACCAACTTGCACTTATCGATAGATATACTACTTAACATGATAGATATGCTAACTAGCATGAGAAATATGCTATCTAGCATATATGAACTTTTTATGCCAGTTAGTTAGTATCATTTAGGCTAATCAAAGTAGATGATAAATATGCTATAACTAGGCAAAGAATGTGACCATAAAATGAATTAGTAAGTTTGTTACACTTGAAACTAGAACAATTAAACATAATATACTTGCGGCTCATCGAGTAGATGGACTGGGTGTTTGATGTAACTTTTATTTCCTAATCTTTTTCTACAAACATCCTTCTTAATGGGAGAAACACGTGACTCAGATTCCCAAAATGAGTAAACTAGTTCTTTCAATTCTTTAGTTATGGTACTGCCACGTTGATGCTTTTTCCAACATGCTGCCAATGAGAATAAGCCATTACCATCATCGGAAGTGGCTTGGATACGAGACCTTGCCTTGTACAAGGATGGCTTGGAAACTTGCAAAACCCTTGCCACCTTAGCAATGGGCATGTCTTCAGTTGAGTTCATCAGCATGGTCAAAGTACTTTTCTTTAAGAACAACTCTTCTTTGTTTGTTGGCTACTTAACAATCGCCAATGTGTTGCTCACATTGGCTACTAGAGCTGCTTGCAGCTCCTCTCTAGATGATTGATCTGGTAATCTTAGCACTGCAGGGGTGTTGTAGAATTCGATTGAAGATTTCACACTTTAGTTTCTTTTCCATGCTTTGGGTCTTGTCATTGAATAACTTTATTGTCTCAAAGATGATTTGCTGCTTTATTTTGATTCATCAATCTCCATCAAGTTAGTCTCGCTCTTGCACTTGCTTCGTTCCCGTTCTCTCTTCTTTTTGGCCTCGTACTCCCTGATGATGGCACGTGACTTCTCTTCACAGTACACACAGTGTCTACACAACCACTCACCCTTCCTACAGTTCCAAAATACAGAGTTTTGCAGAAATGCTGTGAACGCCTACGAACTGAAAAACGGAGGTCCAGACGTGCCCAAAACGCATTTTCGGCTCGAAACATTTTGTCCAACAGACCCTATAGTTTCTCAGTAGCTTTTTTCCCACAAAGAAAGCTTCTCAATTGGAGTTCATTTGCCAGTGCCTCCTGAAGAGCTCCTGACAAGGGTAGTAGCAAAAACAAAGGGGGAAGAGTAGATGAAGCTCTTACCCTCGTACAGCTTCATGTGCTTCTCTTGCTTGTCGCTCAGCCCTTAGCATGAACCAAGCTCTGATACCATGAAAATATGCAAGGGAGGAGAGAGCTTGAGCTCTTGCAAGCACACATAAACTCACACAAACCCTAGAAGAGAACACATAAGGTGAGACTGAAAATTCTTCTACTTCTTCACACAACAAAAGAGGTCTACAAAGAAGATAAAGTGACTAACACACATAATAGAGTATATACAAGCGGTCCATAATGTGAACATGCCAAGAGGAGTGGGTAGATGTGGACTAGTCGGTGTAGTCCACTTGTAGAATCTCTAGTGAAGATATGTCGGTGCCAGCTACCAAACCCACCAGTGATGTAAATGTCGAACAGTCATGCAAGGGCCTCGTGAGTGTCAGGTCATGTCGAGCTTGACATCTCAACACCTAGAAGCCAAGAGTTTGGTTGCAACAGCCCCCCACGGCAGAGAACACCAGACCACCATAGTTGGCATGAAGAGCAGGATCGCCAAAAGTGTTGCTGGTGGTAATCAACACTTAATGTTTTTACTTAACTATTGGAAACATCATTACAGATTGAAAGAATTATAGAATTACAGAATAGAATATACATAAAGACTGACACATCATCATATTAAGATAATAACTTCTCATACAACTGTGTATTCCGCAAGATAAAGACTAACACATCATCATATTAAGACAATAACTTCTCATTGCATTACATTGTGTATCCCGCCAGGATTGTTTTATAAGAATACAAAGATAGATATGACAGCACCTGACGACTAAGTACTATAAATGGAAATTTAAATGTATGTCAGCTTATAAATTAACAATATATATTTAACATATATAATTACATAACTTATGTAATTATATATCTTAAATATATATGTAATTAAGATATATAATTAACATATATAATCACATAATTACATATATCTTAAATATATATGTAATTAAGATATATAATTAACATATATAATCACATAACTTATGTAGTTATATATCTTAATTATATATGCAATTAAGATATGCAATTAATATAAATAATTACACATTGTTTAGTCATATATATTATCTTATATTTATTAATATTCAACATATATTAATATATAGAAGATATTAATTAATAAAGATATTAGTATATATATTAATATCTTTAAGTATAATAATATAAATATATATCTATATAATCTTGTGCCTCATATATTAATCGAGATTTATAATTTGTATATCAAAATTAATGTAGTAACATCCTTTCATAATGACACTTACCCACAATGATACCCCCTGATTTCATTGTTTTAATGTGGCGGGCTACGATTTTGAATGTTTTCACTACAACCTTAGATTTTTTATGAGCTCGTCATTTTGAAGCCTTGTTTTCTACTCTTTTGAAGCCTTGTTTTCTACTCTTTTGCAGCCTCCTTGTGTTTAGTATTTTTGTGAGCTGATCATTTTGAAGCCTTGTTTTCTATTCTTTTGCTAGCCTCCTTACATGGAGATGCCTCAGCTTGTAACTATCGACTGGCTCGCAGAACCTTCTACTCCATTATCTACACAAACCATCCAAGTCCCTGAGGAAAAACTGATTGTATCTAAGCTTTTCCTAGAAAAGTTTCATGCTTATGCTTTTGACTTTCATATCTTCAATGTTGTGGTGAGAAATGATGGGGGTTCTTTTGAACTACTTAACCTACAAGGTCAGATGCTGGATTTAGATGGCAACATACATTATCTCATTAACTGCTCTATGAGCTCAAAGTATGTAGTGTTGTTGTCAAGCAAGCAAGGTCCTTCTTCCTCATCTGCTATTTTTCATATAGAGAGCTCATGAGAATTAGATTTAATGCCTGCCAACCAAGAATATAGATCAACCACCCCAGCCTTCCATGCACCTTAGATGGCTCCATCTCATGTTGCAAATCCATTAGTCCTTATTGATTTGGAAGGAGAGGATAGTGTTGTTCCATCAGAGAGAATAATCCCCTTCTTGATGCAGGGCAAGAAGACAAACTACAATTAAAACCTTATTGGGAAGTATAAAGACTAGAGTTATAGTACAGAGATCCCTCTCATTACAATGGGTACATGGTAATAGAGTTTCCACCAACATATGGGAAGGTGAAAGCTACAGATGGAATGGAACATAAATATGATGGACATAGTTGGACAAGACCAATCACCACAAACATATCAATTGGGTGTACAGTAAGACTAAGTCACTCTGAGAAGTCACTGCACTGGTTCCCTCCAATGTCATTGAGTTACTTGCTTGTACTTTGTAAAAGCAACAAGAAATTCAACAATATACCTTATTTAAAGGATATCTCCAAAAAAAGTGTGCCTTGGGTCTCATGGCAGAGGACGACAAAAAAAGATAAATTGTACTATCTATCAAAAACCAGCTTATTGCATTGGTGCATATACATGTCAAGTGTACTACATCTTCCCTCCTCTTCAACATATGACTAGACTTATCATCCATGTTGGTGATCATGCTCACCAAGTTCAAGCAAGGACATCTAAGAAGAGATTTGATAAAACAAGGGATCTCTCAGAAGTGTGATTAAGGTGGATAAGGGAGTAGGGCCTAGAAAGATCCAACTAAATGTCATAAATGAGTTCTTAATGGTGTCCCTGCTAGGAGATGAAGGAGATCTTGAAAGTTGCAAACTTGGAGAAAATAAACTTGGGAACTTCTTGGAGAACTTAGTCCCTTGGTGGAGAATTAGAGGTATGGTGCTTTGGTCCCTTCTTTACTATAATGTTTATGGTGTTTACACATTGTATTGAGTATGGTCATTCTATTGTTTAAAGGTTAAGAAGAATAGTCGCACAAGAAAAGAAGGCCATATTCCCATGCATTGAAGGATATGATTCTCTTCTAGAGCTAAAGAGGAAATCCAAATATGCTTATTTACAAGGGAGTCAATTCTCTGGTCAAGGTCTCCCAGATGAGCAATGTTTCATATTTAAAATGTCAACCATGGGAATTGCTTCTAGAGTCGACTTAGTAAACAGAATGAGAAGAGATGGAAGTGGTGACCTTAATGTTTCATGGGTGATGTTTGATCATACACATAGATTAAAAGAGAGGGTGACAATAGAATGTCATGTATTTGACCCCAAGTAACCATTATGACCATTGTGATGTTGTCTGTATTATTAATAAATAATTACATGATTGATGTGTGCATGTCAATGTAGTGTTCGAGAGTTGATAACAATAGCAATGTGTGAGATGAAAGAGGAAGATGAAATGAGCCGAAATCTCTTCTCGGATATGTTTAACATAATGAATCAATGTGTATATGAGCATGCAAACTTCTACGATTTTATGGACTGATGAAGCTCAAGCTAACTGGAGGTTAGTCAGAGAAGTCTACAATGGAGACCCTGAGAAGATCATGTAAAATAGAGAAAGATCATGTTTGTTCCATTGGAAACAAAGCCTCCACCAACACACCAAGAAATATATTTGCAAGGATCTACAGGAGAAGCATAACAGTTTGTGTGAAAGATGGAGGACCTGAAGGTCTAGAGAAGATGCTCTCTCATGTAGTAATAACATTTGTACATGGTGGGTAGTAGGGGCACACTCTGACAAGAAATGTGTTGTAGCCTTGGACTCATGGCTTAGCTGGTGGGAGGTATGAATAGCACACTGGGGAAATAAAACGACTTCAGTATGTTGCAATATGAAACCATGTCCACTACTAACCATACTTGAAACAACTACTTCATGGGTAATTCAAGTGATGTATTATTGCAGATTGAGAAGAGTGTTCTGGAACACATGAATACCTAGAGAAAGAACCTTATAGAAATCATGCATGGGAGTTGGATGGTAGCTCAAGGCACCAAGGCAAAGATTTCCCTATATGATTCTTGTGTGTCTGATATGGCCAATTCTTTACTACAAAGTGCAAAGCAACAAGCTTACATAAGTGGAAGACATGTTGGTGAAGGTCCAAGTTTGGAAGCACTAATAAATAGGGAAAATTAACACAACACCAACACATCCTCAAGTTAGTCGTGCAAGCCAGAATAGTACTGGTGGGACACCCATGTTTCAAGACAATCCAATATTACATGGGGATAGGGAGACAATACAGAGGAAGAGAATACCATCAGACCCGGCTCAAGTGAATGACTCTTACCGACCTAGCTATGTAATGGACCGCCAACCAAAGGGTCACCCATGGAAAAACCAATACACAAGACTTGCTAGGCTATACGTAGAGCACTTGTTAACTCCCGAGTGAAATGCCTTGGACTGATTGATAAAAAACAAAATGTGGTCTTCATATACAAAGTTTCTCTATAGGAGTGGTTGCCCCTTCCTTCTTCTCAGAAAGGAGACATTCAGGACTAGGAGGGATGAAGGCTCAAATGATGTGGTTGTGTAATGATGATTGGATACACACATGGCATCTAGACCGTAATATTTCTCCTATCCCACCAGTTCCAAGTACTTGGGCTATAGCACGGGGCACCAATATCACTTCAGATGAGATAGAAATGATGGAACAAGATGGGTTCACATTGCAAAGAATAGAGGGTCCATCTACTCAACCAATCCAACAAGTGAGTGTGGATGAAGATGCTCCAATGTTGTCAAAAGATCGAACTTGTACTTTCATAGGGGGGGGGCATAGGACTAGATGGCGATCCACAATTTCACAAGATGCATAAAAGAGAATTGAGAAGGTATCCTTTTCCTCCTGGGCTGAAAGTGTTAAGTATGACATGTACATGTCATGGACCAACCAACATGCTCATGTCTTAATTTTCAGCGAGGGAATTCGGAAATAAGTCCTACCTTACCTAAGAATGAGCACATGTTTGTACAAAAAGGAAATATATCTAGTAGGGATCTTACAAGGGACTTGGGTGCAAAAAGAAAACATTGACTCCATTTTTGAACCCTACAATCCACCCACTCCACATTTTGTTCCTTAATGGAGTCCCCCACATATGTATATGTATGGAAACTTTCATAGAGTGAAGTTTTTTTGTATATACCTCACCTATATAATGTAACTAAAATATGTACTGTCCATTGTACATATTTTAGTTTCTTTGTATATACCTCACCTATATAATGTAACTAAAATATGTACTGTCCACTGTACAACCACCTAGAAAGAGTATCTTCCATGTATTGCCTTTTGCCTTTGGTGATGAAAGTGTTTAGTATGACGTACACGGACCAACTAGCAGGCTCATGTCTTGATTTTCAACAAGACACCTTGCATAGAAGCACTAATTTTTTTTTTCTATATTGTTCTAGGGCTTGATGAGAATGGTCACATCTTTGTGCACCGTGTGCCAATATATGTAGTAGGGATTTGTAGCCATTTACATTTCCTCCTATAGGGGGAAAGAGTGCCCCAACCCACATTATTAGCCATTGAATCCCCCCACATATGTATATCTATGGACACTTTCATAGAGTGAAGTTTTTTTGTATGTACCTCACCTATATAATGTACCTAAAAGATGTACTTTCCACTATTTAACCACCTATATAATGTACCTAAAAGATGTACTTTCCACTATTTAACCACTAGAAAGAGTATCTTCCATGTATTAGCTTTTGCAACTACGTGAATGCAAATAGGCCTTTGCAACTAAGTGAATACAAATAGGCCTTTGCAACTAAGTGAATGCAAATAGGCCTTTGCAACTAAGTGAACACATTAAAGGGAGAGAGAGAGAGAGCGAGAGAGAGAGAGAGAGAGAGAGAGAGAGAGAGAGAGAGAGAGAGAGAGAGAGAAAGAGAGAGAGCTTGTATGGGAAGATATGAATATTTGTGCACAATGCCAAAGTGAGAGAGAACACTCCAAGACTCAAAAAAGCTCCATTAAAAAAAAAAGCTCGCAAAAAAACAACTTCATATAGGTCTATGGATAGCCTATACAAGTACTATTCCTAGGTAGCCATAGAGAAAAATTAGTGGAAACAAACAAGGTAAGGTATTATTATTGTGTGTTCTCTCTTCGGTGCGAGAGTAAGTCCGCGGATTCCTGTAGAACACCCTTGTGGCTCCACCTGACCTTGAACTCTCACTCTAGATATGCGATGACAAATTTATTGTTGACGTCCCTACATTTAAAAGAAAAATCTTTGTTTATTAATTAGTTTAATTACAATTTAAAACCATGTCATATTACAATCAAAGATATCTTACCCCCATAACTTGTGGACCTCATGCATGTAGAGGTCCACGAGGTCTCGGAGCCGAAGAATGGAAAACCTTGTCTTCGTCTTTGATCTACAATGTGCCCCCACTCATCGATAGAGTACTCTACACCCATGCCTCCTATGCATGATCATGGCACTATAAGTGGTGGGATTGGCTATTTGGATGAAATAGTGATACTCCGCTCATCACTCCTATAAGGAAATTAAAACAAATAGTTATTAGATGTTCAAATAACTGGTATAACATACAAATAGTTATTAGACATTTAAATAAATGGTATAACATACAAAGATTACAGCTACATCAACGACGCCTTTGCTGAGAGTCTTAGGTGATGGCACCAGGCCCCTTTGTACCTCTCGTATGTGTCCTATACAATTTATCAAATATATAACTATTAGCAATTGTCAAACAAATTATAGCTCAAAAGAGACAAATTATAGAAATTATACATATTCATCATGCATGGCGCCCCTTCATGCTCCTGATCCTAACCCTCCAATGCCACTTCTTTCTCTCGACCCCCCTGACCATGACCCTCGTCATCCTGGCCCTCCTCCTAACCCTTCTCTGCTCCGGATCCTCCTCCGCCTCCTCCTCCTCCTATGTAACGATAGGTGCCCTCACCAAGGACTATGGGCTGTAGGAGCAGGCTAGCTGAGTGACGGTAGCCTCTAACTCATGAACACTCAAGAAAGAATACTCTATCATATCCCCCTCTATCTTAGATCTACTCAAACCGAGAGAGCATAGTTTCCTCTTGATGGCTATCAAGAGACATGCTATCTCATAGCCTGCCATGGATGTCTATAGTATATATACACATGTAAGAAGGAGATCAATCCTAAACTTATAAGCATACACTCGCAATCCACTAGTACATATACATAGGATAATACATGTACACAATCGCCATCATCACATTCTTTGTAAAATACATATTCCCGCGTACCCAACAATGACATCACCAATAACATATTCAAATACACCTCCAAATACCACCAACAGCAGCAACAACAACATAATGTTTCTCTAAATGCCACCAAAAGAAACACCAAACTACATTATGAGAAAGCCAATAGGGATATAAACTCGATACTTCCATTAAACTTTAGAAAAAGTACATGATAAATGAGAAGTACATAATTATGAGACTCCATTATGAGAAGTCCATTACACGTAAATCCTAAACTACATTTTGTTGAGCTCCTTGCACACTAAATCAGCAAAAGCTCATTACAAGCTCTTGTTTCTTGCATGGAAGTGATAAGAGACAATTCTACCTCCACTCTATAATTGTTTCAAAAAGCTTGTCTTGCACTTTGTTGATGTTGTCTTGCACTCGTCAGCTCTTATACGCCATAAACAAAATTTGCAACATACTACTTTCTACGAAGGGCAGTGTAGTATGCATCTTGATTGTTTTGGTATGTGAGCAACAATAATATGCCATTGACTATCTTTATTAATATTTTGGGTCTAGCCATTGAGCATAAACCTATGCAAATTAATTACTTTGATTAAGCATTGATGGATTTTTTCACATAATAAACTGACTATGTAAATCAACCTAGTGACTATGAACTAATCAACATATTGCTAATGTACATGCTTAATCAACATTTATGCACTACTCTTGCAACTTATTGCTCTTTTAATCACTCTCTCTCTCTCTCTCTCTCTCTCTCTCTCTTTCTCTCTCTCTCTCACACACACACACAAACATCTTCCATGAATTCTATACATATCCCACACTTATCTAGCCTCCCCCATATAATAGACAGATATGGCCCAATGAGGATAGCCCCTGAGGATTGCTTCTTTTAGTTGTGCAGATGTCCAATGTACTATGAGATTAGAGGAAGATTCCACTGCATCTTCTATGAGGGTTTTGGGACACTATCTTGGATCATGGATTTCTTAAACAAGATATTTTTGGGGCTCTTCCTCCTAGAGCTACGCAGACATAGGGAGCCTTTATTACGGGGTGCTAGACTTGGCCACCATAATCCTCTTGTGATGCCACTAGTATTAGTAGGCCATCGTGACATCATAAGAGGATTATGGCCATCATCTCCCAGCACAGGAGGAACTTATCATGCCGGCTCAGTCTCCCTACCATGAACTCCATGCTACAATGCCCTATGTGGGAGATTCTTTCCGATGATGATCTTGTACACGTATTTTCATCTAGATGAACCCACACCTCGCCCCTCTTGTATTAGCCATAGCATCTTGTATTATATTTGATCCAACCTCGCCGTCGTAGATCATAACCATCCTTAGCTCCCTCCTATCAGTTCCAACTTTATGCTTAGTTTCGTTCAGTTTGTATTTCAGTTTGTATCCTAGATGATGTACGCACATCAGGTTGATGTGTTCTTTTTTGGTCTCATAGATCATTTTGGCCTTTTGTAGACATTAACATAACTTTCTTCCTTTCACACACACCTCTCTCTCTTCTCTCTCTCTCTCTCTCTCTCTCTCTCTCTCTCTCTCTCTCTCTCTCACACACACACACACACACACACACACACACACACACACACACACACATACACATTTCTCTCTTCTCTCTCTCTCTCTCTCTCTCGCTCTCTCAACTCACCACAATCATACACACCTTTGCCATAGCCCCATTCCCACTAGCCGATCTATGGCTAGACCCCACCAATACCATGCCCCAGAACAATTGGTATGAAAAGGAATGCTACACAACATGTGAGAATCTCCTACATGAGGTTGAAACTGGCCAAATTCGAGAGCGAGATGCTCAAAGGATTTACCAATATGCAACCAGATGTAAGAAACAAGGACATGTTAAGGGTTAATACAAGGACTTATACCAATCTCTCAAAGGTGTGAACTGTAGTGAGGGCCGGAAGAAAATCCAAGAGAAACACCCACCCATACCCATCACATCTCCATCCATATGGCCCACATATGCATGATCCTTGTACAAAGTCCCGAATCAGCCCCCATCCCACCACCATCACATCCACACTGCATCACATCCACCTTCTTCACACCCGCCGACATGGTAGCCCAAGCCATCCAGAGACTCAAAAATGGTAGATAACACAACCATGAGGGTCCCTTGGTGGCAGAGCACATCTCCCATTCGGGCGAGACTCCAGCACCCCTCCTGGTCAGACTACTGTAGAGACTCTAGGATTTGGGGGATCATGGCATTATATGAGTTGTTCATAGGGCGGGTGAGATGCAAAGGAGGACTATCAAAGGAGATCTCTAGTACCATTGGAGTGATGCAAGGATGCCCACTATCTCCCACTCTCTTTGGCCTCTGAATCAACCATATTTTGGCCTTTATTGATATAGGAGGAGGAGGAGGTATATCACTAGTAGACATCCAAGTGTTTCCAAACTACTTATGGTGATGGCATAAAGTTTATTGTAGTTTTTCTAGAGGCTCTCGAGAGGTATCTTTACACATTATAGGACTTTTGTGCATAGCGGGATCTCACAGTAAACCTTGGGAAAACCAAGGTTATGGTCTTCCACACATCCTCTCTTGAGTCACATCTCAAACTGAGTTTCACCTACATGGGTAGCCCAATGGAGATTGCACACTCATGTGTACATGGGAGTAACTTTTATAGGTCTTCTTGATAAGCCATGCTGCAGAGGCTAGGCTAATGTGAGGGTATGCTTCTCTTGCTCTCATGGAGAGACAGTGCTTCTAGGCTCATTTCCAACAGCCGAGGACCAAGATGTGGCTATTTGACACCTTGGTCACTTTGGCAATGATGTATAGAGCACCCTTTTGGACACTTGATTTTACAGCGACCAAATGGCCAAAGATAGAGAGGCCTTAGGTCATGATTCTCTCCCATATGATACGCATCAAACCGTTGATCCCATGTGATATTATCCTGGTGGCTGAGTTTGCTGCAACACCCATGGTAGTAGAGGAACTCTTCTAGATAGTCACATACATTCACAGAATGAGTTCCATGGCCCCTCTTGAAGACTCAAGACACTCACCCTACCCCAGTAGCTACTAGCAGCAGCAGATGTGCATGAGTCATGGTATAGCCGAGTATGTACCTGGTTTAAAAGGTAGGGACTCAGGATGGATTTCTCCCCCCACTCTAGTATGACCCAGACTCCCCATTCATCAGGCTCTCTCAGGATGATAGGAACTGGATGATTAGATATAATTTATTGGGACTATATATACACGAGTGGCCTAAAGTCTCACCGATTGGTATAAGTTTTTACAAGTATATATAACTCATATTATCTCCTCTTTATTATATATTTATATATACTGTGCTTCTTATTGCAATTAAAGATTGTGAAGACATTAAGAGTATTATTTACAAGATTGGTGCCTTAGTTTGATGGATATCCTTAAAGGAGATAAAGTCTTAAACAATCAAAGATGTAAGAATAAGGAGTGTGTTTGATTGAGAAGCACTTTTCCTCCAAAGAGTATTTTCACCATTCAAATGAACTTTCTTGTATATATAGTTGAGAAGGTTGAAATTTCTGGCACTATTGACTAGTCGATAGATGTTTTTCTTAGAGAGATTCATGAAGGCCTTGAAGGGGTTTTCTCGACAAAGGGAAATGCCAAAAAGGAGCATGGAAGAAGGTTGGTTAGTATAAGAATAATTGGTATATATCTCCGAGTTCCTTAGACAAATTGATCCTGACATGCCTCAACTTTAGCATAATAAAGAGAATGAACATATAGCTGGAGAGGTACCACAGGGAAAAGGACTAACTCGTATCATGGATGAGACATCATGAGATAAGATCAAAAGATTTTATATATTGAATTCTCCATAAATGAAAAAGTGGCTTGATAGATATAAAGAGGCACAAGTGGAGACATCAAACATGCAAAAACATTTTAGGAGAAGACACAAACATCTTCCATATTCTCTTGAGCTTATATGCTACTTAAATGGCTAGAACAACTCTAAGGAAAGAAAGAGAGGATGATGAAAGAATTAGTGATGGACAAGAGATGGAATTTGCAAGAGGATAATGATTAGCATGTACATATATCAAACTAACACATCCATATTCAATAATTATTTTTCCCAATGTATAATTGAAATACCACTCTCTTTAAAAGTTATTTTTTTTGCTTATGTAATGTAGTATCGAAAATATGGAGCACTATGGTCCCATGGACGTCTTTTTCGTGGAGCAAATAAATAAGAAAAGAACAACTTTTGACTCTGAAGTAATGGCTAACTTTGAGCAAGAGAGTCAAGCTAGTGCTAGTAACTCAAATGTTATTATATCCAGTCTTGATTACTATGGAACTATACAAGAGAGTCGAGCTAGTGCTAGCGACTCAAATGTTATTCTATCCAATCTTGATTAGTGTGGAGCTATGTAAGGAGTTGGATTTAGACAGTTTGACATGTTCATTCTTGATGTGCAATGGCTTTAAGTAGTGACCAATGGTGCAACTACAACAATGAGAAGAGACAATAGTGGATTTGTTGGCAGTTGACTCCACTAAGTTGTGGATAGATCTTTGGGATACATTTGTACTACCACAACAATGTGAGCATGTGTTATTTTCTCTAAAGCTTACCTCCTATTACTTAATCTTTTGTAGCATACACTTAGTGAGAGAATAATGCTTACTAAAAGAATAATAGGCAATTTTTCAACTAGACCATTCAAATTCAAAATGGTGGTATGTAATTCAAGTTGTTCCAGGGGACTTACAGGAGGAAACTATTACTACAGAATTAGATCACTATACCCTACGTACAAATGAGCTATTAGATCATGATACCCAAAATTTATAGATTATTAGAGATTGGACTCATGAGTATAATTAAGAAATTCATGATGATGTCAAAAATCATGATGTTGAACACCACAATGACGATGATGATACCTTATCGACTTCCATCAAATCCACTTATAATATGTTCTCAGATCCTTCCATGGATACTAATGAATTATCTGCTAATCATATATTGGCCTACCGAAGATGTAGAGAATATAGAAATAGCATTAGAAATTGATCTCTCCGGGGTAATGGATCTTGTGGAAGATGAACATATGAAGTTTGTGTAAATCAATTGTTAATGATTTTTTCTCAAAAAAATTAAAACAAAAGTAATTTTTTAATTTTTCAGTTATCACTGCATATACCATCACTTTTATTGAGGCACATACCAATGTACATATCACCACTTTTATTGACATATATACCGACGCATACATACCGACATCTATATCGATGGACAGGGATTGGGTGCAAAATAAATCTATCTTTCTTTAAAAAAAAAACCATCGATATAGGATGAAGCGCTTATAGTGAACGTCTTTATGCTCTAAGTGAGGAGGTGTATTTGTCATTAAAAGGGATGGACCTATCCATGAAAGAAATACATGTGTATAAGGTTTGGGCATCCATCCCATATAGGGTGGATGGTAGACCACTTGTTTAAGGGTCTATAGCATTTTGTGTTTCTCCCTTTGAGTAGGGTTTTGATATAAAGAGGTCAACTGTTCGCACCAAATGTGTGCTAGATGCGAGTGGAGTCAATGGGATTAGTGACAAATGTTGCTCAACAAGTGGGTTTATTTGGGATTCCACTCGACTTGACAAGAAGTGTATTAGGGGAGCAACATCTTGCATTATGATTGGTCTTGCACCCTCATGTGTATGTACAATGGGTGAGATGTCACTTAATGGGGAGTGGACATCGTGGGTATTGCACCAATTCCGGAGAGTGTCCATGACATAAAATATGGATTAATTATGCTTTTATAAGCTTTCTTAAATCTATAATCCTATCTTTATATAAAAGTATTTTAATATGGAGCATTACATAAGTTCCACTAAGAAACTCTCTCTATAATGAGCCAGAACCCAACTATACAATCCAGTGATCGCCTTCACACTTAGTAGGTTATTTGGCCTCATTATGTCCAAAACAACCAAACATAACATGCATGGCCAGGTCCAAAAAAAAAAGAAGAAGAAATAGCTTGGTAACCTTGCAAACGCACAATAAATAGGGATTTAGTTTTGAGTGAAACCAGGATTATGTTTGCCCCTCTAAATGTTTAAATTTGCATGTTGAAAGGTTTTCCAATGTATAGTATTATTGCAATTGAAGGTGTTAAGATTGCACAATATGTGGAATTAAAATTCTATTTTTTGCTTGATGTTTTAAAAAGCTGGAACCTTATATTGGTGAATGTGGGGGGGGGGGGAAAGAACAAGTAGATGTGAACATTGGGTGTCACCTCGAAGGTGGTTAGTACAAGAATCTTGAAGGTGGCTGAGCTTGGGAGGTGTGCTCAGAGTGGAGAGGACTTGAAAGTTATATTAATTGAATGAGGGGGGTGCATGCATGGGGCTTGCGTGCAAACTGTGATCCTAAATAGAGAGAAGGAGAGGGGTTCGAATCAGGTCAAGGACGTCCTCTTCAAAGAAATTTCAAGCAATTTGCTTGTTGGTGGCAATAATGCGGGGATGCAGTGCACTAGCCACCTTTTGCTTCATTAAAACATGATGACAGCCACCCCAGGCCGCCCAGCCTTCTCCCCCAAGCTTTTACTATGCTGCTTCCCATGCCTTTGCCTGTGTGCCTATCCAGCTGGGGTAAATCATTACAAAGGGATCTCCTTTACCACAAAGGGATCTCCTTTACCTCGCCTGCTGACTGCATTTCCTACTATCACAATATATTTTGTTGGATAATAATGAAGTTGAAACAAAACCTGTCTTCTTTCTGCTAATTAGCAAATGCTCTTACCTGTATACTGCGCTAAAGCTGCACAGAACCTCTCATAATTCATTCGCATCCCATCATGCCTGTTCTATGTGATGCTTGCTAATTATTTGTAGCGCCTTATTTATGTTCGCGTTGATGGTGTCGTCATATGGGAGAGTGATTCAGAGTTTATCATGGTTTTGCTTAAAGTTAAAACGTTTATCATGGTGGGTTTGCTTAGAGTTAAACGTTTACTTAGGCCCATTACACATCCCCATACCCCTACCTGCCCATGCTGATGTGGTGGGGGTATCCACCACCCATAATTCATGGGCAGGCAATCTCCTCCGCCCAATCCCCCGCCCATACATGGACGGTGGGTATGTGTAACGGGCCTTATAATAGATGGAAACTTGCTTAATAGAGGATGATAAATTAGCTGTTGTTGGTTGCCTGTGGTGGTAGGGCTGAAAGGATGTAATGCTTTTTCAATAATATATATATATATATATATAAAATTAAACGTTTACTTATAATTCTTGATACAAAAGAGCTTAACTACTAGTAAATATGGAGTAACTCCTTAATAATTGGGTTGACTTGAGGGGTATCCCTCGTGTGCTTGGACATAATAATGTCTTGTCTTGAAGTCCTATATTATTATTAAGATACATAGAGGTAAGAATTCAAGTCTCAAGGTGGGTGGTCAAGTTCAAACCCACCTTGTGATGTTTTAAGTTCAAAGTTCAAACCCTCCTAGCAAACTTGGTAATACTCTCTAGCCAATTTGGTAAAGTTTCCCACGGTGTAGCCAACTTGGTAAGGGGTTCGACTCGTGGTGTAGCCAAGTTGGTAAGGGGTTCTACTCGTATTTGGGTGTTCAAGTTCGTGCCCTCCTTGTTGTAGAAATCGGATGTGATGTTGACGAGGTGATCACTATACTATATTATACATTACACTCTTCTTTCCTCCTAGATTTGAAAAAAACAAGAGAGGTATTAGTATGTTTAGAGTGTTGTACTTGTATATCATCATTGGAAAGTGAATTGGGAGTCCATTCATGTCTATTATGAGTTTAAATATAAGAAAATATTAAAAAGCCTACAAAAAAGGCCATGTAAGAGAGGGAACCACTAGGCAAGGGACAACAAGCATTCAAAGCAAGGTCCTCTTTGTGAGTTGTGTGTGTAAATGCCCTTCAATGGAGATTTGCAAAAGTAAAGCTTCAAAAAAAGGTAGCTTACATGTGCAGGGACTAAAGTACCATAGTGATTGAATGGTGAATTCAATGTTGCTTTTAGTGTGAAATGACCTTCCATGCTCATTCATACAAGTGTGCAATAAGAAGATTTTGCATAGCAACGAAAGAATCTAATTCTAAGAAATGGAGGTAATTTGTACTTATTTTGAGAAACTCAAAGGTATTTGGAACTAAAACTTCTCAAAGTTTCAAACTTTTGAAACCTTGAAAGTGTGGGTTTTCTTTATACGTAAGAGTTGCAATTACACTCCTTATATTTTTAAAATCTTTTTCTCAAACTCATAGGAGTTCACATTGGTCTATTTGATTTTCAGTTTTTTTAGTAGGAAAACGGACCCACTTGCACCCGACCCCCCAATAACCACCTCTAGTACATAAATTTGCACCTCGATAGATGGACGGCCCCAAGAAAAAGTTGAGAGAGTGAATGTAGTTCCTTGCCTTTTCGTAACGACAAGTTGTGCACAATCATACAAGCCATTATATTTTTACTATTTTTTTCATGATTCTCACACGGACAAAAACTGGCATGTCATTGGGCAATGTACATGAAAAATATTTTTCTTGACGATGTTCAAGACAATGAAGTTTCTAGTGTATGGTGGTGAAAATGAAAGGATCAATTACGTAAGTTTCTTTTGTTTAGTCTTTTTTGTTAACCCTATTTTATGGTCTTCCTTTTTTAGGCACGATGTTAAAATTGGTACTCCTTTTTTATTTCACGATATTAAGACTTCAATTCAATATATTTTGGAAAACATCAATCTAGAGTCTAGCCCATGATGATTTTGCTCATGAAGAACCACATGGTGAAAATATTTAGCTTTTCAACCAACTCAAAATCACACCCATGTGCTATGGGTATAAATTCTCTTATAAAAAATAAGCATATGTGTTCCAAAAAAAGTTTGGATTGACTTACACCATGTTGTTCAAGATTATCTACACATGGAAATGGTTGACAACTCTTTCAAAGATAACTATATGATAAGTTGAACTCGACTCATATATGCATTTGCTTTCCCCCCTCAAGCTATATTGTATGAAATATGTTTTCTAGTGTTAATAACTTAACCATGGACTGCAAGAAATTGAAAGTAGAGAAAACATGTACTCGTTCTATTTAGATCTTCTAAGTCAAGTTTGAATGATAATAACTTATAACAAAAATAGCATTTGCATCGAAAGGGTATATATTAAATCCTCAATTCTTGAATGTTGAATATTCACTCCTTAAAATCCCCCCCCCCCCTCTGTGGCCCAAATCTTTAATATACAAACATATGTTTTTCACATACACATTGCAATACCTTTTATGTAAATCAAGCTTAGTATATTCCCCCTATCTTTTCAATGTTTAGGTAGATTCCACCACCACCATAATGCTCAAAAAGGTCTACTAGAATGGTCGATTTCTCCTTAAGATTAGTCATGAAAATTTTGCCTTCTAGAACACTTTATTAGTTCTCAAATTTTATCCACAACATAGGGAAATAAAAAAGTTGGTGTGTGTTGTCTATTGGTGTGGCCCATTTTCTTTAAAGAAAAGGTCAATGATGAGAAGTATCTTGGAAGATGATTGTAGCAAAAGTAAGACGCTTGAGACAATTGTGATAAAATCAAGACAATTATGGATAAGGAACAATTCATCTCAATTTCTTGATGAACTTAAAGCCTTAGGTGGTGATTGAAGATTTATAAGTTGAAGTTTGAGGATCTTGAACACTATGTTTTGCTTTTGAATCAGAGGAGGACAATTTGGCATGGCTACTTGCAAAGATCCATCATTAGTTGATGGCAATCACATTTTGTAGGCCTTAGCTCTTTTTTCCTCCTAGACAAAAGGGCTCTTTATATGTAGAATTGCTTATCATACACCAAGAGGTGACATTAGATTTGCAAAAGTGGATAATCTTACTTGTGTAATCTTACACTTGTAAGAGCTCAAAGGGTTAGATCAAGCTTTGATTATCAATTTAGGCGAATAAGGTTATATTATAATTTAAGAAGCTATATTTATTTCTCACTTCTTTTAGGTTTATACCAATTTGGTTGTGCTATCACTTTTGTAGTCCTAGATGTCTGACTTCTACACTATCAAACTCTATGAGTTTCCCTTGTAAACCCAAGTTGCTTGCATATTAGATAACACAACCAAATTGGATTGACTTACACCAGAAGCTAAAGGACTAACCATAGAAGTGTAGCCTATTCAACATATTAGGAACTTGTGTAAAGCGATTTCCTTTGCTTTTGGAATTGACACTTCTATGAATGATCTTCTAGAATCTTAAAAGGTGAATGCTATCATTTTCTTAGTTGAATAGAGAGCCACCGCCGTATGTATAGTGCTTAGTGGAATTCAAAAATGGATTAATGGAAGATTGCTACTAAACTTTGCTTTATGTGTCAATTGAATAGCAATCATGTATACATGTATGTAAAAAGACTTCAAGGTATTTCACCTAATTGAATACTAGGTATTATTTGGACTTGCTTGTAGACATGACGTTATTAAAGTCACTTGTAACGTATAAGTAGACATTGACAGAGATAATTTATGTCAAAGCTGTTTGATAGAATAATATCGAAGGGTTAGATATAATATGCCACCTATAAAAGGCCACCACGGCAGGGGGCTGCAGGGGTGGTGGTGCAAAGCAGGGAGGTACTCACATTATGCTCAGTTTGCAACAACAGCCATAATTGAATACAGCTAGGGTAAAGTGTATCCTTAACATAGAGCTTGCAAGATGGCTTCTGATCACCAGCTTATAGTGGTTAAGCCTCAAGAGCAAACAAATCAGTGCACAATTCCACTCATGGAGCCAGAGCTCTGCCTTGCACCAGCTTCATCATCGGCTTCAATACCTAGTAGTAGTGATCAATTCAAAACCCTAAATATTGTGCAGCCTTCTCTCCCTGCTACCATGGAAAATCGTGCTAATACTAGTAGTTTTGCCATGGTTTCAAGAGCCGAAGAACTAAGTCGCCTTAAGAGGAAAAGAGATTGGCTGAGTAGCTTAAGTCAGCCACAACTCAGCTCAAGCTCGAGCCCCAAGAAAGACAATTCTTCATCGCTCCTCACCAGCGTTAGGGTTAATAATGGGTCACGCTTGCCTGCAGGCTGGGAGCAATACTTGGACCTCCAGGCATGTTATGGAAACCATATCTTAATGTTATTCAGCTTTCTTTGATAAATTAACCTAAGCACAATCGTGCTTCTGGATAAATTTGCTAACAGTATTGGTGATATGGCATGTTTTGATGCTTTACAGTCTGGTGAAACCTACTATGTCAATTGGAACACGAGAACCAAGCATTGCAGGGTGCACTGTCCGGAGGTTCAAAGGTGCCTTGGCTCTCTGGTGGAAGACAAGAAGAAGAATAAAGACACAGACGTAGAGAGCACAGTGAGGGCTTCATTGAAAGAGAGCTGGCTTTCCAAGATGACTGCATCAACCTCAGCGCTGATTAATAATACAACACCTCGTCCAATCCACCACAAAGCCCACACTGAGGCTCTTTCAATGATCAGTGGAGGTAATCAAATATCCAAACAACCCAATCTTAACCTCAATTTGGCATGCAGCTCTGTCAAGCGGCAAAATCTCGTCAAAAGTTTCATTAATGATAATTACAGATATAATAATAATGATACAGGTTTGTCCATTGACATGCAAATCCCAGTCTTGTCCAAGTTAAGGGACAGTATTAATCGTAAGGTGGCTATACAGTCTGCAGTACAAGGGCCGATTACCACTGTGTGTACAAACTGCAACATGTTCGTCATGATTTCATCACCTTCTTCACCGTGTCCCAACTGCAGCCACGTGCCTGACACGTACCTGCCTGGAGCCCCCGACACGTCAGCACCTTCTCTTTAGCTATTGGAGATCTCTAGTTAGTGACACAACAAATGCATGTATTCCACAATGGAAACCACGATTCTTTGAAATATATTATGTACTCCTACAAAAACTTGCATTTGTTTTTGTGCTTGCTTGAACTCTTATTTTTGTGTTTACTTTACACGAGGACAATGTAACGAGATCGGTTTAGTGATTACTTACTAAGTATTTGTTTGAATTAGTATTGTTTTTGAACTCTCTAAGAGTATTTGTTTGAATGAGTATTGTTTTCAACTCTCTAAGAGTGTCTAAACATACACACATGCACGTGCACGCACACACACATGAGAGAGAGAGAGAGAGAGAGAGAGAGAGAGAGAGAAGCTTACATTTCCACTTGAGAAAGGTCTTCCATTTTGAAAACAAAGAAGGAGCATGCAACTATGGATTTCACATGAGAGAGAGAGAGAAGCTTACATTTCCACTTGAGAAAGGTGGAGAAAGGTCTTCCATTATGAAAACAAAGAAGAAGCATGCAACTATATTTAGAAATCCACATCATGTTTGTATGCAAATTATTAGACATAGACTTGTCTACTTGGATGTACATATGTGGATGTGCATACCTACATAGGTACGTAAAAATGTAGTGTATAATGAAATACACACGCATACATGTATAATATTTATGGTACTGTTGTCAAGGGAGTGAGATTTTTGAAATATTTTACTATCCAATTTTTGTAAAAAGAAAGCTTGTAGAGCAAGCTTGGGCTAAAAACCACCATGTAACCTATTTTTGAAGTAATAATAAATAAATAAATACTCAAGTAGGGATGCTTTCGGCACACGCTTGGGAGAGTAGTTGGGACCGAATCTGGTGTTCTCGAGGTCCCGTGCACTTTCCCGTCTCAGTGGAATTAGAGCTCTAGCAACGTTTTGTCCATCCGCTAGAAAGGTGTGTTGTTTGGGGCACTCAGATAGCCCGAGATCAAGGGTCCTATGTGAGGACAAAGGAACTACGACGTGCAGCAGCTGCACGATGCCCAAAGCATCCATCACGAACAAGCGCCAACAAAGGGGACTCAATGACATTACTTTGCGCACATGTCATAGTGCGCAGTGTGCAAGCCGGTGTAAGATTCCTCCCCAGCCTCTCAGGATGTCCAGTATATTTCCCTGTAGTCAAATCCCTCTTTAGAAATATAAAAGATCTTATTATACATTACACTCTTCTTTCCTCCTAGATTTGAAAAAAACAAGAGAGGTATTAGTATGTTTAGAGTGTTGTACTCGTATATCATCATTGGAAAGTGAATTGGGAGTCCATTCATGTCTATTATGAGTTTAAATATAAGAAAATATTAAAAAGTCTACAAAAAAGGCCATGTAAGAGAGGGAACCACTAGGCAAGGGACAACAAGCATTCAAAGCAAGGTCCTCTTTGTGAGTTGTGTGTGTAAATGCCCTTCAATGGAGATTTGCAAAAGTAAAGCTTCAAAAAAAGGTAGCTTACATGTGCAGGGACTAAAGTACCATAGTGATTGAATGGTGAATTCAATGATTGTAGCAAAAGTAAGACACTTGAGACAATTGTGATAAAATCAAGACAATTATGGATAAGGAACACTTCATCTCAATTTCTTGATGAACTTAAAGCCTTAGGTGGTGATTGAAGATTTATAAGTTGAAGTTTGAGGATCTTGAACACTATGTTTTGCTTTTGAATCGGAGGAGGACAATTTGGCATGGCTACTTGCAAAGATCCATCATTAGTTGATGGCAATCACATTTTGTAGGCCTTAGCTCTTTTTTCCTCCTAGACAAAAGGGCTCTTTATATGTAGAATTGCTTATCATACACCAAGAGGTGACATTAGATTTGCAAAAGTGGATAATCTTACTTGTGTATCCTTACACTTGTAAGAGCTCAAAGGGTTAGATCAAGCTTTAATTATCAATTTAGGCCAATTTGGTTGTATTATAATTTAAGAAGCTATATTTATTTCTCACTTCTTTTAGGTTTATACCAATTTGGTTGTGCTATCACTTTTGTAGTCCTAGATGTCTGACTTCTACACTATCAAACTCTATGAGTTTCCCTTGTAAACCCAAGTTGCTTGCATATTAGATAACACAACCAAATTGGATTGACTTACACTAGAAGCTAAAGGACTAACCATAGAAGAGTAGCCTATTCAACATATTAGGAACTTGTGTAAAGCGATTTCCTTTGCTTTGGAATTGACACTTCTATGAATGATCTTTTAGAATCTTAAAAGGTGAATGCTATCATTTTCTTAGTTGAATAGAGAGCCACCGCCGTATGTATAGTGCTTAGTGGAATTCAAAAATGGATTAATGGAAGATTGCTACTAAACTTTGCTTTATGTGTCAATTGAATAGCAATCATGTATACATGTATGTAAAAAGACTTCAAGGTATTTCACCTAATTGAATACTAGGTATTATTTGGACTTGCTTGTAGACATGACGTTATTAAAGTCACTTGTAACGTATAAGTAGACATTGACAGAGATAATTTATGTCAAAGCTGTTTGATAGAATAATATCGAAGGGTTAGATATACTATGCCACCTATAAAAGGCCACCACGGCAGGGGGCTGCAGGGGTGGTGGTGCAAAGCAGGGAGGTACTCACATTATGCTCAGTTTGCAACAACAGCCATAATTGAATACAGCTAGGGTAAAGTGTATCCTTAACATAGAGCTTGCAAGATGGCTTCTGATCACCAGCTTATAGTGGTTAAGCCTCAAGAGCAAACAAATCAGTGCACAATTCCACTCATGGAGCCAGAGCTCTGCCTTGCACCAGCTTCATCATCGGCTTCAATACCTAGTAGTAGTGATCAATTCAAAACCCTAAATATTGTGCAGCCTTCTCTCCCTGCTACCATGGAAAATCGTGCTAATACTAGTAGTTTTGCCATGGTTTCAAGAGCCGAAGAACTAAGTCGCCTTAAGAGGAAAAGAGATTGGCTGAGTAGCTTAAGTCAGCCACAACTCAACTCAAGCTCGAGCCCCAACAAAGACAATTCTTCATCGCTCCTCACCAGCGTTAGGGTTAATAATGGGTCACGCTTGCCTGCAGGCTGGGAGCAATACTTGGACCTCCAGGCATGTTATGGAAACCACCATATCTTAATGTTATTCAGCTTTCTTTGATAAATTAACCTAAGCACAATCATGCTTCTGGATAAATTTGCTAACAGTATTGGTGATATGGCATGTTTTGATGCTTTACAGTCTGGTGAAACCTACTATGTCAATTGGAACACGAGAACCAAGCATTGCAGGGTGCACTGTCCGGAGGTTCAAAGGTGCCTTGGCTCTCTGGTGGAAGACAAGAAGAAGGATAAAGACACAGACGTAGAGAGCACAGTGAGGGCTTCATTGAAAGAGAGCTGGCTTTCCAAGATGACTGCATCAACCTCAGCGCTGATTAATAACACAACACCTCGTCCAATCCACCACAAAGCCCACAGTGAGGCTCTTTCAATGATCAGTGGAGGTAATCAAATATCCAAACAACCCAATCTTAACCTCAATTTGGCATGCAGCTCTGTCAAGCGGCAAAATCTCGTCAAAAGTTTCATTAATGATAATTACAGATATAATAATAATGATACAGGTTTGTCCATTGACATGCAAATCCCAGTCTTGTCCAAGTTAAGGGACAGTGTTAATCGTAAGGTGGCTATACAGTCTGCAGTACAAGGGCCGATTACAACTGTGTGTACAAACTGCAACATGTTCGTCATGATTTCATCACCTTCTTCACCGTGTCCCAACTGCAGCCACGTGCCTGACACGTACCTGCCTGGAGCCCCCGACACGTCAGCACCTTCTCTTTAGCTATTGGAGATCTCTAGTTAGTGACACAACAAATGCATGTATTCCACAATGGAAACCACGATTCTATGAAATATATTATGTACTCCTACAAAAACTTGCATACAAATTTGTTTTTGTGCTTGCTTGAACTCTTATTTTTGTGTTTACTTTACACGAGGACAATGTAACGAGATCGGTTTAGTGATTACTTACTAAGTATTTGTTTGAATTAGTATTATTTTTGAGCTCTCTAAGAGTATTTGTTTGAATGAGTATTGTTTTCAACTCTCTAAGAGTGTCTAAACATACACACATGCAAGTGCACGCACACACACACATGAGAGAGAGAGAGAGAGAGAGAGAAGTTTACATTTCCACTTGAGAAAGGTCTTCCATTTTGAAAACAAAGAAGGAGCATGCAACTATATGTGGATTTCACATGAGAGAGAGAGAGAAGCTTACATTTCCACTTGAGAAAGGTGGAGAAAGGTCTTCCATTATGAAAACAAAGAAGAAGCATGCAACTATATTTAGAAATCCACATCATGTTTGTAAGCAAATTATTGGACATAGGCTTGTCTACTTGGATGTACATATGTGGATGTGCATACCTACATAGGTACATAAAAATGTAGTGTATAATGAAATACACACGCATACATGTATAATATTTATGGTACTGTTGTCAAGGGAGTGCGATTTCTGAAATATTTTACTATCCAATTTTTGTAAAAAGAAAGCTTGTAGAGCAAGCTTGGGCTAAAAATAACCATGTAACCTATTTTTGAAGTAATAATAAATAAATAAATACTCAAGCAGGGATGCTTTTGCCACACGCTTGGGAGAGCAGTTGGGACCCAATCTGGTGTTCTCGAGGTCCCGTGTACTTTCCCGTCTCAGTGGAATTAGAGCTCTAGCAACGTTTTGTCCATCCACCAGAAAGGTGTGTTTGTTTGGGGCACTCAGACAGCACGACATCAAGGGTCCTGTGTGAGGACAAAGGAACTACGACGTGCAGCAGCCGCACGATGCCCAAAGCATCCATCACGAACAAGCGCCGACAAAGGAGACTCAATGACATAACTTTGCCCACATGTCATAGTGCGCAGTGTGCAAGCCGGTGTAAGATTCCTCTCCAGCCTCTCAGGATGTCCAGTATATTCCCCTGTAGTCAAATCCCTCTTCAGAAATATAAAAGATCTTGTTTCTACCAGTTTTGGCCTAGAGAGAGAAAATCTTCTAGAGAGAGGTAACTCAGTTTTTAAATATTTTTGGACGAAAAAATATCTCTTCTTATTAAAATAAGTTTCCCTGAAACAGAAGTTCAAAAATATTTTCAGAAGGTGCATTAGAAATCAAGTATAATCTGTTCAAGAGGCATTATCCTGAGGGTCAAGATTTTTTCAAAATTTTAAATTAAGGTTCCTATAGGCCAATAAGATCAATCCATGTGTGGGGAGGAGATAAATCGAATTTATAAAAGAAAATACCCAAAAATGAGTAAATGCTCACATAAGATTGAGAGTTGACTATGTACAAGGGTTATTAGTAAAAAACTATGAGTATTACTAAAAAAATGAGATATTTTGGGTATAATGATTCCATTTTGACACATATGTAAGGAAGGGGAGTACCTTCAAGGAGACGCATACTTCACATGCTTGAATGAGTTTTAAACTAAAAAATAATGTGATTTTTATCTCTCCTCTCTCTTGGATCAAACCGAATCAAAAAGGAACCAAACTAGGTCCAAATCTAGTCCAAATTCAACCAAACTGAATCTGGAAAATTCTAAAAATCAGTTGGTCTTGGTTAGAGCCTCCCTCTCCTATAAATAGAACCTAAGTCCTTTGTAAAAAAATAAGAGAATTATACTATGCCAGAATTATGCTGAAATAATGATAATTTTTACTATTCTCTAAAATTCTCTCCAAATTGAAGAAATTGGAGCTTCCCTCCTTCTTCAATCTCCATTGGTGGCTCCATCAACACACCAAACCAATTGATTGGTTGGGGGCCTCTACCGTGATCAAAGAATTAAGCAATTTGTAAGAAGGTAAAGTGTGAATTTTGATCTTTTTCCATAATTTCTCAATGTTTCTCTCTTCTCAACCCCTCTCAAGCTTGAGAAGCTTAATTGGAATGGCTTTTTAATGCTATTGAAGTTAATTGATGAATGGTAGTAAGAAAATACATAAATTCTCATTTATGCTTAATCTTAATGATTTTTTATGATTTTTGTCTTCTCTAAAATGATTATGATGTTATGCCTCATTGAAAAAAGGCATTCCCCTCTCTTCTTTAGTAAATCCAACCATTCTTTATCCTAGATGAATGATTAATGGATAAAATCAAGTTTTTCATAATGTTTCTCTTAAATAAGTAGAAATTACTTACATTAGAATGAATTAAATACTCTTGGTGAAATTCTAGGTTATTTTCAAAAGTTAAAATTTGAAAAATGGTTAGCCATACAAAGGAGGTTATGGCAAATTTTTCTAAAATTGTGTAAAAATAAGTTTTACTTTTTTTAATTCTAAAAGTGTAAAACTGCAGCCACGTGCCTGACACGTACCTCCCTGGAGCCCCCGACACGTCAGCACCATCTCTTTAGCTATTGGAGATCTCTAGTTTTAGTGACACAACAAATGCATGTATTCCACAATGGAAACCATAACTCTATGAAATATATTATGTACTCCTACAAAAACTTGCATACAAATTTGTTTTTGTGCGTGCTTGAACTCTTATTTTTGTGTTTACTTTACACGAGGACAATGTAACAAGATCGGTATAGTGATTACTTACTGAGTATTTGTTTGAATTAGTATTGTTTTTGAACTCTCTAAGAGTATTTGTTGGAATGAGTATTGTTTTCAACTCTCTAAGAGTGTCTAAACATACACACATGCACGTGCACGCACACACACACATGAGAGAGAGAGAGAGAGAGAGAGAGAGAGAGAGAGAGAGAAGCTTACATTTCCACTTGAGAAAGGTCTTCCATTTTGAAAACAAAGAAGGAGCATGCAACTATATGTGGATTTCACATGAGAGAGAGAGAGAGAAGCTTACATTTCCACTTGAGAAAGGTGGAGAAAGGTCTTCCATTATGAAAACAAAGAAGAAGCATGCAACTATATTTAGAAATCCACATCATGTTTGTATGCAAATTATTGGACATAGGCTTGTCTACTTGGATGTACATATGTGGATGTGCATACCTACATAGGTACATAAAAATGTAGTGTATAATGAAATACACACGCATACATGTATAATATTTATGGTACTGTTGTCAAGGGAGTGCGATTTCTGAAATATTTTACTATCCAATTTTTGTAAAAAGAAAGCTTGTAGAGCAAGCTTGGGCTAAAAACAACCATGTAACCTATTTTTGAAGTAATAATAAATAAATAAATACTCAAGCAGGGATGCTTTCGGCACACGCTTGGGAGAGCAGTTGGGACCCAATCTGGTGTTCTCGAGGTCCCGTGTACTTTCCCGTCTCAGTGGAATTAGAGCTCTGGCAACGTTTTGTCCATCCACCAGAAAGGTGTGTTTGTTTGGGGCACTCAGACAGCCTGACATCAAGGGTCCTGTGTGAGGACAAAGGAACTACGACGTGCAGCAGCCGCACGATGCCCAAAGCATCCATCACGAACAAGCGCCGACAAAGGAGACTCAATGACATAACTTTGCCCACATGTCATAGTGCGCAGTGTGCAAGCCGGTGTAAGATTCCTCTCCAGCCTCTCAGGATGTTCAGTATATTCCCCTGTAGTCAAATCCCTCTTCAGAAATATAAAAGATCTTGTTTCTACCAGTTTTGGCCTAGAGAGAGAAAATCTTCTAGAGAGAGATAACTCAGTTTTTAAATATTTTTGGACGGAAAAATATCTCTTCTTATTAAAATAAGTTCCCCTGAAACAGAAGTTCAAAAAGATTTTCAGAACGTGCATTAGAAATCAAGTATAATCTGTTCAAGAGGCATTATCCTGAGGGTCAAGATTTTTTTGAAATTTTAAATTAAGGTTCCTATAGGCCAATAAGATCAATCCATGTGTGGGGAGGAGATAAATCGAATTTATAAAAGAAAATACCCAAAAATGAGTAAATGCTCACATAAGATTGAGAGTTGACTATGTACAAGGGTTATTAGTAAAAAACTATGAGTATTACTAAAAAAATGAGATATTTTGGGTATAATGATTCCATTTTGACACATATGTAAGGAAGGGGAGTCCCTTCAAGGAGACGCATACTTCACATGCTTGAATGAGTTTTAAACTAAAAAATAATGTGATTTTTATCTCTCCTCTCTCTTGGATCAAACCGAATCAAAAAGGAACCAAACTAGGTCCAAATCTAGTCCAAATTCAACCAAACTGAATCTGGAAAATTCTAAAAATCAGTTGGTCTTGGTTAGAGCCTCCCTCTCCTATAAATAGAACCTAAGTCCTTTATAAAAAAATAAGAGAATTATACTATGCCAGAATTATGCTGAAATAATGATAATTTTTACTATTCTCTAAAATTCTCTCCAAATTGAAGAAATTGGAGCTTCCCTCCTTCTTCAATCTCCATTGGTGGCTCCATCAACACACCAAACCAATTGATTGGTTGGGGGCCTCTATCGTGATCAAAGAATTAAGCAATTTGTAAGAAGGTAAAGTGTGAATTTTGATCTTTTTCCATAATTTCTCAATGTTTCTCTCTTCTCAACCCCTCTCAAGCTTGAGAAGCTTAATTGGAATGGCTTTTTAATGCTATTGAAGTTAATTGATGAATGGTAGTAAGAAAATACATAAATTCTCATTTATGCTTAATCTTAATGATTTTTTATGATTTTTGTCTTCTCTAAAATGATTATGATGTTATGCCTCATTGAAAAAAGGCATTCCCCTCTCTTCTTTAGTAAATCCAACCATTCTTTATCCTAGATGAATGATTAATGGATAAAATCAAGTTTTTCATAATGTTTCTCTTAAATAAGTAGAAATTACTTACATTAGAATGAATTAAATACTCTTGGTGAAATTCTAGTTGATTTTAAAAAGCTAAAAATTGAAAAATGGTTAGCCATACAAAGGAGGTTATGGCAAATTTTTCTAAAATTGTGTAAAAATAAGTTTTACTTTTTTTAATTCTAAAAGTGTAAAACTGCAGCCACGTGCCTGACACGTACCTCCCTGGAGCCCCCGACACGTCAGCACCATCTCTTTAGCTATTGGAGATCTCTAGTTTTAGTGACACAACAAATGCATGTATTCCACAATGGAAACCACGACTCTATGAAATATATTATGTACTCCTACAAAAACTTGCATACAAATTTGTTTTTGTGCGTGCTTGAACTCTTATTTTTGTGTTTACTTTACACGAGGACAATGTAACAAGATCGGTTTAGTGATTACTTACTGAGTATTTGTTTGAATTAGTATTGTTTTTGAACTCTCTAAGAGTATTTGTTTGAATGAGTATTGTTTTCAACTCTCTAAGAGTGTCTAAACATACACACATGCACGTGCACGCACACACACACATGAGAGAGAGAGAGAGAGAGAGAGAGAGAGAGAGAGAAGCTTACATTTCCACTTGAGAAAGGTCTTACATTTTGAAAACAAAGAAGGAGCATGCAACTATATGTGGATTTCACATGAGAGAGAGAGAGAAGCTTACATTTCCACTTGAGAAAGGTGGAGAAAGGTCTTCCATTATGAAAACAAAGAAGAAGCATGCAACTATATTTAGAAATCCACATCATGTTTGTATGCAAATTATTGGACATAGGCTTGTCTACTTGGATGTACATATGTGGATGTGCATACCTACATAGGTACATAAAAATGTAGTGTATAATGAAATACACACGCATACATGTATAATATTTATGGTACTGTTGTCAAGGGAGTGCGATTTCTGAAATATTTTACTATCCAATTTTTGTAAAAAGAAAGCTTGTAGAGCAAGCTTGGGCTAAAAACAACCATGTAACCTATTTTTGAAGTAATAATAAATAAATAAATACTCAAGCAGGGATGCTTTCGGCACACGCTTGGGAGAGCAGTTGGGACCCAATCTGGTGTTCTCGAGGTCCCGTGTACTTTCCTGTCTCAGTGGAATTAGAGCTCTGGCAACGTTTTGTCCATCCACCAGAAAGGTGTGTTTGTTTGGGGCACTCAGACAGTCGGACATCAAGGGTCCTGTGTGAGGACAAAGGAACTACGACGTGCAGCAGCCGCACGATAACCAAAGCATCCATCACGAACAAGCGCCGACAAAGGAGACTCAATGACATAACTTTGCCCACATGTCATAGTGCGCAGTGTGCAAGCCGGTGTAAGATTCCTCTCCAGCCTCTCAGGATGTCCAGTATATTCCCCTGTAGTCAAATCCCTCTTCAGAAATATAAAAGATCTTGTTTCTACCAGGCCTAGAGAGAGAAAATCTTCTAGAGAGAGGTAACTCAGTTTTTAAATATTTTTGGACGGAAAAATATCTCTTCTTATTAAAATAAGTTCCCCTGAAACAGAAGTTCAAAAAGATTTTCAGAAGGTGCATTAGAAATCAAGTATAATCTGTTCAAGAGGCATTATCCTGAGGGTCAAGATTTTTTTGAAATTTTAAATTAAGGTTCCTATAGGCCAATAAGATCAATCCATGTGTGGGGAGGAGATAAATCGAATTTATAAAAGAAAATACCCAAAAATGAGTAAATGCTCACATAAGATTGAGAGTTGACTATGTACAAGGGTTATTAGTAAAAAACTATGAGTATTACTAAAAAAATGAGATATTTTGGGTATAATGATTCCATTTTGACACATATGTAAGGAAGGGGAGTCCCTTCAAGGAGACGCATACTTCACATGCTTGAATGAGTTTTAAACTAAAAAATAATGTGATTTTTATCTCTCCTCTCTCTGGGATCAAACCGAATCAAAAAGGAACCAAACTAGGTCCAAATCTAGTCCAAATTCAACCAAACTGAATCTAGAAAATTCTAAAAATCAGTTGGTCTTGGTTAGAGCCTCCCTCTCCTATAAATAGAACCTAAGTCCTTTGTAAAAAAATAGGAGAATTATACTATGCCAGAATTATGCTGAAATAATGATAATTTTTACTATTCTCTAAAATTCTCTCCAAATTGAAGAAATTGGAGCTTCCCTCCTTCTTCAATCTCCATTGGTGGCTCCATCAACACACCAAACCAATTGATTGGTTGGGGGCCTCTATCGTGATCAAAGAATTAAGCAATTTGTAAGAAGGTAAAGTGTGAATTTTGATCTTTTTCCATAATTTCTCAATGTTTCTCTCTTCTCAACCCCTCTCAAGCTTGAGAAGCTTAATTGGAATGGCTTTTTAATGCTATTGAAGTTAATTGATGAATGGTAGTAAGAAAATACATAAAATCTCATTTATGCTTAATCTTAATGATTTTTTATGATTTTTGTCTTCTCTAAAATGATTATGATGTTATGCCTCATTGAAAAAAGGCATTCCCCTCTCTTCTTTAGTAAATCCAACCATTCTTTATCCTAGATGAATGATTAATGGATAAAATCAAGTTTTTCATAATGTTTCTCTTAAATAAGTAGAAATTACTTACATTAGAATGAATTAAATACTCTTGGTGAAATTCTAGTTGATTTTCAAAAGTTAAAAATTGAAAAATGGTTAGCCATACAAAGGAGGTTATGGCAAATTTTTCTAAAATTGTGTAAAAATAAGTTTTACTTTTTTTAATTCTAAAAGTGTAAAACTACAGCCACGTGCCTGACACGTACCTCCCTGGAGCCCCCGACACGTCAGCACCATCTCTTTAGCTATTGGAGATCTCTAGTTTTAGTGACACAACAAATGCATGTATTCCACAATGGAAACCACGACTCTATGAAATATATTATGTACTCCTACAAAAACTTGCATACAAATTTGTTTTTGTGCGTGCTTGAACTCTTATTTTTGTGTTTACTTTACACGAGGACAATGTAACAAGATCGGTTTAGTGATTACTTACTGAGTATTTGTTTGAATTAGTATTGTTTTTGAACTCTCTAAGAGTATTTGTTTGAATGAGTATTGTTTTCAACTCTCTAAGAGTGTCTAAACATACACACATGCACGTGCACTCACACACACACATGAGAGAGAGAGAGAGAGAGAGAGAGAGAGAGAAGCTTACATTTCCACTTGAGAAAGGTCTTCCATTTTGAAAACAAAGAAGGAGCATGCAACTATATGTGGATTTCACATGAGAGAGAGAGAGAAGCTTACATTTCCACTTGAGAAAGGTGGAGAAAGGTCTTCCATTATGAAAACAAAGAAGAAGCATGCAACTATATTTAGAAATCCACATCATGTTTGTATGCAAATTATTGGACATAGGCTTGTCTACTTGGATGTACATATGTGGATGTGCATACCTACATAGGTACATAAAAATGTAGTGTATAATGAAATACACACGCATACATGTATAATATTTATGGTACTGTTGTCAAGGGAGTGCGATTTCTGAAATATTTTACTATCCAATTTTTGTAAAAAGAAAGCTTGTAGAGCAAGCTTGGGCTAAAAACAACCATGTAACCTATTTTTGAAGTAATAATAAATAAATAAATACTCAAGCAGGGATGCTTTCGGCACACGCTTGGGAGAGCAGTTGGGACCCAATCTGGTGTTCTCGAGGTCCCGTGTACTTTCCCGTCTCAGTGGAATTAGAGCTCTGGCAATGTTTTGTCCATCCACGAGAAAGGTGTGTTTGTTTGGGGCACTCAGACAGCCCAACATCAAGGGTCCTGTGTGAGGACAAAGGAACTACGACGTGCAGCAGCCGCACGATGCCCAAAGCATCCATCACGAAACAGGGCCGACAAAGGAGACTCAATGACATAACTTTGCCCACATGTCATAGTGCGCAGTGTGCAAGCCGGTGTAAGATTCCTCTCCAGCCTCTCAGGATGTCCAGTATATTCCCCTGTAGTCAAATCCCTCTTCAGAAATATAAAAGATCTTGTTTCTACCAGTTTTGGCCTAGAGAGAGAAAATCTTCTAGAGAGAGGTAACTCAGTTTTTAAATATTTTTGGACGAAAAAATATCTCTTCTTATTAAAATAAGTTCCCCTGAAACAGAAGTTCAAAAAGATTTTCAGAAGGTGCATTAGAAATCAAGTATAATCTGTTCAAGAGGCATTATCCTGAGGGTCAAGATTTTTTCGAAATTTTAAATTAAGGTTCCTATAGGCCAATAAGATCAATCCATGTGTGGGGAGGAGATAAATCGAATTTATAAAAGAGAATACCCAAAAATGAGTAAATGCTCACATAAGATTGAGAGTTGACTATGTACAAGGGTTATTAGTAAAAAACTGAGTATTACTAAAAAAATGAGATATTTTGGGTATAATGATTCCATTTTGACACATATGTAAGGAAGGGGAGTCCCTTCAAGGAGACGCATACTTCACATGCTTGAATGAGTTTTAAACTAAAAAATAATGTGATTTTTATCTCTCCTCTCTCTTGGATCAAACCGAATCAAAAAGGAACCAAACTAGGTCCAAATCTAGTCCAAATTCAACCAAACTGAATCTGGAAAATTCTAAAAATCAGTTGGTCTTGGTTAGAGCCTCCCTCTCCTATAAATAGAACCTAAGTCCTTTGTAAAAAAATAGGGGAATTATACTATGCCAGAATTATGCTGAAATAATGATAATTTTTACTATTCTCTAAAATTCTCTCCAAATTGAAGAAATTGGAGCTTCCCTCCTTCTTCAATCTCCATTGGTGGCTCCATCAACACACCAAACCAATTGATTGGTTGGGGGCCTCTACCGTGATCAAAGAATTAAGCAATTTGTAAGAAGGTAAAGTGTGAATTTTGATCTTTTTCCATAATTTTTCAATGTTTCTCTCTTCTCAACCCCTCTCAAGCTTGAGAACCTTAATTGGAATGGCTTTTTAATGCTATTGAAGTTAATTGATGAATGGTAGTAAGAAAATACATAAATTCTCATTTATGCTTAATCTTAATGATTTTTTTATGATTTTTGTCTTCTCTAAAATGATTATGATGTTATGCCTCATTGAAAAAAGGCATTCCCCTCTCTTCTTTAGTAAATCCAACCATTCTTTATCCTAGATGAATGATTAATGGATAAAATCAAGTTTTTCATAATGTTTCTCTTAAATAAGTAGAAATTACTTACATTAGAATGAATTAAATACTCTTGGTGAAATTCTAGTTAGCCATACAAAGGAGGTTATGGCAAATTTTTCTAAAATTGTGTAAAAATAAGTTTTACTTTTTTTAATTCTAAAAGTGTAAAACTGCAGCCACGTGCCTGACACGTACCTCCCTGGAGCCCCCGACACGTCAGCACCATCTCTTTAGCTATTGGAGATCTCTAGTTTTAGTGACACAACAAATGCATGTATTCCACAATGGAAACCACGACTCTATGAAATATATTATGTACTCCTACAAAAACTTGCATACAAATTTGTTTTTGTGCGTGCTTGAACTCTTATTTTTGTGTTTACTTTACACGAGGACAATGTAACAAGATCGGTTTAGTGATTACTTACTGAGTATTTGTTTGAATTAGTATTGTTTTTGAACTCTCTAAGAGTATTTGTTTGAATGAGTATTGTTTTCAACTCTCTAAGAGTGTCTAAACATACACACATGCACGTGCACGCACACACACACATGAGAGAGAGAGAGAGAGAGAGAGAGAGAGAGAGAGAGAAGCTTACATTTCCACTTGAGAAAGGTCTTCCATTTTGAAAACAAAGGAGCATGCAACTATATGTGGATTTCACATGAGAGAGAGAGAGAGAGAAGCTTACATTTCCACTTGAGAAAGGTGGAGAAAGGTCTTCCATTATGAAAACAAAGAAGAAGCATGCAACTATATTTAGAAATCCACATCATGTTTGTATGCAAATTATTGGACATAGGCTTGTCTACTTGGATGTACATATGTGGATGTGCATACCTACATAGGTACATAAAAATGTAGTGTATAATGAAATACACACGCATACATGTATAATATTTATGGTACTATTGTCAAGGGAGTGCGATTTCTGAAATATTTTACTATCCAATTTTTGTAAAAAGAAAGCTTGTAGAGCAAGCTTGGGCTAAAAACAACCATGTAACCTATTTTTGAAGTAGTAATAAATAAATAAATACTCAAGCAGGGATGCTTTCGGCACACGCTTGGGAGAGCAGTTGGGACCCAATCTGGTGTTCTCGAGGTCCCGTGTACTTTCCCGTCTCAGTGGAATTAGAGCTCTGGCAACGTTTTGTCCAACCACCAGAAAGGTGTGTTTGTTTGGGGCACTCAGACAGCCCGACATCAAGGGTCCTGTGTGAGGACAAAGGAACTACGACGTGCAGCAGCCGCACGATGCCCAAAGCATCCATCACGAACAAGCGCCGACAAAGGAGACTCAATGACATAACTTTGCCCACATGTCATAGTGTGCAGTGTGCAAGCCGGTGTAAGATTCCTCTCCAGCCTCTCAGGATGTCCAGTATATTCCCCTGTAGTCAAATCCCTCTTCAGAAATATAAAAGATCTTGTTTCTACCAGCAGTTTTGGCCTAGAGAGAGAAAATCTTCTAGAGAGAGGTAACTCAGTTTTTAAATATTTTTGGACGGAAAAATATCTCTTCTTATTAAAATAAGTTCCCCTGAAACAGAAGTTCAAAAAGATTTTCAGAAGGTGCATTAGAAATCAAGTATAATCTGTTCAAGAGGCATTATCCTGAGGGTCAAGATTTTTTTGAAATTTTAAATTAAGGTTCCTATAGGCCAATAAGATCAATCCATGTGTGGGGAGGAGATAAATCGAATTTATAAAAGAAAATACCCAAAAATGAGTAAATGCTCACATAAGATTGAGAGTTGACTATGTACAAGGGTTCTTAGTAAAAAACTATGAGTATTATTAAAAAAATGAGATATTTTGGGTATAATGATTCCATTTTAACACATATGTAAGGAAGGGGAGTCCCTTCAAGGAGACGCATACTTCACATGCTTGAATGAGTTTTAAACTAAAAAATAATGTGATTTTTATCTCTCCTCTCTCTGGGATCAAACCGAATAAAAAAGGAACCAAACTAGGTCCAAATCTAGTCCAAATTCAACCAAAGTGAATCTAGAAAATTCTAAAAATCAGTTGGTCTTGGTTAGAGCCTCCCTCTCCTATAAATAGAACCTAAGTCCTTTGTAAAAAAATAGGAGAATTATACTATGCCAGAATTATGCTGAAATAATGATAATTTTTACTATTCTCTAAAATTCTCTCCAAATTGAAGAAATTAGAGCTTCCCTCCTTCTTCAATCTCCATTGGTGGCTCCATCAACACACCAAACCAATTGATTGGTTGGGGGCCTCTACCATGATCAAAGAATTAAGCAATTTGTAAGAAGGTAAAGTGTGAATTTTGGTCTTTTTCCATAATTTCTTAATGTTTCTCTCTTCTCAACCCCTCTCAAGCTTGAGAAGCTTAATTGGAATGGCTTTTTAATTCTATTGAAGTTAATTGATGAATGGTAATAAGAAAATACATAAATTCTCATTTATGCTTAATCTTAATGATTTTTTATGATTTTTGTCTTCTCTAAAATGATTATGATGTTATGCCTCATTGAAAAAAGGCATTCCCCTCTCTTCTTTAGTAAATCCAACCATTCTTTATCCTAGATGAATGATTAATGGATAAAATCAAGTTTTTCATAATGTTTCTCTTAAATAAGTAGAAATTACTTACATTAGAATGAATTAAATACTCTTGGTGAAATTCTAGGTTATTTTCAAAAGTTAAAAATTGAAAAATGGTTAGCCATACAAAGGAGGTTATGGCAAATTTTTCTAAAATTGTGTAAAAATAAGTTTTACTTTTTTTAATTCTAAAAGTGTAAAACTGCAGCCACGTGCCTGACACGTACCTCCCTGGAGCCCCCGACACGTCAGCACCATCTCTTTAGCTATTGGAGATCTCTAGTTTTAGTGACACAACAAATGCATGTATTCCACAATGGAAACCACGACTCTATGAAATATATTATGTACTCCTACAAAAACTTGCATACAAATTTGTTTTTGTGCGTGCTTGAACTCTTATTTTTGTGTTTACTTTACACGAGGACAATGTAACAAGATCGGTTTAGTGATTACTTACTGAGTATTTGTTTGAATTAGTATTGTTTTTGAACTCTCTAAGAGTATTTGTTTGAATGAGTATTGTTTTCAACTCTCTAAGAGTGTCTAAACATACACACATGCACGTGCACGCACACACACACATGAGAGAGAGAGAGAGAGAGAGAGAGAAGCTTACATTTCCACTTGAGAAAGGTCTTCCATTTTGAAAACAAAGAAGGAGCATGCAACTATATGTGGATTTCACATGAGAGAGAGAGAGAGAGAAGCTTACATTTCCACTTGAGAAAGGTGGAGAAAGGTCTTCCATTATGAAAACAAAGAAGAAGCATGCAACTATATTTAGAAATCCACATCATGTTTGTATGCAAATTATTGGACATAGGCTTGTCTACTTGGATGTACATATGTGGATGTGCATACCTACATAGGTACATAAAAATGTAGTGTATAATGAACTACACACGCATACATGTATAATATTTATGGTACTGTTGTCAAGGGAGTGCGATTTCTGAAATATTTTACTATCCAATTTTTGTAAAAAGAAAGCTTGTAGAGCAAGCTTGGGCTAAAAACAACCATGTAACCTATTTTTGAAGTAATAATAAATAAATAAATACTCAAGCAGGGATGCTTTCGTCGGCACACGCTTGGGAGAGCAGTTGGGACCCAATCTGGTGTTCTCGAGGTCCCGTGTACTTTCCCGTCTCAGTGGAATTAGAGCTCTGGCAACGTTTTGTCCATCCACCAAAAAGGTGTGTTTGTTTGGGGCACTCAGACAGCCCGACATCAAGGGTCCTGTGTGAGGACAAAGGAACTACGACGTGCAGCAGCCGCACGATGCCCAAAGCATCCATCACGAACAAGCGCCGACAAAGGAGACTCAATGACATAACTTTGCCCACATGTCATAGTGTGCAGTGTGCAAGCCGGTGTAAGATTCCTCTCCAGCCTCTTAGGATGTCCAGTATATTCCCCTGTAGTCAAATCCCTCCTCAGAAATATAAAAGATCTTGTTTCTACCAGCAGTTTTGGCCTAGAGAGAGAAAATCTTCTAGAGAGAGGTAACTCAGTTTTTAAATATTTTTGGACGAAAGAATATCTCTTCTTATTAAAATAAGTTCCCCTGAAACAGAAGTTCAAAAAGATTTTCAGAAGGTGCATTAGAAATCAAGTATAATCTGTTCAAGAGGCATTATCCTGAGGGTCAAGATTTTTTCAAAATTTTAAATTAAGGTTCCTATAGGCCAATAAGATCAATCCATGTGTGGGGAGGAGATAAATCGAATTTATAAAACAAAATACCCAAAAATGAGTAAATGCTCACATAAGATTGAGAGTTGACTATGTACAAGGGTTCTTAGTAAAAAACTATGAGTATTACTAAAAAAATGAGATATTTTGGGTATAATGATTCCATTTTGACACATATGTAAGGAAGGGGAGTCCCTTCAAGGAGACGCATACTTCACATACTTGAATGAGTTTTAAACTAAAAAATAATGTGATTTTTATCTCTCCTCTCTCTGGGATCAAACCGAATCAAAAAGGAACCAAACTAGGTCCAAATCTAGTCCAAATTCAACCAAACTGAATCTAGAAAATTCTAAAAATCAGTTGGTCTTGGTTAGAGCCTCCCTCTCCTATAAATAGAACCTAAGTCCTTTGTAAAAAAATAGGGGAATTTTACTATGCCAGAATTATGCTGAAATAATGATAATTTTTACTATTCTCTAAAATTCTCTCCAAATTGAAGAAATTGGAGCTTCCCTCCTTCTTCAATCTCCATTGGTGGCTCCATCAACACACCAAACCAATTGATTGGTTGGGGGCCTCTACCGTGATCAAAGAATTAAGCAATTTGTAAGAAGGTAAAGTGTGAATTTTGATCTTTTTCCATAATTTCTCAATGTTTCTCTCTTCTCAACCCCTCTCAAGCTTGAGAAGCTTAATTGGAATGGCTTTTTAATGCTATTGAAGTTAATTGATGAATGGTAGTAAGAAAAGACATAAATTCTCATTTATGCTTAATCTTAATGATTTTTTTATGATTTTTGTCTTCTCTAAAGTGATTATGATGTTATGCCTCATTGAAAAAAGGCATTCCCCTCTCTTCTTTAGTAAATCCAACCATTCTTTATCCTAGATGAATGATTAATGGATAAAATCAAGTTTTTCATAATGTTTCTCTTAAATAAGTAGAAATTACTTACATTAGAATGAATTAAATACTCTTGGTGAAATTCTAGTTGATTTTCAAAAGTTAAAAATTGAAAAATGGTTAGCCATACAAAGGAGGTTATGGCAAATTTTTCTAAAATTGTGTAAAAATAAGTTTTACTTTTTTTAATTCTAAAAGTGTAAAACTGCAGCCACGTGCCTGACACGTACCTCCCTGGAGCCCCCGACACGTCAGCACCATCTCTTTAGCTATTGGAGATCTCTAGTTTTAGTGACACAACAAATGCATGTATTCCACAATGGAAACCACGACTCTATGAAATATATTATGTACTCCTACAAAAACTTGCATACAAATTTGTTTTTGTGCGTGCTTGAACTCTTATTTTTGTGTTTACTTTACACGAGGACAATGTAACAAGATCGGTTTAGTGATTACTTACTGAGTATTTGTTTGAATTAGTATTGTTTTTGAACTCTCTAAGAGTATTTGTTTGAATGAGTATTGTTTTCAACTCTCTAAGAGTGTCTAAACATACACACATGCACGTGCACGCACACACACACATGAGAGAGAGAGAGAGAGAGAGAGAGAGAGAGAGAGAGAGAAGCTTACATTTCCACTTGAGAAAGGTCTTCCATTTTGAAAACAAAGAAGGAGCATGCAACTATATGTGGATTTCACATGAGAGAGAGAGAGAAGCTTACATTTCCACTTGAGAAAGGTGGAGAAAGGTCTTCCATTATGAAAACAAAGAAGAAGCATGCAACTATATTTAGAAATCCACATCATGTTTGTATGCAAATTATTGGACATAGGCTTGTCTACTTGGATGTACATATGTGGATGTGCATACCTACATAGGTACATAAAAATGTAGTGTATAATGAAATACACACGCATACATGTATAATATTTATGGTACTGTTGTCAAGGGAGTGCGATTTCTGAAATATTTTACTATCCAATTTTTGTAAAAAGAAAGCTTGTAGAGCAAGCTTGGGCTAAAAACAACCATGTAACCTATTTTTTAAGTAATAATAAATAAATAAATACTCAAGCAGGGATGCTTTCGGCACACGCTTGGGAGAGCAGTTGGGACCCAATCTGGTGTTCTCGAGGTCCCGTATACTTTCCCGTCTCAGTGGAATTAGAGCTCTGGCAACGTTTTGTCCATCCACCAGAAAGGTGTGTTTGTTTGGGGCACTCAAACAGCCCGACATCAAGGGTCCTGTGTGAGGACAAAGGAACTACGACGTGCAGCAGCCGCACGATGCCCAAAGCATCCATCACGAACAAGCGCCGACAAAGGAGACTCAATGACATAACTTTGCCCACATGTCATAGTGCGCAGTGTGCAAGCCGGTGTAAGATTCCTCTCCAGCCTCTCAGGATGTCCAGTATATTCCCCTGTAGTCAAATCCCTCTTCAGAAATATAAAAGATCTTGTTTCTACCAGTTTTGGCCTAGAGAGAGAAAATCTTCTAGAGAGAGATAACTCAGTTTTTAAATATTTTTGGACGGAAAAATATCTCTTCTTATTAAAATAAGTTCCCCTGAAACAGAAGTTCAAAAAGATTTTCAGAAGGTGCATTAGAAATCAAGTATAATCTGTTTAAGAGGCATTATCCTGAGGGTCAAGATTTTTTCGAAATTTTAAATTAAGGTTCCTATAGGCCAATAAGATCAATCCATGTGTGGGGAGGAGATAAATCAAATTTATAAAAGAAAATACCCAAAAATGAGTAAATGCTCACATAAGATTGAGAGTTGACTATGTACAAGGGTTATTAGTAAAAAACTATGAGTATTACTAAAAAAATGAGATATTTTGGGTATAATGATTCCATTTTGACACATATGTAAGGAAGGGGAGTCCCTTTAAGGAGACGCATACTTCACATGCTTGAATGAGTTTTAAACTAAAAAATAATGTGATTTTTATCTCTCCTCTCTCTTGGATCAAACCGAATCAAAAAGGAACCAAACTAGGTCCAAATCTAGTCCAAATTCAACCAAACTGAATCTAGAAAATTCTAAGAATCAGTTGGTCTTGGTTAGAGCCTCCCTCTCCTATAAATAGAACCTAAGTCCTTTGTAAAAAAATAGGGGAATTATACTATGCCAGAATTATGCTGAAATAATGATAATTTTTACTATTCTCTAAAATTCTCTCCAAATTGAAGAAATTGGAGCTTCCCTCCTTCTTCAATCTCCATTGGTGGCTCCATCAACACACCAAACCAATTGATTGGTTGGGGGCCTCTACCGCGATCAAAGAATTAAGCAATTTGTAAGAAGGTAAAGTGTGAATTTTGATCTTTTTCCATAATTTCTCAATGTTTCTCTCTTCTCAACCCCTCTCAAGCTTGACAAGCTTAATTGGAATGGCTTTTTAATGCTATTGAAGTTAATTGATGAATGGTAGTAAGAAAATACATAAATTCTCATTTATGCTTAATCTTAATGATTTTTTATGATTTTTGTCTTCTCTAAAATGATTATGATGTTATGCCTCATTGAAAAAAGGCATTCCCCTCTCTTCTTTAGTAAATCCAACCATTCTTTATCCTAGATGAATGATTAATGGATAAAATCAAGTTTTTCATAATGTTTCTCTTAAATAAGTAGAAATTACTTACATTAGAATGAATTAAATACTCTTGGTGAAATTCTAGTTGATTTTAAAAAGTTAAAAATTGAAAAATGGTTAGCCATACAAAGGAGGTTATGGCAAATTTTTCTAAAATTGTGTAAAAATAAGTTTTACTTTTTTTAATTCTAAAAGTGTAAAACTGCAGCCACGTGCCTGACACGTACCTCCCTGGAGCCCCCGACACGTCAGCACCATCTCTTTAGCTATTGGAGATCTCTAGTTTTAGTGACACAACAAATGCATGTATTCCACAATGGAAACCACGACTCTATGAAATATATTATGTACTCCTACAAAAACTTGCATACAAATTTGTTTTTGTGCGTGCTTGAACTCTTATTTTTGTGTTTACTTTACACGAGGACAATGTAACAAGATCGGTTTAGTGATTACTTACTGAGTATTTGTTTGAATTAGTATTGTTTTTGAACTCTCTAAGAGTATTTGTTTGAATGAGTATTGTTTTCAACTCTCTAAGAGTGTCTAAACATACACACATGCACGTGCACACACACACACACATGAGAGAGAGAGAGAGAGAGAGAGAGAGAGAGAGAGAAGCTTACATTTCCACTTGAGAAAGGTCTTCCATTTTGAAAACAAAGAAGGAGCATGCAACTATATGTGGATTTCACATGAGAGAGAGAGAGAAGCTTACATTTCCACTTGAGAAAGGTGGAGAAAGGTCTTCCATTATGAAAACAAAGAAGAAGCATGCAACTATATTTAGAAATCCACATCATGTTTGTATGCAAATTATTGGACATAGGCTTGTCTACTTGGATGTACATATGTGGATGTGCATACCTACATAGGTACATAAAAATGTAGTGTATAATGAAATACACACGCATACATGTATAATATTTATGGTACTGTTGTCAAGGGAGTGCGATTTCTGAAATATTTTACTATCCAATTTTTGTAAAAAGAAAGCTTGTAGAGCAAGCTTGGGCTAAAACAACCATGTAACCTATTTTTGAAGTAATAATAAATAAATAAATACTCAAGCAGGGATGCTTTCGGCACACGCTTGGGAGAGCAGTTGGGACCCAATCTGGTGTTCTCGAGGTCCCGTGTACTTTCCCGTCTCAGTGGAATTAGAGCTCTGGCAACGTTTTGTCCATCCACCAGAAAGGTGTGTTTGTTTGGGGCACTCAGACAGCCCGACATCAAGGGTCCTGTGTGAGGACAAAGGAACTACGACGTGCAGCAGCCGCACGATGCCCAAAGCATCCATCACGAACAAGCGCCGACAAAGGAGACTCAATGACATAACTTTGCCCACATGTCATAGTGCGCAGTGTGCAAGCCGGTGTAAGATTCCTCTCCAGCCTCTCAGGATGTCCAGTATATTCCCCTGTAGTCAAATCCCTCTTCAGAAATATAAAAGATCTTGTTTCTACCAGTTTTGGCCTAGAGAGAGAAAATCTTCTAGAGAGAGGTAACTCAGTTTTTAAATATTTTTGGACGGAAAAATATCTTTTCTTATTAAAATAAGTTCCCCTGAAACAGAAGTTCAAAAAGATTTTCAGAAGGTGCATTAGAAATCAAGTATAATCTGTTTAAGAGGCATTATCCTGAGGGTCAAGATTTTTTCGAAATTTTAAATTAAGGTTCCTATAGGCCAATAAGATCAATCCATGTGTGGGGAGGAGATAAATCGAATTTATAAAAGAAAATACCCAAAAATGAGTAAATGCTCACATAAGATTGAGAGTTGACTATGTACAAGGGTTATTAGTAAAAAACTATGAGTATTACTAAAAAAATGAGATATTTTGGGTATAATGATTCCATTTTGACACATATGTAAGGAAAGGGAGTCCCTTTAAGGAGACGCATACTTCACATGCTTGAATGAGTTTTAAACTAAAAAATAATGTGATTTTTATCTCTCCTCTCTCTTGGATCAAACCGAATCAAAAAGGAACCAAACTAGGTCCAAATCTAGTCCAAATTCAACCAAACTGAATCTAGAAAATTCTAAGAATCAGTTGGTCTTGGTTAGAGCCTCCCTCTCCTATAAATAGAACCTAAGTCCTTTGTAAAAAAATAGGGGAATTATACTATGCCAGAATTATGCTGAAATAATGATAATTTTTACTATTCTCTAAAATTCTCTCCAAATTGAAGAAATTGGAGCTTCCCTCCTTCTTCAATCTCCATTGGTGGCTCCATCAACACACCAAACCAATTGATTGGTTGGGGGCCTCTACCGCGATCAAAGAATTAAGCAATTTGTAAGAAGGTAAAGTGTGAATTTTGATCTTTTTCCATAATTTCTCAATGTTTCTCTCTTCTCAACCCCTCTCAAGCTTGACAAGCTTAATTGGAATGGCTTTTTAATACTATTGAAGTTAATTGATGAATGGTAGTAAGAAAATACATAAATTCTCATTTATGCTTAATCTTAATGATTTTTTATGATTTTTGTCTTCTCTAAAATGATTATGATGTTATGCCTCATTGAAAAAAGGCATTCCCCTCTCTTCTTTAGTAAATCCAACCATTCTTTATCCTAGATGAATGATTAATGGATAAAATCAAGTTTTTCATAATGTTTCTCTTAAATAAGTAGAAATTACTTACATTAGAATGAATTAAATACTCTTGGTGAAATTCTAGTTGATTTTAAAAAGTTAAAAATTGAAAAATGGTTAGCCATACAAAGGAGGTTATGGCAAATTTTTCTAAAATTGTGTAAAAATAAGTTTTACTTTTTTTAATTCTAAAAGTGTAAAACTGCAGCCACGTGCCTGACACGTACCTCCCTGGAGCCCCCGACACGTCAGCACCATCTCTTTAGCTATTGGAGATCTCTAGTTTTAGTGACACAACAAATGCATGTATTCCACAATGGAAACCACGACTCTATGAAATATATTATGTACTCCTACAAAAACTTGCATACAAATTTGTTTTTGTGCGTGCTTGAACTCTTATTTTTGTGTTTACTTTACACGAGGACAATGTAACAAGATCGGTTTAGTGATTACTTACTGAGTATTTGTTTGAATTAGTATTGTTTTTGAACTCTCTAAGAGTATTTGTTTGAATGAGTATTGTTTTCAACTCTCTAAGAGTGTCTAAACATACACACATGCACGTGCACGCACACACACACATGAGAGAGAGAGAGAAAGAGAGAGAGAGAGAAGCTTACATTTCCACTTGAGAAAGGTCTTCCATTTTGAAAACAAAGAAGGAGCATGCAACTATATGTGGATTTCACATGAGAGAGAGAGAGAAGCTTACATTTCCACTTGAGAAAGGTGGAGAAAGGTCTTCCATTATGAAAACAAAGAAGAAGCATGCAACTATATTTAGAAATCCACATCATGTTTGTATGCAAATTATTGGACATAGGCTTGTCTACTTGGATGTACATATGTGGATGTGCATACCTACATAGGTACATAAAAATGTAGTGTATAATGAAATACACACGCATACATGTATAATATTTATGGTACTGTTGTCAAGGGAGTGCGATTTCTGAAATATTTTACTATCCAATTTTTGTAAAAAGAAAGCTTGTAGAGCAAGCTTGGGCTAAAAACAACCATGTAACCTATTTTTGAAGTAATAATAAATAAATAAATACTCAAGCAGGGATGCTTTGGGACCCAATCTGGTGTTCTCGAGGTCCCGTGTACTTTCCCGTCTCAGTGGAATTAGAGCTCTGGCAACGTTTTGTCCATCCACCAGAAAGGTGTGTTTGTTTGGGGCACTCAGACAGCCCGACATCAAGGGTCCTGTGTGAGGACAAAGGAACTACGACGTGCAGCAGCCGCACGATGCCCAAAGCATCCATCACGAACAAGCGCCGACAAAGGAGACTCAATGACATAACTTTGCCCACATGTCATAGTGCGCAGTGTGCAAGCCGGTGTAAGATTCCTCTCCAGCCTCTCAGGATGTCCAGTATATTCCCCTGTAGTCAAATCCCTCTTCAGAAATATAAAAGATCTTGTTTCTACCAGTTTTGGCCTAGAGAGAGAAAATCTTCTAGAGAGAGGTAACTCAGTTTTTAAATATTTTTGGACGGAAAAATATCTCTTCTTATTAAAATAAGTTCCCCTGAAACAGAAGTTCAAAAAGATTTTCAGAAGGTGCATTAGAAATCAAGTATAATCTGTTCAAGAGGCATTATCCTGAGGGTCAAGATTTTTTCGAAATTTTAAATTAAGGTTCCTATAGGCCAATAAGATCAATCCATGTGTGGGGAGGAGATAAATCGAATTTATAAAAGAAAATACCCAAAAATGAGTAAATGCTCACATAAGATTGAGAGTTGACTATGTACAAGGGTTATTAGTAAAAAACTATGAGTATTACTAAAAAAATGAGATATTTTGGGTATAATGATTCCATTTTGACACATATGTAAGGAAGGGGAGTCCCTTCAAGGAGACGCATACTTCACATGCTTGAATGAGTTTTAAACTAAAAAATAATGTGATTTTTATCTCTCCTCTCTCTTGGATCAAACCGAATCAAAAAGGAACCAAACTAGGTCCAAATCTAGTCCAAATTCAACCAAACTGAATCTAGAAAATTCTAAGAATCAGTTGGTCTTGGTTAGAGCCTCCCTCTCCTATAAATAGAACCTAAGTCCTTTGTAAAAAAATAGGGGAATTATACTATGCCAGAATTATGCTGAAATAATGATAATTTTTACTATTCTCTAAAATTCTCTCCAAATTGAAGAAATTGGAGCTTCCCTCCTTCTTCAATCTCCATTGGTGGCTCCATCAACACACCAAACCAATTGATTGGTTGGGGGCCTCTACCGCGATCAAAGAATTAAGCAATTTGTAAGAAGGTAAAGTGTGAATTTTGATCTTTTTCCATAATTTCTCAATGTTTCTCTCTTCTCAACCCCTCTCAAGCTTGACAAGCTTAATTGGAATGGCTTTTTAATACTATTGAAGTTAATTGATGAATGGTAGTAAGAAAATACATAAATTCTCATTTATGCTTAATCTTAATGATTTTTTTATGATTTTTGTCTTCTCTAAAATGATTATGATGTTATGCCTCATTGAAAAAAGGCATTCCCCTCTCTTCTTTAGTAAATCCAACCATTCTTTATCCTAGATGAATGATTAATGGATAAAATCAAGTTTTTCATAATGTTTCTCTTAAATAAGTAGAAATTACTTACATTAGAATGAATTAAATACTCTTGGTGAAATTCTAGTTGATTTTCAAAAGTTAAAAATTGAAAAATGGTTAGCCATACAAAGGAGGTTATGGCAAATTTTTCTAAAATTGTGTAAAAATAAGTTTTACTTTTTTTAATTCTAAAAGTGTAAAACTGCAGCCACGTGCCTGACACGTACCTCCCTGGAGCCCCCGACACGTCAGCACCATCTCTTTAGCTATTGGAGATCTCTAGTTTTAGTGACACAACAAATGCATGTATTCCACAATGGAAACCACGACTCTATGAAATATATTATGTACTCCTACAAAAACTTGCATACAAATTTGTTTTTGTGCGTGCTTGAACTCTTATTTTTGTGTTTACTTTACACGAGGACAATGTAACAAGATCGGTTTAGTGATTACTTACTGAGTATTTGTTTGAATTAGTATTGTTTTTGAACTCTCTAAGAGTATTTGTTTGAATGAGTATTGTTTTCAACTCTCTAAGAGTGTCTAAACATACACACATGCACGTGCACGCGCACACACACATGAGAGAGAGAAGCTTACATTTCCACTTGAGAAAGGTCTTCCATTTTGAAAACAAAGAAGGAGCATGCAACTATATGTGGATTTCAAATGAGAGAGAGAGAGAGAAGCTTACATTTCCACTTGAGAAAGGTGGAGAAAGGTCTTCCATTATGAAAACAAAGAAGAAGCATGCAACTATATGTAGAAATCCACATCATGTTTGTATGCAAATTATTGGACATAGGCTTGTCTACTTGGATGTACATATGTGGATGTGCATACCTACATAGGTACATAAAAATGTAGTGTATAATGAAATACACACGCATACATGTATAATATTTATGGTACTATTGTCAAGGGAGTGCGATTTCTGAAATATTTTACTATCCAATTTTTGTAAAAAGAAAGCTTGTAGAGCAAGCTTGGGCTAAAAACAACCATGTAACCTATTTTTGAAGTAGTAATAAATAAATAAATACTCAAGCAGGGATGTTTTCGGCACACGCTTGGGAGAGCAGTTGGGACCCAATCTGGTGTTCTCGAGGTCCCGTGTACTTTCCCGTCTCAGTGGAATTAGAGCTCTGGCAACGTTTTGTCCAACCACCAGAAAGGTGTGTTTGTTTGGGGCACGCAGACAGCCCGACATCAAGGGTCCTGTGTGAGGACAAAGGAACTACGACGTGCAGCAGCCGCACGATGCCCAAAGCATCCATCACGAACAAGCGCCGACAAAGGAGACTCAATGACATAACTTTGCCCACATGTCATAGTGTGCAGTGTGCAAGCCGGTGTAAGATTCCTCTCCAGCCTCTCAGGATGTCCAGTATATTCCCCTGTAGTCAAATCCCTCTTCAGAAATATAAAAGATCTTGTTTCTACCAGAGTTTTGGCCTAGAGAGAGAAAATCTTCTAGAGAGAGATAACTCAGTTTTTAAATATTTTTGGACGGAAAAATATCTCTTCTTATTAAAGTAAGTTCCCCTGAAACAGAAGTTCAAAAAGATTTTCAGAAGGTGCATTAGAAATCAAGTATAATCTGTTCAAGAGGCATTATCCTGAGGGTCAAGATTTTTTTGAAATTTTAAATTAAGGTTCCTATAGGCCAATAAGATCAATCCATGTGTGGGGAGGAGATAAATTGAATTTATAAAAGAAAATACCCAAAAATGAGTAAATGCTCACATAAGATTGAGAGTTGACTATGTACAAGGGTTATTAGTAAAAAACTATGAGTATTACTAAAAAAAGGAGATATTTTGGGTATAATGATTCCATTTTGACACATATGTAAGGAAGGGGAGTCCCTTCAAGGAGACGCATACTTCACATGCTTGAATGAGTTTTAAACTAAAAAATAATGTGATTTTTATCTCTCCTCTCTCTTGGATCAAACCGAATCAAAAAGGAACCAAACTAGGTCCAAATCTAGTCCTAATTCAACCAAACTGAATTTGGAAAATTCTAAAAATCAGTTGGTCTTGGTTAGAGCCTCCCTCTCCTATAAATAGAACCTAAGTCCTTTGTAAAAAAATAGGAGAATTATACTATGCCAGAATTATGCTGAAATAATGATAATTTTTACTATTCTCTAAAAATCTCTCCAAATTGAAGAAATTGGAGCTTCCCTCCTTCTTCAATCTCCATTGGTGGCTCCATCAACACACCAAACCAATTGATTGGTTGGGGGCCTCTACCGTGATCAAAGAATTAAGCAATTTGTAAGAAGGTAAAGTGTGAATTTTGATCTTTTTCCATAATTTCTCAATGTTTCTCTCTTCTCAACCCCTCTCAAGCTTGAGAAGCTTAATTGGAATGGATTTTTAATGCTATTGAAGTTAATTGATGAATGGTAGTAAGAAAATACATAAATTCTCATTTATGCTTAATCTTAATGATTTTTTTATGATTTTTGTCTTCTCTAAAGTGATTATGATGTTATGCCTCATTGAAAAAAGGCATTCCCCTCTCTTCTTTAGTAAATCCAACCATTCTTTATCCTAGATGAATGATTAATGGATAAAATCAAGTTTTTCATAATGTTTCTCTTAAATAAGTAGAAATTACTTACATTAGAATGAATTAAATACTCTTGGTGAAATTCTAGTTGATTTTCAAAAGTTAAAAATTGAAAAATGGTTAGCCATACAAAGGAGGTTATGGCAAATTTTTCTAAAATTGTGTAAAAATAAGTTTTACTTTTTTTAATTCTAAAAGTGTAAAACTGCAGCCATGTGCCTGACACGTACCTCCCTGGAGCCCCCGACACGTCAGCACCATCTCTTTAGCTATTGGAGATCTCTAGTTTTAGTGACACAACAAATGCATGTATTCCACAATGGAAACCACGACTCTATGAAATATATTATGTACTCCTACAAAAACTTGCATACAAATTTGTTTTTGTGCGTGCTTGAACTCTTATTTTTGTGTTTACTTTACACGAGGACAATGTAACAAGATCGGTTTAGTGATTACTTACTGAGTATTTGTTTGAATTAGTATTGTTTTTGAACTCTCTAAGAGTATTTGTTTGAATGAGTATTGTTTTCAACTCTCTAAGAGTGTCTAAACATACACACATGCACGTGCACGCACACACACACATGAGAGAGAGAAGCTTACATTTCCACTTGAGAAAGGTCTTCCATTTTGAAAACAAAGAAGGAGCATGCAACTATATGTGGATTTCAAATGAGAGAGAGAGAGAGAAGCTTACATTTCCACTTGAGAAAGGTGGAGAAAGGTCTTCCATTATGAAAACAAAGAAGAAGCATGCAACTATATGTAGAAATCCACATCATGTTTGTATGCAAATTATTGGACATAGGCTTGTCTACTTGGATGTACATATGTGGATGTGCATACCTACATAGGTACATAAAAATGTAGTGTATAATGAAATACACACGCATACATGTATAATATTTATGGTACTGTTGTCAAGGGAGTGTGATTTCTGAAATATTTTACTATCCAATTTTTGTAAAAAGAAAGCTTGTAGAGCAAGCTTGGGCTAAAAACAACCATGTAACCTATTTTTGAAGTAGTAATAAATAAATAAATACTCAAGCAGGGATGCTTTCGGCACACGCTTGGGAGAGCAGTTGGGACCCAATCTGGTGTTCTCGAGGTCCCGTGTACTTTCCCGTCTCAGTGGAATTAGAGCTCTGGCAACGTTTTGTCCAACCACCAAAAAGGTGTGTTTGTTTGGGGCACGCAGACAGCCCGACATCAAGGGTCCTGTGTGAGGACAAAGGAACTACGACGTGCAGCAGCCGCACGATGCCCAAAGCATCCATCACGAACAAGCGCCGACAAAGGAGACTCAATGACATAACTTTTCCCACATGTCATAGTGTGCAGTGTGCAAGCCGGTGTAAGATTCCTCTCCAGCCTCTCAGGATGTCCAGTATATTCCCCTGTAGTCAAATCCCTCTTCAGAAATATAAAAGATCTTGTTTCTACCAGAGTTTTGGCCTAGAGAGAGAAAATCTTCTAGAGAGAGATAACTCAGTTTTTAAATATTTTTGGACGGAAAAATATCTCTTCTTATTAAAGTAAGTTCCCCTGAAACAGAAGTTCAAAAAGATTTTCAGAAGGTGCATTAGAAATCAAGTATAATCTGTTCAAGAGGCATTATCCTGAGGGTCAAGATTTTTTTGAAATTTTAAATTAAGGTTCCTATAGGCCAATAAGATCAATCCATGTGTGGGGAGGAGATAAATCGAATTTATAAAAGAAAATACCCAAAAATGAGTAAATGCTCACATAAGATTGAGAGTTGACTATGTACAAGGGTTATTAGTAAAAAACTATGAGTATTACTAAAAAAATGAGATATTTTGGGTATAATGATTCCATTTTGACACATATGTAAGGAAGGGGAGTCCCTTCAAGGAGACGCATACTTCACATGATTGAATGAGTTTTAAACTAAAAAATAATGTGATTTTTATCTCTCCTCTCTCTTGGATCAAACCGAATCAAAAAGGAACCAAACTAGGTCCAAATCTAGTCCTAATTCAACCAAACTGAATTTGGAAAATTCTAAAAATCAGTTGGTCTTGGTTAGAGCCTCCCTCTCCTATAAATAGAACCTAAGTCCTTTGTAAAAAAATAGGAGAATTATACTATGCCAGAATTATGCTGAAATAATGATAATTTTTACTATTCTCTAAAAATCTCTCCAAATTGAAGAAATTGGAGCTTCCCTCCTTCTTCAATCTCCATTGGTGGCTCCATCAACACACCAAACCAATTGATTGGTTGGGGGCCTCTACCGTGATCAAAGAATTAAGCAATTTGTAAGAAGGTAAAGTGTGAATTTTGATCTTTTTCCATAATTTCTCAATGTTTCTCTCTTCTCAACCCCTCTCAAGCTTGAGAAGCTTAATTGGAATGGCTTTTTAATGCTATTGAAGTTAATTGATGAATGGTAGTAAGAAAATACATAAATTCTCATTTATGCTTAATCTTAATGATTTTTTTATGATTTTTGTCTTCTCTAAAGTGATTATGATGTTATGCCTCATTGAAAAAAGGCATTCCCCTCTCTTCTTTAGTAAATCCAACCATTCTTTATCCTAGATGAATAATTAATGGATAAAATCAAGTTTTTCATAATGTTTCTCTTAAATAAGTAGAAATTACTTACATTAGAATGAATTAAATACTCTTGGTGAAATTCTAGTTGATTTTCAAAAGTTAAAAATTGAAAAATGGTTAGCCATACAAAGGAGGTTATGGCAAATTTTTCTAAAATTGTGTAGAAATAAGTTTTACTTTTTTTAATTCTAAAAGTGTAAAACTGCAGCCACGTGCCTGACACGTACCTCCCTGGAGCCCCCGACACGTCAGCACCATCTCTTTAGCTATTGGAGATCTCTAGTTTTAGTGACACAACAAATGCATGTATTCCACAATGGAAACCATGACTCTATGAAATATATTATGTACTCCTACAAAAACTTGCATACAAATTTGTTTTTGTGCGTGCTTGAACTCTTATTTTTGTGTTTACTTTACACGAGGACAATGTAACAAGATCGGTTTAGTGATTACTTACTGAGTATTTGTTTGAATTAGTATTGTTTTTGAACTCTCTAAGAGTATTTGTTTGAATGAGTATTGTTTTCAACTCTCTAAGAGTGTCTAAACATACACACATGCACGTGCACGCACACACACACATGAGAGAGAGAAGCTTACATTTCCACTTGAGAAAGGTCTTCCATTTTGAAAACAAAGAAGGAGCATGCGACTATATGTGGATTTCAAATGAGAGAGAGAGAGAGAGAAGCTTACATTTCCACTTGAGAAAGGTGGAGAAAGGTCTTCCATTATGAAAACAAAGAAGAAGCATGCAACTATATGTAGAAATCCACATCATGTTTGTATGCAAATTATTGGACATAGGCTTGTCTACTTGGATGTACATATGTGGATGTGCATACCTACATAGGTACATAAAAATGTAGTGTATAATGAAATACACACGCATACATGTATAATATTTATGGTACTGTTGTCAAGGGAGTGTGATTTCTGAAATATTTTACTATCCAATTTTTGTAAAAAGAAAGCTTGTAGAGCAAGCTTGGGCTAAAAACAACCATGTAACCTATTTTTGAAGTAGTAATAAATAAATAAATACTCAAGCAGGGATGCTTTCGGCACACGCTTGGGAGAGCAGTTGGGACCCAACCTGGTGTTCTCGAGGTCCCGTGTACTTTCCCGTCTCAGTGGAATTAGAGCTCTGGCAACGTTTTGTCCAACCACCAGAAAGGTGTGTTTGTTTGGGGCACGCAGACAGCCCGACATCAAGGGTCCTGTGTGAGGACAAAGGAACTACGACGTGCAGCAGCCGCACGATGCCCAAAGCATCCATCACGAACAAGCGCCGACAAAGGAGACTCAATGACATAACTTTGCCCACATGTCATAGTGTGCAGTGTGCAAGCCGGTGTAAGATTCCTCTCCAGCCTCTCAGGATGTCCAGTATATTCCCCTGTAGTCAAATCCCTCTTCAGAAATATAAAAGATCTTGTTTCTACCAGTTTTGGCCTAGAGAGAGAAAATCTTCTAGAGAGAGATAACTCAGTTTTTAAATATTTTTGGACGGAAAAATATCTCTTCTTATTAAAATAAGTTCCCCTGAAACAGAAGTTCAAAAAGATTTTCAGAAGGTGCATTAGAAATCAAGTATAATCTGTTCAAGAGGCATTATCCTGAGGGTCAAGATTTTTTTGAAATTTTAAATTAAGGTTCCTATAGGCCAATAAGATCAATCCATGTGTGGGGAGGAGATAAATCGAATTTATAAAAGAAAATACCCAAAAATGAGTAAATGCTCACATAAGATTGAGAGTTGACTATGTACAAGGGTTATTAGTAAAAAACTATGAGTATTACTAAAAAAATGAGATATTTTGGGTATAATGATTCCATTTTGACACATATGTAAGGAAGGGGAGTCCCTTCAAGGAGACGCATACTTCACATGCTTGAATGAGTTTTAAACTAAAAAATAATGTGATTTTTATCTCTCCTCTCTCTTGGATCAAACCGAATCAAAAAGGAACCAAACTAGGTCCAAATCTAGTCCTAATTCAACCAAACTGAATTTGGAAAATTCTAAAAATCAGTTGGTCTTGGTTAGAGCCTCCCTCTCCTATAAATAGAACCTAAGTCCTTTGTAAAAAAATAGGAGAATTATACTATGCCAGAATTATGCTGAAATAATGATAATTTTTACTATTCTCTAAAAATCTCTCCAAATTGAAGAAATTGGAGCTTCCCTCCTTCTTCAATCTCCATTGGTGGCTCCATCAACACACCAAACCAATTGATTGGTTGGGGGCCTCTACCGTGATCAAAGAATTAAGCAATTTGTAAGAAGGTAAAGTGTGAATTTTGATCTTTTTCCATAATTTCTCAATGTTTCTCTCTTCTCAACCCCTCTCAAGCTTGAGAAGCTTAATTGGAATGGCTTTTTAATGCTATTGAAGTTAATTGATGAATGGTAGTAAGAAAATACATAAATTCTCATTTATGCTTAATCTTAATGATTTTTTTATGATTTTTGTCTTCTCTAAAATGATTATGATGTTATGCCTCATTGAAAAAAGGCATTCCCCTCTCTTCTTTAGTAAATCCAACCATTCTTTATCCTAGATGAATGATTAATGGATAAAATCAAGTTTTTCATAATGTTTCTCTTAAATAAGTAGAAATTACTTACATTAGAATGAATTAAATACTCTTGGTGAAATTCTAGTTGATTTCAAAAAGTTAAAAATTGAAAAATGGTTAGCCATACAAAGGAGGTTATGGCAAATTTTTCTAAAATTGTGTAAAAATAAGTTTTACTTTTTTTAATTCTAAAAGTGTAAAACTGCAGCCACGTACCTGACACGTACCTCCCTGGAGCCCCCGACACGTCAGCACCATCTCTTTAGCTATTGGAGATCTCTAGTTTTAGTGACACAACAAATGCATGTATTCCACAATGGAAACCACGACTCTATGAAATATATTATGTACTCCTACAAAAACTTGCATACAAATTTGTTTTTGTGCATGCTTGAACTCTTATTTTTGTGTTTACTTTACACGAGGACAATGTAACAAGATCGGTTTAGTGATTACTTACTGAGTATTTGTTTGAATTAGTATTGTTTTTGAACTCTCTAAGAGTATTTGTTTGAATGAGTATTGTTTTCAACTCTCTAAGAGTGTCTAAACATACACACATGCACGTGCACGCACACACACACATGAGAGAGAGAGAGAGAGAGAGAGAGAGAGAGAGAGAGAGAAGCTTACATTTCCACTTGAGAAAGGTCTTCCATTTTGAAAACAAAGAAGGAGCATGCAACTATATGTGGATTTCACATGAGAGAGAGAGAGAGAAGCTTACATTTCCACTTGAGAAAGGTGGAGAAAGGTCTTCCATTATGAAAACAAAGAAGAAGCATGCAACTATATTTAGAAATCCACATCATGTTTGTATGCAAATTATTGGACATAGGCTTGTCTACTTGGATGTACATATGTGGATGTGCATACCTACATAGGTACATAAAAATGTAGTGTATAATGAAATACACACGCATACATGTATAATATTTATGGTACTGTTGTCAAGGGAGTGTGATTTCTGAAATATTTTACTATCCAATTTTTGTAAAAAGAAAGCTTGTAGAGCAAGCTTGGGCTAAAAACAACCATGTAACCTATTTTTGAAGTAGTAATAAATAAATAAATACTCAAGCAGGGATGCTTTCGGCACACGCTTGGGAGAGCAGTTGGGTCCCAATCTGGTGTTCTCGAGGTCCCGTGTACTTTCCTGTCTCAGTGGAATTAGAGCTCTGGCAACGTTTTGTCCAACCACCAGAAAGGTGTGTTTGTTTGGGGCACTCAGACAGCCCGACATCAAGGGTCCTGTGTGAGGACAAAGGAACTACGACGTGCAGCAGCCGCACGATGCCCAAAGCATCCATCACGAACAAGCGCCGACAAAGGAGACTCAATGACATAACTTTGCCCACATGTCATAGTGTGCAGTGTGCAAGCCGGTGTAAGATTCCTCTCCAGCCTCTCAGGATGTCCAGTATATTCCCCTGTAGTCAAATCCCTCTTCAGAAATATAAAAGATCTTGTTTCTACCAGTTTTGGCCTAGAGAGAGAAAATCTTCTAGAGAGAGATAACTCAGTTTTTAAATATCTTTGGACGGAAAAATATCTCTTCTTATTAAAATAAGTTCCCCTGAAACAGAAGTTCAAAAAGATTTTCAGAAGGTGCATTAGAAATCAAGTATAATCTGTTTAAGAGGCATTATCCTGAGGGTCAAGATTTTTTCGAAATTTTAAATTAAGGTTCCTATAGGCCAATAAGATCAATCCATGTGTGGGGAGGAGATAAATCGAATTTATAAAAGAAAATACCCAAAAATGAGTAAATGCTCACATAAGATTGAGAGTTGACTATGTACAAGGGTTATTAGTAAAAAACTATGAGTATTACTAAAAAAATGAGATATTTTGGGTATAATGATTCCATTTTGACACATATGTAAGGAAGGGGAGTCCCTTTAAGGAGACGCATACTTCACATGCTTAAATGAGTTTTAACCTAAAAAATAATGTGATTTTTATCTCTCCTCTCTCTTGGATCAAACCGAATCAAAAAGGAACCAAACTAGGTCCAAATCTAGTCGTAATTCAACCAAACTGAATCTAGAAAATTCTAAGAATCAGTTGGTCTTGGTTAGAGCCTCCCTCTCCTATAAATAGAACCTAAGTCCTTTGTAAAAAAATAGGGGAATTATACTATGCCAGAATTATGCTGAAATAATGATAATTTTTACTATTCTCTAAAATTCTCTCCAAATTGAAGAAATTGGAGCTTCCCTCCTTCTTCAATCTCCATTGGTGGCTCCATCAACACACCAAACCAATTGATTGGTTGGGGGCCTCTACCGCGATCAAAGAATTAAGCAATTTGTAAGAAGGTAAAGTGTGAATTTTGATCTTTTTCCATAATTTCTCAATGTTTCTCTCTTCTCAACCCCTCTCAAGCTTGAGAAGCTTAATTGGAATGGCTTTTTAATACTATTGAAGTTAATTGATGAATGGTAGTAAGAAAATACATAAATTCTCATTTATGCTTAATCTTAATGATTTTTTATGATTTTTGTCTTCTCTAAAATGATTATGATGTTATGCCTCATTGAAAAAAGGCATTCCCCTCTCTTCTTTAGTAAATCCAACCATTCTTTATCCTAGATGAATGATTAATGGATAAAATCAAGTTTTTCATAATGTTTCTCTTAAATAAGTAGAAATTACTTACATTAGAATGAATTAAATACTCTTGGTGAAATTCTAGTTGATTTTCAAAAGTTAAAAATTGAAAAATGGTTAGCCATACAAAGGAGGTTATGGCAAATTTTTCTAAAATTGTGTAAAAATAAGTTTTACTTTTTTTAATTCTAAAAGTGTAAAACTGCAGCCACGTGCCTGGCACGTACCTCCCTGGAGCCCCCGACACGTCAGCACCATCTCTTTAGCTATTGGAGATCTCTAGTTTTAGTGACACAACAAATGCATGTATTCCACAATGGAAACCACGACTCTATGAAATATATTATGTACTCCTACAAAAACTTGCATACAAATTTGTTTTTGTGCGTGCTTGAACTCTTATTTTTGTGTTTACTTTACACGAGGACAATGTAACAAGATCGGTTTAGTGATTACTTACTGAGTATTTGTTTGAATTAGTATTGTTTTTGAACTCTCTAAGAGTATTTGTTTGAATGAGTATTGTTTTCAACTCTCTAAGAGTGTCTAAACATACACACATGCACGTGCACGCACACACACACATGAGAGAGAGAAGCTTACATTTCCACTTGAGAAAGGTCTTCCATTTTGAAAACAAAGAAGGAGCATGCAACTATATGTGGATTTCACATGAGAGAGAGAGAGAAGCTTACATTTCCACTTGAGAAAGGTGGAGAAAGGTCTTCCATTATGAAAACAAAGAAGAAGCATGCAACTATATTTAGAAATCCACATCATGTTTGTATGCAAATTATTGGACATAGGCTTGTCTACTTGGATGTACATATGTGGATGTGCATACCTACATAGGTACATAAAAATGTAGTGTATAATGAAATACACACGCATACATGTATAATATTTATGGTACTGTTGTCAAGGGAGTGCGATTTCTGAAATATTTTACTATCCAATTTTTGTAAAAAGAAAGCTTGTAGAGCAAGCTTGGGCTAAAAACAACCATGTAACCTATTTTTGAAGTAATAATAAATAAATAAATACTCAAGCAGGGATGCTTTCGGCACACGCTTGGGAGAGCAGTTGGGACCCAATCTGGTGTTCTCGAGGTCCCGTGTACTTTCCCGTCTCAGTGGAATTAGAGCTCTGGCAACGTTTTGTCCATCCACCAGAAAGGTGTGTTTGTTTGGGGCACTCAAACAGCCCGACATCAAGGGTCCTGTGTGAGGACAAAGGAACTACCACGTGCAGCAGCCGCACGATGCCCAAAGCATCCATCACGAACAAGCGCCGACAAAGGAGACTCAATGACATAACTTTGCCCACATGTCATAGTGCGCAGTGTGCAAGCCGGTGTAAGATTCCTCTCCAGCCTCTCAGGATGTCTAGTATATTCCCCTGTAGTCAAATCCCTCTTCAGAAATATAAAAGATCTTGTTTCTACCAGTTTTGGCCTAGAGAGAGAAAATCTTCTAGAGAGAGGTAACTCGGTTTTTAAATATTTTTGGACGGAAAAATATCTCTTCTTATTAAAATAAGTTTCCCTGAAACAGAAGTTCAAAAAGATTTTCAGAAGGTGCATTAGAAATCAAGTATAATCTGTTTAAGAGGCATTATCCTGAGGGTCAAGATTTTTTCGAAATTTTAAATTAAGGTTCCTATAGGCCAATAAGATCAATCCATGTGTGGGGAGGAGATAAATCGAATTTATAAAAGAAAATACCCAAAAATGAGTAAATGCTCACATAAGATTGAGAGTTGACTATGTACAAGGGTTATTAGTAAAAAACTATGAGTATTACTAAGAAAATGAGATATTTTGGGTATAATGATTCCATTTTGACACATATGTAAGGAAGGGGAGTCCCTTTAAGGAGACGCATACTTCACATGCTTGAATGAGTTTTAAACTAAAAAATAATGTAATTTTTATCTCTCCTCTCTCTTGGATCAAACCGAATCAAAAAGGAACCAAACTAGGTCCAAATCTAGTCCAAATTCAACCAAACTGAATCTAGAAAATTCTAATAATCAGTTGGTCTTGGTTAGAGCCTCCCTCTCCTATAAATAGAACCTAAGTTCTTTGTAAAAAAATAGGGGAATTATACTATGCCAGAATTATGCTGAAATAATGATAATTTTTACTATTCTTTAAAATTCTCTCCAAATTGAAGAAATTGGAGCTTCCCTCCTTCTTCAATCTCCATTGGTGGCTCCATCAACACACCAAACCAATTGATTGGTTGGGGGCCTCTACCGCGATCAAAGAATTAAGCAATTTGTAAGAAGGTAAAGTGTGAATTTTGATCTTTTTCCATAATTTCTCGATGTTTCTCTCTTCTCAACCCCTCTCAAGCTTGACAAGCTTAATTGGAATGGCTTTTTAATACTATTGAAGTTAATTGATGAATGGTAGTAAGAAAATACATAAATTCTCATTTATGCTTAATCTTAATGATTTTTATATGATTTTTGTCTTCTCTAAAATGATTATGATGTTATGCCTCATTGAAAAAAGGCATTCCCCTCTCTTCTTTAGTAAATCCAACCATTCTTTATCCTAGATGAATGATTAATGGATAAAATCAAGTTTTTCATAATGTTTCTCTTAAATAAGTAGAAATTACTTACATTAGAATGAATTAAATACTCTTGGTGAAATTCTAGTTGATTTTCAAAAGTTAAAAATTGAAAAATGGTTAGCCATACAAAGGAGGTTATGGCAAATTTTTCTAAAATTGTGTAAAAATAAGTTTTACTTTTTTTAATTCTAAAAGTGTAAAACTGCAGCCACGTGCCTGACACGTACCTCCCTGGAGCCCCCGACACATCAGCACCATCTCTTTAGCTATTGGAGATCTCTAGTTTTAGTGACACAACAAATGCATGTATTCCACAATGGAAACCACGACTCTATGAAATATATTATGTACTCCTACAAAAACTTGCATACAAATTTGTTTTTGTGCGTGCTTGAACTCTTATTTTTGTGTTTACTTTACACGAGGACAATGTAACAAGATCGGTTTAGTGATTACTTACTGAGTATTTGTTTGAATTAGTATTGTTTTTGAACTCTCTAAGAGTATTTGTTTGAATGAGTATTGTTTTCAACTCTCTAAGAGTGTCTAAACATACACACATGCACGTGCACGCACACACACACATGAGAGAGAGAAGCTTACATTTCCACTTGAGAAAGGTCTTCCATTTTGAAAACAAAGAAGGAGCATGCAACTATATGTGGATTTCAAATGAGAGAGAGAGAGAGAAGCTTACATTTCCACTTGAGAAAGGTGGAGAAAGGTCTTCCATTATGAAAACAAAGAAGAAGCATGCAACTATATGTAGAAATCCACATCATGTTTGTATGCAAATTATTGGACATAGGCTTGTCTACTTGGATGTACATATGTGGATGTGCATACCTACATAGGTACATAAAAATGTAGTGTATAATGAAATACACACGCATACATGTATAATATTTATGGTACTGTTGTCAAGGGAGTGTGATTTCTGAAATATTTTACTATCCAATTTTTGTAAAAAGAAAGCTTGTAGAGCAAGCTTGGGCTAAAAACAACCATGTAACCTATTTTTGAAGTAGTAATAAATAAATAAATACTCAAGCAGGGATGCTTTCGGCACACGCTTGGGAGAGCAGTTGGGTCCCAATCTGGTGTTCTCGAGGTCCCGTGTACTTTCCCGTCTCAGTGGAATTAGAGCTCTGGCAACGTTTTGTCCAACCACTAGAAAGGTGTGTTTGTTTGGGGCACGCAGACAGCCCGACATCAAGGGTCCTGTGTGAGGACAAAGGAACTACGACGTGCAGCAGCCGCACGATGCCCAAAGCATCCATCACGAACAAGCGCCGACAAAGGAGACTCAATGACATAACTTTGCCCACATGTCATAGTGTGCAGTGTGCAAGCCGGTGTAAGATTCCTCTCCAGCCTCTCAGGATGTCCAGTATATTCCCCTGTAGTCAAATCCCTCTTCAGAAATATAAAAGATCTTGTTTCTACCAGTTTTGGCCTAGAGAGAGAAAATCTTCTAGAGAGAGATAACTCAGTTTTTAAATATTTTTGGACGGAAAAATATCTCTTCTTATTAAAATAAGTTCCCCTGAAACAGAAGTTCAAAAAGATTTTCAGAAGGTGCATTAGAAATCAAGTATAATCTGTTCAAGAGGCATTATCCTGAGGGTCAAGATTTTTTTGAAATTTTAAATTAAGGTTCCTATAGGCCAATAAGATCAATCCATGTGTGGGGAGGAGATAAATCGAATTTATAAAAGAAAATACCCAAAAATGAGTAAATGCTCACATAAGATTGAGAGTTGACTATGTACAAGGGTTATTAGTAAAAAACTATGAGTATTACTAAAAAAATGAGATATTTTGGGTATAATGATTCCATTTTGACACATATGTAAGGAAGGGGAGTCCCTTCAAGGAGACGCATACTTCACATGCTTGAATGAGTTTTAAACTAAAAAATAATGTGATTTTTATCTCTCCTCTCTCTTGGATCAAACCGAATCAAAAAGGAACCAAACTAGGTCCAAATCTAGTCCTAATTCAACCAAACTGAATTTGGAAAATTCTAAAAATCAGTTGGTCTTGGTTAGAGCCTCCCTCTCCTATAAATAGAACCTAAGTCCTTTGTAAAAAAATAGGAGAATTATACTATGCCAGAATTATGCTGAAATAATGATAATTTTTACTATTCTCTAAAAATCTCTCCAAATTGAAGAAATTGGAGCTTCCCTCCTTCTTCAATCTCCATTGGTGGCTCCATCAACACACCAAACCAATTGATTGGTTGGGGGCCTCTACCGTGATCAAAGAATTAAGCAATTTGTAAGAAGGTAAAGTGTGAATTTTGATCTTTTTCCATAATTTCTCAATGTTTCTCTCTTCTCAACCCCTCTCAAGCTTGAGAAGCTTAATTGGAATGGCTTTTTAATGCTATTGAAGTTAATTGATGAATGGTAGTAAGAAAATACATAAATTCTCATTTATGCTTAATCTTAATGATTTTTTTATGATTTTTGTCTTCTCTAAAGTGATTATGATGTTATGCCTCATTGAAAAAAGGCATTCCCCTCTCTTCTTTAGTAAATCCAACCATTCTTTATCCTAGATGAATGATTAATGGATAAAATCAAGTTTTTCATAATGTTTCTCTTAAATAAGTAGAAATTACTTACATTAGAATGAATTAAATACTCTTGGTGAAATTCTAGTTGATTTTAAAAAGTTAAAAATTGAAAAATGGTTAGCCATACAAAGGAGGTTATGGCAAATTTTTCTAAAATTGTGTAAAAATAAGTTTTACTTTTTTTAATTCTAAAAGTGTAAAACTGCAGCCACGTGCCTGACACGTACCTCCCTGGAGCCCCCGACACGTCAGCACCATCTCTTTAGCTATTGGAGATCTCTAGTTTTAGTGACACAACAAATGCATGTATTCCACAATGGAAACCACGACTCTATGAAATATATTATGTACTCCTACAAAAACTTGCATACAAATTTGTTTTTGTGCGTGCTTGAACTCTTATTTTTGTGTTTACTTTACACGAGGACAATGTAACAAGATCGGTTTAGTGATTACTTACTGAGTATTTGTTTGAATTAGTATTGTTTTTGAACTCTCTAAGAGTATTTGTTTGAATGAGTATTGTTTTCAACTCTCTAAGAGTGTCTAAACATACACACATGCACGTGCATGCACACACACACACATGAGAGAGAGAAGCTTACATTTCCACTTGAGAAAGGTCTTCCATTTTGAAAACAAAGAAGGAGCATGCAACTATATGTGGATTTCAAATGAGAGAAAGAGAGAGAAGCTTACATTTCCACTTGAGAAAGGTGGAGAAAGGTCTTCCATTATGAAAACAAAGAAGAAGCATGCAACTATATGTAGAAATCCACATCATGTTTGTATGCAAATTATTGGACATAGGCTTGTGTACTTGGATGTACATATGTGGATGTGCATACCTACATAGGTACATAAAAATGTAGTGTATAATGAAATACACACGCATACATGTATAATATTTATGGTACTGTTGTCAAGGGAGTGTGATTTCTGAAATATTTTACTATCCAATTTTTGTAAAAAGAAAGCTTGTAGAGCAAGCTTGGGCTAAAAACAACCATGTAACCTATTTTTGAAGTAGTAATAAATAAATAAATACTCAAGCAGGGATGCTTTCGGCACACGCTTGGGAGAGCAGTTGGGACCCAATCTGGTGTTCTCGAGGTCCCGTGTACTTTCCCGTCTCAGTGGAATTAGAGCTCTGGCAACGTTTTGTCCAACCACCAGAAAGGTGTGTTTGTTTGGGGCACGCAGACAGCCCGACATCAAGGGTCCTGTGTGAGGACAAAGGAACTACGACGTGCAGCAGCCGCACGATGCCCAAAGCATCCATCACGAACAAGCGCCGACAAAGGAGACTCAATGACATAACTTTGCCCACATGTCATAGTGTGCAGTGTGCAAGCCGGTGTAAGATTCCTCTCCAGCCTCTCAGGATGTCCAGTATATTCCCCTGTAGTCAAATCCCTCTTCAGAAATATAAAAGATCTTGTTTCTACCAGTTTTGGCCTAGAGAGAGAAAATCTTCTAGAGAGAGATAACTCAGTTTTTAAATATTTTTGGACGGAAAAATATCTCTTCTTATTAAAATAAGTTCCCCTGAAACAGAAGTTCAAAAAGATTTTCAGAAGGTGCATTAGAAATCAAGTATAATCTGTTTAAGAGGCATTATCCTGAGGGTCAAGATTTTTTTGAAATTTTAAATTAAGGTTCCTATAGGCCAATAAGATCAATCCATGTGTGGGGAGGAGATAAATCGAATTTATAAAAGAAAATACCCAAAAATGAGTAAATGCTCACATAAGATTGAGAGTTGACTATGTACAAGGGTTATTAGTAAAAAACTATGAGTATTACTAAAAAAATGAGATATTTTGGGTATAATGATTCCATTTTGACACATATGTAAGGAAGGGGAGTCCCTTCAAGGAGACGCATACTTCACATGCTTGAATGAGTTTTAAACTAAAAAATAATGTGATTTTTATCTCTCCTCTCTCTTGGATCAAACCGAATCAAAAAGGAACCAAACTAGGTCCAAATCTAGTCCTAATTCAACCAAACTGAATTTGGAAAATTCTAAAAATCAGTTGGTCTTGGTTAGAGCCTCCCTCTCCTATAAATAGAACCTAAGTCCTTTGTAAAAAAATAGGAGAATTATACTATGCCAGAATTATGCTGAAATAATGATAATTTTTACTATTCTCTAAAAATCTCTCCAAATTGAAGAAATTGGAGCTTCCCTCCTTCTTCAATCTCCATTGGTGGCTCCATCAACACACCAAACCAATTGATTGGTTGGGGGCCTCTACCGTGATCAAAGAATTAAGCAATTTGTAAGAAGGTAAAGTGTGAATTTTGATCTTTTTCCATAATTTCTCAATGTTTCTCTCTTCTCAACCCCTCTCAAGCTTGAGAAGCTTAATTGGAATGGCTTTTTAATGCTATTGAAGTTAATTGATGAATGGTAGTAAGAAAATACATAAATTCTCATTTATGCTTAATCTTAATGATTTTTTTATGATTTTTGTCTTCTCTAAAGTGATTATGATGTTATGCCTCATTGAAAAAAGGCATTCCCCTCTCTTCTTTAGTAAATCCAACCATTCTTTATCCTAGATGAATGATTAATGGATAAAATCAAGTTTTTCATAATGTTTCTCTTAAATAAGTAGAAATTACTTACATTAGAATGAATTAAATACTCTTGGTGAAATTCTAGTTGATTTTAAAAAGTTAAAAATTGAAAAATGGTTAGCCATACAAAGGAGGTTATGGCAAATTTTTCTAAAATTGTGTAAAAATAAGTTTTACTTTTTTTAATTCTAAAAGTGTAAAACTGCAGCCACGTGCCTGACACGTACCTCCCTGGAGCCCCCGACACGTCAGCACCATCTCTTTAGCTATTGGAGATCTCTAGTTTTAGTGACACAACAAATGCATGTATTCCACAATGGAAACCACGACTCTATGAAATATATTATGTACTCCTACAAAAACTTGCATACAAATTTGTTTTTGTGCGTGCTTGAACTCTTATTTTTGTGTTTACTTTACACGAGGACAATGTAACAAGATCGGTTTAGTGATTACTTACTGAGTATTTGTTTAAATTAGTATTGTTTTTGAACTCTCTAAGAGTATTTGTTTGAATGAGTATTGTTTTCAACTCTCTAAGAGTGTCTAAACATACACACATGCACGTGCACGCACACACACACATGAGAGAGAGAAGCTTACATTTCCACTTGAGAAAGGTCTTCCATTTTGAAAACAAAGAAGGAGCATGCAACTATATGTGGATTTCAAATGAGAGAGAGAGAGAGAAGCTTACATTTCCACTTGAGAAAGGTGGAGAAAGGTCTTCCATTATGAAAACAAAGAAGAAGCATGCAACTATATGTAGAAATCCACATCATGTTTGTATGCAAATTATTGGACATAGGCTTGTGTACTTGGATGTACATATGTGGATGTGCATACCTACATAGGTACATAAAAATGTAGTGTATAATGAAATACACACGCATACATGTATAATATTTATGGTACTGTTGTCAAGGGAGTGTGATTTCTGAAATATTTTACTATCCAATTTTTGTAAAAAGAAAGCTTGTAGAGCAAGCTTGGGCTAAAAACAACCATGTAACCTATTTTTGAAGTAGTAATAAATAAATAAATACTCAAGCAGGGATGCTTTCGGCACACGCTTGGGAGAGCAGTTGGGACCCAATCTGGTGTTCTCGAGGTCCCGTGTACTTTCCCGTCTCAGTGGAATTAGAGCTCTGGCAACGTTTTGTCCAACCACCAGAAAGGTGTGTTTGTTTGGGGCACGCAGACAGCCCGACATCAAGGGTCCTGTGTGAGGACAAAGGAACTACGACGTGCAGCAGCCGCACGATGCCCAAAGCATCCATCATGAACAAGCGCCGACAAAGGAGACTCAATGACATAACTTTGCCCACATGTCATAGTGTGCAGTGTGCAAGCCGGTGTAAGATTCCTCTCCAGCCTCTCAGGATGTCCAGTATATTCCCCTGTAGTCAAATCCCTCTTCAGAAATATAAAAGATCTTGTTTCTACCAGTTTTGGCCTAGAGAGAGAAAATCTTCTAGAGAGAGATAACTCAGTTTTTAAATATTTTTGGACGGAAAAATATCTCTTCTTATTAAAATAAGTTCCCCTGAAACAGAAGTTCAAAAAGATTTTCAGAAGGTGCATTAGAAATCAAGTATAATCTGTTCAAGAGGCATTATCCTGAGGGTCAAGATTTTTTTGAAATTTTAAATTAAGGTTCCTATAGGCCAATAAGATCAATCCATGTGTGGGGAGGAGATAAATCGAATTTATAAAAGAAAATACCCAAAAATGAGTAAATGCTCACATAAGATTGAGAGTTGACTATGTACAAGGGTTATTAGTAAAAAACTATGAGTATTACTAAAAAAATGAGATATTTTGGGTATAATGATTCCATTTTGACACATATGTAAGGAAGGGGAGTCCCTTCAAGGAGACGCATACTTCACATGCTTGAATGAGTTTTAAACTAAAAAATAATGTGATTTTTATCTCTCCTCTCTCTTGGATCAAACCGAATCAAAAAGGAACCAAACTTGGTCCAAATCTAGTCCTAATTCAACCAAACTGAATTTGGAAAATTCTAAAAATCAGTTGGTCTTGGTTAGATCCTCCCTCTCCTATAAATAGAACCTAAGTCCTTTGTAAAAAAATAGGAGAATTATACTATGCCAGAATTATGCTGAAATAATGATAATTTTTACTATTCTCTAAAAATCTCTCCAAATTGAAGAAATTGGAGCTTCCCTCCTTCTTCAATCTCCATTGGTGGCTCCATCAACACACCAAACCAATTGATTGGTTGGGGGCCTCTACCGTGATCAAAGAATTAAGCAATTTGTAAGAAGGTAAAGTGTGAATTTTGATCTTTTTCCATAATTTCTCAATGTTTCTCTCTTCTCAACCCCTCTCAAGCTTGAGAAGCTTAATTGGAATGGCTTTTTAATGCTATTGAAGTTAATTGATGAATGGTAGTAAGAAAATACATAAATTCTCATTTATGCTGAATCTTAATGATTTTTTTATGATTTTTGTCTTCTCTAAAGTGATTATGATGTTATGCCTCATTGAAAAAAGGCATTCCCCTCTCTTCTTTAGTAAATCCAACCATTCTTTATCCTAGATGAATGATTAATGGATAAAATCAAGTTTTTCATAATGTTTCTCTTAAATAAGTAGAAATTACTTACATTAGAATGAATTAAATACTCTTGGTGAAATTCTAGTTGATTTTCAAAAGTTAAAAATTGAAAAATGGTTAGCCATACAAAGGAGGTTATGGCAAATTTTTCTAAAATTGTGTAAAAATAAGTTTTACTTTTTTTAATTCTAAAAGTGTAAAACTGCAGCCACGTGCCTGACACGTACCTCCCTGGAGCCCCCGACACGTCAGCACCATCTCTTTAGCTATTGGAGATCTCTAGTTTTAGTGACACAACAAATGCATGTATTCCACAATGGAAACCACGACTCTATGAAATATATTATGTACTCCTACAAAAACTTGCATACAAATTTGTTTTTGTGCGTGCTTGAACTCTTATTTTTGTGTTTACTTTACACGAGGACAATGTAACAAGATCGGTTTAGTGATTACTTACTGAGTATTTGTTTGAATTAGTATTGTTTTTGAACTCTCTAAGAGTATTTGTTTGAATGAGTATTGTTTTCAACTCTCTAAGAGTGTCTAAACATACACACATGCACGTGCACGCACACACACACACACACACATGAGAGAGAGAAGCTTACATTTCCACTTGAGAAAGGTCTTCCATTTTGAAAACAAAGAAGGAGCATGCAACTATATGTGGATTTCAAATGAGAGAGAGAGAGAGAGAAGCTTACATTTCCACTTGAGAAAGGTGGAGAAAGGTCTTCCATTATGAAAACAAAGAAGAAGCATGCAACTATATGTAGAAATCCACATCATGTTTGTATGCAAATTATTGGACATAGGCTTGTGTACTTGGATGTACATATGTGGATGTGCATACCTACATAGGTACATAAAAATGTAGTGTATAATGAAATACACACGCATACATGTATAATATTTATGGTACTGTTGTCAAGGGAGTGTGATTTCTGAAATATTTTACTATCCAATTTTTGTAAAAAGAAAGCTTGTAGAGCAAGCTTGGGCTAAAAACAACCATGTAACCTATTTTTGAAGTAGTAATAAATAAATAAATACTCAAGCAGGGATGCTTTCGGCACACGCTTGGGAGAGCAGTTGGGACCCAATCTGGTGTTCTCGAGGTCCCGTGTACTTTCCCGTCTCAGTGGAATTAGAGCTCTGGCAACGTTTTGTCCAACCACCAGAAAGGTGTGTTTGTTTGGGGCACGCAGACAGCCCGACATCAAGGGTCCTGTGTGAGGACAAAGGAACTACGACGTGCAGCAGCCGCACGATGCCCAAAGCATCCATCACGAACAAGCGCCGACAAAGGAGACTCAATGACATAACTTTGCCCACATGTCATAGTGTGCAGTGTGCAAGCCGGTGTAAGATTCCTCTCCAGCCTCTCAGGATGTCCAGTATATTCCCCTGTAGTCAAATCCCTCTTCAGAAATATAAAAGATCTTGTTTCTACCAGTTTTGGCCTAGAGAGAGAAAATCTTCTAGAGAGATAACTCAGTTTTTAAATATTTTTGGACGGAAAAATATCTCTTCTTATTAAAATAAGTTCCCCTGAAACAGAAGTTCAAAAAGATTTTCAGAAGGTGCATTAGAAATCAAGTATAATCTGTTCAAGAGGCATTATCCTGAGGGTCAAGATTTTTTTGAAATTTTAAATTAAGGTTCCTATAGGCCAATAAGATCAATCCATGTGTGGGGAGGAGATAAATCGAATTTATAAAAGAAAATACCCAAAAATGAGTAAATGCTCACATAAGATTGAGAGTTGACTATGTACAAGGGTTATTAGTAAAAAACTATGAGTATTACTAAAAAAATGAGATATTTTGGGTATAATGATTCCATTTTGACACATATGTAAGGAAGGGGAGTCCCTTCAAGGAGACGCATACTTCACATGCTTGAATGAGTTTTAAACTAAAAAATAATGTGATTTTTATCTCTCCTCTCTCTTGGATCAAACCGAATCAAAAAGGAACCAAACTAGGTCCAAATCTAGTCCTAATTCAACCAAACTGAATTTGGAAAATTCTAAAAATCAGTTGGTCTTGGTTAGAGCCTCCCTCTCCTATAAATAGAACCTAAGTCCTTTGTAAAAAAATAGGAGAATTATACTATGCCAGAATTATGCTGAAATAATGATAATTTTTACTATTCTCTAAAAATCTCTCCAAATTGAAGAAATTGGAGCTTCCCTCCTTCTTCAATCTCCATTGGTGGCTCCATCAACACACCAAACCAATTGATTGGTTGGGGGCCTCTACCGTGATCAAAGAATTAAGCAATTTGTAAGAAGGTAAAGTGTGAATTTTGATCTTTTTCCATAATTTCTCAATGTTTCTCTCTTCTCAACCCCTCTCAAGCTTGAGAAGCTTAATTGGAATGGCTTTTTAATGCTATTGAAGTTAATTGATGAATGGTAGTAAGAAAATACATAAATTCTCATTTATGCTTAATCTTAATGATTTTTTTATGATTTTTGTCTTCTCTAAAATGATTATGATGTTATGCCTCATTGAAAAAAGGCATTCCCCTCTCTTCTTTAGTAAATCCAACCATTCTTTATCCTAGATGAATGATTAATGGATAAAATCAAGTTTTTCATAATGTTTCTCTTAAATAAGTAGAAATTACTTACATTAGAATGAATTAAATACTCTTGGTGAAATTCTAGTTGATTTTCAAAAGTTAAAAATTGAAAAATGGTTAGCCATACAAAGGAGGTTATGGCAAATTTTTCTAAAATTGTGTAAAAATAAGTTTTACTTTTTTTAATTCTAAAAGTGTAAAACTGCAGCCACGTGCCTGGCACGTACCTCCCTGGAGCCCCCGACACGTCAGCACCATCTCTTTAGCTATTGGAGATCTCTAGTTTTAGTGACACAACAAATGCATGTATTCCACAATGGTAACCACGACTCTATGAAATATATTATGTACTCCTACAAAAACTTGCATACAAATTTGTTTTTGTGCGTGCTTGAACTCTTATTTTTGTGTTTACTTTACACGAGGACAATGTAACAAGATCGGTTTAGTGATTACTTACTGAGTATTTGTTTGAATTAGTATTGTTTTTGAACTCTCTAAGAGTATTTGTTTGAATGAGTATTGTTTTCAACTCTCTAAGAGTGTCTAAACATACACACATGCACGTGCACGCACACACACACATGAGAGAGAGAGAGAGAGAGAGAGAGAGAGAGAGAGAGAAGCTTACATTTCCACTTGAGAAAGGTCTTCCATTTTGAAAACAAAGAAGGAGCATGCAACTATATGTGGATTTCACATGAGAGAGAGAGAGAGAAGCTTACATTTCCACTTGAGAAAGGTGGAGAAAGGTCTTCCATTATGAAAACAAAGAAGAAGCATGCAACTATATTTAGAAATCCACATCATGTTTGTATGCAAATTATTGGACATAGGCTTGTCTACTTGGATGTACATATGTGGATGTGCATACCTACATAGGTACATAAAAATGTAGTGTATAATGAAATACACACGCATACATGTATAATATTTATGGTACTGTTGTCAAGGGAGTGCGATTTCTGAAATATTTTACTATCCAATTTTTGTAAAAAGAAAGCTTGTAGAGCAAGCTTGGGCTAAAAACAACCATGTAACCTATTTTTGAAGTAATAATAAATAAATAAATACTCAAGCAGGGATGCTTTCGGCACACGCTTGGGAGAGCAGTTGGGACCCAATCTGGTGTTCTCGAGGTCCCGTGTACTTTCCCGTCTCAGTGGAATTAGAGCTCTGGCAACGTTTTGTCCATCCACCAGAAAGGTGTGTTTGTTTGGGGCACTCAGACAGCCCGACATCAAGGGTCCTGTGTGAGGACAAAGGAACTACGACGTGCAGCAGCCGCACGATGCCCAAAGCATCCATCACGAACAAGCGCCGACAAAGGAGACTCAATGACATAACTTTGCCCACATGTCATAGTGCGCAGTGTGCAAGCCGGTGTAAGATTCCTCTCCAGCCTTTCAGGATGTCCAATATATTCCCCTGTAGTCAAATCCCTCTTCAGAAATATAAAAGATCTTGTTTCTACCAGTTTTGGCCTAGAGAGAGAAAATCTTCTAGAGAGAGGTAACTCAGTTTTTAAATATTTTTGGACGGAAAAATATCTCTTCTTATTAAAATAAGTTCCCCTGAAACAGAAGTTCAAAAAGATTTTCAGAAGGTGCATTAGAAATCAAGTATAATCTGTTCAAGAGGCATTATCCTGAGGGTCAAGATTTTTTCGAAATTTTAAATTAAGGTTCCTATAGGCCAATAAGATCAATCCATGTGTGGGGAGGAGATAAATCGAATTTATAAAAGAAAATACCCAAAAATGAGTAAATGCTCACATAAGATTGAGAGTTGACTATGTACAAGGGTTATTAGTAAAAAACTATGAGTATTACTAAAAAAATGAGATATTTTGGGTATAATGATTCCATTTTGACACATATGTAAGGAAGGGGAGTCCCTTCAAGGAGACGCATACTTCACATGCTTGAATGAGTTTTAAACTAAAAAATAATGTGATTTTTATCTCTCCTCTCTCTTGGATCAAACCGAATCAAAAAGGAACCAAACTAGGTCCAAATCTAGTCCAAATTCAACCAAACTGAATCTGGAAAATTCTAAAAATCAGTTGGTCTTGGTTAGAGCCTCCCTCTCCTATAAATAGAACCTAAGTCCTTTGTAAAAAAATAGGAGAATTATACTATGCCAGAATTATGCTGAAATAATGATAATTTTTACTATTCTCTAAAATTCTCTCCAAATTGAAGAAATTGGAGCTTCCCTCCTTCTTCAATCTCCATTGGTGGCTCCATCAACACACCAAACCAATTGATTGGTTGGGGGCCTCTACCGTGATCAAAGAATTAAGCAATTTGTAAGAAGGTAAAGTGTGAATTTTGATCTTTTTCCATAATTTCTCAATGTTTCTCTCTTCTCAACCCCTCTCAAGCTTGAGAAGCTTAATTGGAATGGCTTTTTAATGATATTGAAGTTAATTGATGAATGGTAGTAAGAAAATACATAAATTCTCATTGATGCTTAATCTTAATGATTTTTTATGATTTTTGTCTTCTCTAAAATGATTATGATGTTATGCCTCATTGAAAAAAGGCATTCCCCTCTCTTCTTTAGTAAATCCAACCATTCTTTATCCTAGATGAATGATTAATGGATAAAATCAAGTTTTTCATAATGTTTCTCTTAAATAAGTAGAAATTACTTACATTAGAATGAATTAAATACTCTTGGTGAAATTCTAGTTGATTTTCAAAAGTTAAAAATTGAAAAATGGTTAGCCATACAAAGGAGGTTATGGCAAATTTTTCTAAAATTGTGTAAAAATAAGTTTTACTTTTTTTAATTCTAAAAGTGTAAAACTGCAGCCACGTGCCTGGCACGTACCTCCCTGGAGCCCCCGACACGTCAGCACCATCTCTTTAGCTATTGGAGATCTCTAGTTTTAGTGACACAACAAATGCATGTATTCCACAATGGAAACCATAACTCTATGAAATATATTATGTACTCCTACAAAAACATGCATACAAATTTGTTTTTGTGCGTGCTTGAACTCTTATTTTTGTGTTTACTTTACACGAGGACAATGTAACAAGATCGGTATAGTGATTACTTACTGAGTATTTGTTTGAATTAGTATTGTTTTTGAACTCTCTAAGAGTATTTGTTGGAATGAGTATTGTTTTCAACTCTCTAAGAGTGTCTAAACATACACACATGCACGTGCACGCACACACACACATGAGAGAGAGAGAGAGAGAGAGAGAGAGAGAGAGAGAGAGAGAGAGAGAAGCTTACATTTCCACTTGAGAAAGGTCTTCCATTTTGAAAACAAAGAAGGAGCATGCAACTATATGTGGATTTCACATGAGAGAGAGAGAGAGAAGCTTACATTTCCACTTGAGAAAGGTGGAGAAAGGTCTTCCATTATGAAAACAAAGAAGAAGCATGCAACTATATTTAGAAATCCACATCATGTTTGTATGCAAATTATTGGACATAGGCTTGTCTACTTGGATGTACATATGTGGATGTGCATACCTACATAGGTACATAAAAATGTAGTGTATAATGAAATACACACGCATACATGTATAATATTTATGGTACTGTTGTCAAGGGAGTGCGATTTCTGAAATATTTTACTATCCAATTTTTGTAAAAAGAAAGCTTGTAGAGCAAGCTTGGGCTAAAAACAACCATGTAACCTATTTTTGAAGTAATAATAAATAAATAAATACTCAAGCAGGGATGCTTTCGGCACACGCTTGGGAGAGCAGTTGGGACCCAATCTGGTGTTCTCGAGGTCCCGTGTACTTTCCCGTCTCAGTGGAATTAGAGCTCTGGCAACGTTTTGTCCATCCACCAGAAAGGTGTGTTTGTTTGGGGCACTCAGACAGCCTGACATCAAGGGTCCTGTGTGAGGACAAAGGAACTACGACGTGCAGCAGCCGCACGATGCCCAAAGCATCCATCACGAACAAGCGCCGACAAAGGAGACTCAATGACATAACTTTGCCCACATGTCATAGTGCGCAGTGTGCAAGCCGGTGTAAGATTCCTCTCCAGCCTCTCAGGATGTTCAGTATATTCCCCTGTAGTCAAATCCCTCTTCAGAAATATAAAAGATCTTGTTTCTACCAGTTTTGGCCTAGAGAGAGAAAATCTTCTAGAGAGAGATAACTCAGTTTTTAAATATTTTTGGACGGAAAAATATCTCTTCTTATTAAAATAAGTTCCCCTGAAACAGAAGTTCAAAAAGATTTTCAGAACGTGCATTAGAAATCAAGTATAATCTGTTCAAGAGGCATTATCCTGAGGGTCAAGATTTTTTTGAAATTTTAAATTAAGGTTCCTATAGGCCAATAAGATCAATCCATGTGTGGGGAGGAGATAAATCGAATTTATAAAAGAAAATACCCAAAAATGAGTAAATGCTCACATAAGATTGAGAGTTGACTATGTACAAGGGTTATTAGTAAAAAACTATGAGTATTACTAAAAAAATGAGATATTTTGGGTATAATGATTCCATTTTGACACATATGTAAGGAAGGGGAGTCCCTTCAAGGAGACGCATACTTCACATGCTTGAATGAGTTTTAAACTAAAAAATAATGTGATTTTTATCTCTCCTCTCTCTTGGATCAAACCGAATCAAAAAGGAACCAAACTAGGTCCAAATCTAGTCCAAATTCAACCAAACTGAATCTGGAAAATTCTAAAAATCAGTTGGTCTTGGTTAGAGCCTCCCTCTCCTATAAATAGAACCTAAGTCCTTTATAAAAAAATAAGAGAATTATACTATGCCAGAATTATGCTGAAATAATGATAATTTTTACTATTCTCTAAAATTCTCTCCAAATTGAAGAAATTGGAGCTTCCCTCCTTCTTCAATCTCCATTGGTGGCTCCATCAACACACCAAACCAATTGATTGGTTGGGGGCCTCTATCGTGATCAAAGAATTAAGCAATTTGTAAGAAGGTAAAGTGTGAATTTTGATCTTTTTCCATAATTTCTCAATGTTTCTCTCTTCTCAACCCCTCTCAAGCTTGAGAAGCTTAATTGGAATGGCTTTTTAATGCTATTGAAGTTAATTGATGAATGGTAGTAAGAAAATACATAAATTCTCATTTATGCTTAATCTTAATGATTTTTTATGATTTTTGTCTTCTCTAAAATGATTATGATGTTATGCCTCATTGAAAAAAGGCATTCCCCTCTCTTCTTTAGTAAATCCAACCATTCTTTATCCTAGATGAATGATTAATGGATAAAATCAAGTTTTTCATAATGTTTCTCTTAAATAAGTAGAAATTACTTACATTAGAATGAATTAAATACTCTTGGTGAAATTCTAGTTGATTTTAAAAAGCTAAAAATTGAAAAATGGTTAGCCATACAAAGGAGGTTATGGCAAATTTTTCTAAAATTGTGTAAAAATAAGTTTTACTTTTTTTAATTCTAAAAGTGTAAAACTGCAGCCACGTGCCTGACACGTACCTCCCTGGAGCCCCCGACACGTCAGCACCATCTCTTTAGCTATTGGAGATCTCTAGTTTTAGTGACACAACAAATGCATGTATTCCACAATGGAAACCACGACTCTATGAAATATATTATGTACTCCTACAAAAACTTGCATACAAATTTGTTTTTGTGCGTGCTTGAACTCTTATTTTTGTGTTTACTTTACACGAGGACAATGTAACAAGATCGGTTTAGTGATTACTTACTGAGTATTTGTTTGAATTAGTATTGTTTTTGAACTCTCTAAGAGTATTTGTTTGAATGAGTATTGTTTTCAACTCTCTAAGAGTGTCTAAACATACACACATGCACGTGCACGCACACACACACATGAGAGAGAGAGAGAGAGAGAGAGAGAGAAGCTTACATTTCCACTTGAGAAAGGTCTTACATTTTGAAAACAAAGAAGGAGCATGCAACTATATGTGGATTTCACATGAGAGAGAGAGAGAAGCTTACATTTCCACTTGAGAAAGGTGGAGAAAGGTCTTCCATTATGAAAACAAAGAAGAAGCATGCAACTATATTTAGAAATCCACATCATGTTTGTATGCAAATTATTGGACATAGGCTTGTCTACTTGGATGTACATATGTGGATGTGCATACCTACATAGGTACATAAAAATGTAGTGTATAATGAAATACACACGCATACATGTATAATATTTATGGTACTGTTGTCAAGGGAGTGCGATTTCTGAAATATTTTACTATCCAATTTTTGTAAAAAGAAAGCTTGTAGAGCAAGCTTGGGCTAAAAACAACCATGTAACCTATTTTTGAAGTAGTAATAAATAAATAAATACTCAAGCAGGGATGCTTTCGGCACACGCTTGGGAGAGCAGTTGGGACCCAATCTGGTGTTCTCGAGGTCCCGTGTACTTTCCCGTCTCAGTGGAATTAGAGCTCTGGCAACGTTTTGTCCAACCACCAGAAAGGTGTGTTTGTTTGGGGCACTCAGACAGCCCGACATCAAGGGTCCTGTGTGAGGACAAAGGAACTACGACGTGCAGCAGCCGCACGATGCCCAAAGCATCCATCACGAACAAGCGCCGACAAAGGAGACTCAATGACATAACTTTGCCCACATGTCATAGTGTGCAGTGTGCAAGCCGGTGTAAGATTCCTCTCCAGCCTCTCAGGATGTCCAGTATATTCCCCTGTAGTCAAATCCCTCTTCAGAAATATAAAAGATCTTGTTTCTACCAGCAGTTTTGGCCTAGAGAGAGAAAATCTTCTAGAGAGAGGTAACTCAGTTTTTAAATATTTTTGGACGGAAAAATATCTCTTCTTATTAAAATAAGTTCCCCTGAAACAGAAGTTCAAAAAGATTTTCAGAAGGTGCATTAGAAATCAAGTATAATCTGTTCAAGAGGCATTATCCTGAGGGTCAAGATTTTTTTGAAATTTTAAATTAAGGTTCCTATAGGCCAATAAGATCAATCCATGTGTGGGGAGGAGATAAATCGAATTTATAAAAGAAAATACCCAAAAATGAGTAAATGCTCACATAAGATTGAGAGTTGACTATGTACAAGGGTTCTTAGTAAAAAACTATGAGTATTATTAAAAAAATGAGATATTTTGGGTATAATGATTCCATTTTGACACATATGTAAGGAAGGGGAGTCCCTTCAAGGAGACGCATACTTCACATGCTTGAATGAGTTTTAAACTAAAAAATAATGTGATTTTTATCTCTCCTCTCTCTTGGATCAAACCGAATCAAAAAGGAACCAAACTAGGTCCAAATCTAGTCCAAATTCAACCAAACTGAATCTAGAAAATTCTAAAAATCAGTTGGTCTTGGTTAGAGCCTCCCTCTCCTATAAATAGAACCTAAGTCCTTTGTAAAAAAATAGGAGAATTATACTATGCTAGAATTATGCTGAAATAATGATAATTTTTACTATTCTCTAAAATTCTCTCCAAATTGAAGAAATTAGAGCTTCCCTCCTTCTTCAATCTCCATTGGTGGCTCCATCAACACACCAAACCAATTGATTGGTTGGGGGCCTCTACCATGATCAAAGAATTAAGCAATTTGTAAGAAGGTAAAGTGTGAATTTTGATCTTTTTCCATAATTTCTCAATGTTTCTCTCTTCTCAACCCCTCTCAAGCTTGAGAAGCTTAATTGGAATGGCTTTTTAATTCTATTGAAGTTAATTGATGAATGGTAATAAGAAAATACATAAATTCTCATTTATGCTTAATTTTAATGATTTTTTATGATTTTTGTCTTCTCTAAAATGATTATGATGTTATGCCTCATTGAAAAAAGGCATTCCCCTCTCTTCTTTAGTAAATCCAACCATTCTTTATCCTAGATGAATGATTAATGGATAAAATCAAGTTTTTCATAATGTTTCTCTTAAATAAGTAGAAATTACTTACATTAGAATGAATTAAATACTCTTGGTGAAATTCTAGGTTATTTTCAAAAGTTAAAAATTGAAAAATGGTTAGCCATACAAAGGAGGTTATGGCAAATTTTTCTAAAATTGTGTAAAAATAAGTTTTACTTTTTTTAATTCTAAAAGTGTAAAACTGCAGCCACGTGCCTGACACGTACCTCCCTGGAGCCCCCGACACGTCAGCACCATCTCTTTAGCTATTGGAGATCTCTAGTTTTAGTGACACAACAAATGCATGTATTCCACAATGGAAACCACGACTCTATGAAATATATTATGTACTCCTACAAAAACTTGCATACAAATTTGTTTTTGTGCGTGCTTGAACTCTTATTTTTGTGTTTACTTTACACGAGGACAATGTAACAAGATCGGTTTAGTGATTACTTACTGAGTATTTGTTTGAATTAGTATTGTTTTTGAACTCTCTAAGAGTATTTGTTTGAATGAGTATTGTTTTCAACTCTCTAAGAGTGTCTAAACATACACACATGCACGTGCACGCACACACACACATGAGAGAGAGAGAGAGAGAGAGAGAAGCTTACATTTCCACTTGAGAAAGGTCTTCCATTTTGAAAACAAAGAAGGAGCATGCAACTATATGTGGATTTCACATGAGAGAGAGAGAGAGAGAAGCTTACATTTCCACTTGAGAAAGGTGGAGAAAGGTCTTCCATTATGAAAACAAAGAAGAAGCATGCAACTATATTTAGAAATCCACATCATGTTTGTATGCAAATTATTGGACATAGGCTTGTCTACTTGGATGTACATATGTGGATGTGCATACCTACATAGGTACATAAAAATGTAGTGTATAATGAACTACACACGCATACATGTATAATATTTATGGTACTGTTGTCAAGGGAGTGCGATTTCTGAAATATTTTACTATCCAATTTTTGTAAAAAGAAAGCTTGTAGAGCAAGCTTGGGCTAAAAACAACCATGTAACCTATTTTTGAAGTAATAATAAATAAATAAATACTCAAGCAGGGATGCTTTCGTCGGCACACGCTTGGGAGAGCAGTTGGGACCCAATCTGGTGTTCTCGAGGTCCCGTGTACTTTCCCGTCTCAGTGGAATTAGAGCTCTGGCAACGTTTTGTCCATCCACCAAAAAGGTGTGTTTGTTTGGGGCACTCAGACAGCCCGACATCAAGGGTCCTGTGTGAGGACAAAGGAACTACGACGTGCAGCAGCCGCACGATGCCCAAAGCATCCATCACGAACAAGCGCCGACAAAGGAGACTCAATGACATAACTTTGCCCACATGTCATAGTGTGCAGTGTGCAAGCCGGTGTAAGATTCCTCTCCAGCCTCTTAGGATGTCCAGTATATTCCCCTGTAGTCAAATCCCTCCTCAGAAATATAAAAGATCTTGTTTCTACCAGCAGTTTTGGCCTAGAGAGAGAAAATCTTCTAGAGAGAGGTAACTCAGTTTTTAAATATTTTTGGACGAAAGAATATCTCTTCTTATTAAAATAAGTTCCCCTGAAACAGAAGTTCAAAAAGATTTTCAGAAGGTGCATTAGAAATCAAGTATAATCTGTTCAAGAGGCATTATCCTGAGGGTCAAGATTTTTTCAAAATTTTAAATTAAGGTTCCTATAGGCCAATAAGATCAATCCATGTGTGGGGAGGAGATAAATCGAATTTATAAAACAAAATACCCAAAAATGAGTAAATGCTCACATAAGATTGAGAGTTGACTATGTACAAGGGTTCTTAGTAAAAAACTATGAGTATTACTAAAAAAATGAGATATTTTGGGTATAATGATTCCATTTTGACACATATGTAAGGAAGGGGAGTCCCTTCAAGGAGACGCATACTTCACATACTTGAATGAGTTTTAAACTAAAAAATAATGTGATTTTTATCTCTCCTCTCTCTGGGATCAAACCGAATCAAAAAGGAACCAAACTAGGTCCAAATCTAGTCCAAATTCAACCAAACTGAATCTAGAAAATTCTAAAAATCAGTTGGTCTTGGTTAGAGCCTCCCTCTCCTATAAATAGAACCTAAGTCCTTTGTAAAAAAATAGGGGAATTTTACTATGCCAGAATTATGCTGAAATAATGATAATTTTTACTATTCTCTAAAATTCTCTCCAAATTGAAGAAATTGGAGCTTCCCTCCTTCTTCAATCTCCATTGGTGGCTCCATCAACACACCAAACCAATTGATTGGTTGGGGGCCTCTACCGCGATCAAAGAATTAAGCAATTTGTAAGAAGGTAAAGTGTGAATTTTGATCTTTTTCCATAATTTCTCAATGTTTCTCTCTTCTCAACCCCTCTCAAGCTTGAGAAGCTTAATTGGAATGGCTTTTTAATGCTATTGAAGTTAATTGATGAATGGTAGTAAGAAAATACATAAATTCTCATTTATGCTTAATCTTAATGATTTTTTTATGATTTTTGTCTTCTCTAAAGTGATTATGATGTTATGCCTCATTGAAAAAAGGCATTCCCCTCTCTTCTTTAGTAAATCCAACCATTCTTTATCCTAGATGAATGATTAATGGATAAAATCAAGTTTTTCATAATGTTTCTCTTAAATAAGTAGAAATTACTTACATTAGAATGAATTAAATACTCTTGGTGAAATTCTAGTTGATTTTCAAAAGTTAAAAATTGAAAAATGGTTAGCCATACAAAGGAGGTTATGGCAAATTTTTCTAAAATTGTGTAAAAATAAGTTTTACTTTTTTTAATTCTAAAAGTGTAAAACTGCAGCCACGTGCCTGACACGTACCTCCCTGGAGCCCCCGACACGTCAGCACCATCTCTTTAGCTATTGGAGATCTCTAGTTTTAGTGACACAACAAATGCATGTATTCCACAATGGAAACCACGACTCTATGAAATATATTATGTACTCCTACAAAAACTTGCATACAAATTTGTTTTTGTGCGTGCTTGAACTCTTATTTTTGTGTTTACTTTACACGAGGACAATGTAACAAGATCGGTTTAGTGATTACTTACTGAGTATTTGTTTGAATTAGTATTGTTTTTGAACTCTCTAAGAGTATTTGTTTGAATGAGTATTGTTTTCAACTCTCTAAGAGTGTCTAAACATACACACATGCACGTGCACGCACACACACACATGAGAGAGAGAGAGAGAGAGAGAGAGAGAGAGAGAGAGAGAAGCTTACATTTCCACTTGAGAAAGGTCTTCCATTTTGAAAACAAAGAAGGAGCATGCAACTATATGTGGATTTCACATGAGAGAGAGAGAGAAGCTTACATTTCCACTTGAGAAAGGTGGAGAAAGGTCTTCCATTATGAAAACAAAGAAGAAGCATGCAACTATATTTAGAAATCCACATCATGTTTGTATGCAAATTATTGGACATAGGCTTGTCTACTTGGATGTACATATGTGGATGTGCATACCTACATAGGTACATAAAAATGTAGTGTATAATGAAATACACACGCATACATGTATAATATTTATGGTACTGTTGTCAAGGGAGTGCGATTTCTGAAATATTTTACTATCCAATTTTTGTAAAAAGAAAGCTTGTAGAGCAAGCTTGGGCTAAAAACAACCATGTAACCTATTTTTTAAGTAATAATAAATAAATAAATACTCAAGCAGGGATGCTTTCGGCACACGCTTGGGAGAGCAGTTGGGACCCAATCTGGTGTTCTCGAGGTCCCGTATACTTTCCCGTCTCAGTGGAATTAGAGCTCTGGCAACGTTTTGTCCATCCACCAGAAAGGTGTGTTTGTTTGGGGCACTCAAACAGCCCGACATCAAGGGTCCTGTGTGAGGACAAAGGAACTACGACGTGCAGCAGCCGCACGATGCCCAAAGCATCCATCACGAACAAGCGCCGACAAAGGAGACTCAATGACATAACTTTGCCCACATGTCATAGTGCGCAGTGTGCAAGCCGGTGTAAGATTCCTCTCCAGCCTCTCAGGATGTCCAGTATATTCCCCTGTAGTCAAATCCCTCTTCAGAAATATAAAAGATCTTGTTTCTACCAGTTTTGGCCTAGAGAGAGAAAATCTTCTAGAGAGAGATAACTCAGTTTTTAAATATTTTTGGACGGAAAAATATCTCTTCTTATTAAAATAAGTTCCCCTGAAACAGAAGTTCAAAAAGATTTTCAGAAGGTGCATTAGAAATCAAGTATAATCTGTTTAAGAGGCATTATCCTGAGGGTCAAGATTTTTTCGAAATTTTAAATTAAGGTTCCTATAGGCCAATAAGATCAATCCATGTGTGGGGAGGAGATAAATCAAATTTATAAAAGAAAATACCCAAAAATGAGTAAATGCTCACATAAGATTGAGAGTTGACTATGTACAAGGGTTATTAGTAAAAAACTATGAGTATTACTAAAAAAATGAGATATTTTGGGTATAATGATTCCATTTTGACACATATGTAAGGAAGGGGAGTCCCTTTAAGGAGACGCATACTTCACATGCTTGAATGAGTTTTAAACTAAAAAATAATGTGATTTTTATCTCTCCTCTCTCTTGGATCAAACCGAATCAAAAAGGAACCAAACTAGGTCCAAATCTAGTCCAAATTCAACCAAACTGAATCTAGAAAATTCTAAGAATCAGTTGGTCTTGGTTAGAGCCTCCCTCTCCTATAAATAGAACCTAAGTCCTTTGTAAAAAAATAGGGAAATTATACTATGCCAGAATTATGCTGAAATAATGATAATTTTTACTATTCTCTAAAATTCTCTCCAAATTGAAGAAATTGGAGCTTCCCTCCTTCTTCAATCTCCATTGGTGGCTCCATCAACACACCAAACCAATTGATTGGTTGGGGGCCTCTACCGCGATCAAAGAATTAAGCAATTTGTAAGAAGGTAAAGTGTGAATTTTGATCTTTTTCCATAATTTCTCAATGTTTCTCTCTTCTCAACCCCTCTCAAGCTTGACAAGCTTAATTGGAATGGCTTTTTAATGCTATTGAAGTTAATTGATGAATGGTAGTAAGAAAATACATAAATTCTCATTTATGCTTAATCTTAATGATTTTTTATGATTTTTGTCTTCTCTAAAATGATTATGATGTTATGCCTCATTGAAAAAAGGCATTCCCCTCTCTTCTTTAGTAAATCCAACCATTCTTTATCCTAGATGAATGATTAATGGATAAAATCAAGTTTTTCATAATGTTTCTCTTAAATAAGTAGAAATTACTTACATTAGAATGAATTAAATACTCTTGGTGAAATTCTAGTTGATTTTAAAAAGTTAAAAATTGAAAAATGGTTAGCCATACAAAGGAGGTTATGGCAAATTTTTCTAAAATTGTGTAAAAATAAGTTTTACTTTTTTTAATTCTAAAAGTGTAAAACTGCAGCCACGTGCCTGACACGTACCTCCCTGGAGCCCCCGACACGTCAGCACCATCTCTTTAGCTATTGGAGATCTCTAGTTTTAGTGACACAACAAATGCATGTATTCCACAATGGAAACCACGACTCTATGAAATATATTATGTACTCCTACAAAAACTTGCATACAAATTTGTTTTTGTGCGTGCTTGAACTCTTATTTTTGTGTTTACTTTACACGAGGACAATGTAACAAGATCGGTTTAGTGATTACTTACTGAGTATTTGTTTGAATTAGTATTGTTTTTGAACTCTCTAAGAGTATTTGTTTGAATGAGTATTGTTTTCAACTCTCTAAGAGTGTCTAAACATACACACATGCACGTGCACACACACACACACATGAGAGAGAGAGAGAGAGAGAGAGAGAGAGAGAGAAGCTTACATTTCCACTTGAGAAAGGTCTTCCATTTTGAAAACAAAGAAGGAGCATGCAACTATATGTGGATTTCACATGAGAGAGAGAGAGAAGCTTACATTTCCACTTGAGAAAGGTGGAGAAAGGTCTTCCATTATGAAAACAAAGAAGAAGCATGCAACTATATTTAGAAATCCACATCATGTTTGTATGCAAATTATTGGACATAGGCTTGTCTACTTGGATGTACATATGTGGATGTGCATACCTACATAGGTACATAAAAATGTAGTGTATAATGAAATACACACGCATACATGTATAATATTTATGGTACTGTTGTCAAGGGAGTGCGATTTCTGAAATATTTTACTATCCAATTTTTGTAAAAAGAAAGCTTGTAGAGCAAGCTTGGGCTAAAAACAACCATGTAACCTATTTTTGAAGTAATAATAAATAAATAAATACTCAAGCAGGGATGCTTTCGGCACACGCTTGGGAGAGCAGTTGGGACCCAATCTGGTGTTCTCGAGGTCCCGTGTACTTTCCCGTCTCAGTGGAATTAGAGCTCTGGCAACGTTTTGTCCATCCACCAGAAAGGTGTGTTTGTTTGGGGCACTCAGACAGCCCGACATCAAGGGTCCTGTGTGAGGACAAAGGAACTACGACGTGCAGCAGCCGCACGATGCCCAAAGCATCCATCACGAACAAGCGCCGACAAAGGAGACTCAATGACATAACTTTGCCCACATGTCATAGTGCGCAGTGTGCAAGCCGGTGTAAGATTCCTCTCCAGCCTCTCAGGATGTCCAGTATATTCCCCTGTAGTCAAATCCCTCTTCAGAAATATAAAAGATCTTGTTTCTACCAGTTTTGGCCTAGAGAGAGAAAATCTTCTAGAGAGAGGTAACTCAGTTTTTAAATATTTTTGGACGGAAAAATATCTCTTCTTATTAAAATAAGTTCCCCTGAAACAGAAGTTCAAAAAGATTTTCAGAAGGTGCATTAGAAATCAAGTATAATCTGTTCAAGAGGCATTATCCTGAGGGTCAAGATTTTTTCGAAATTTTAAATTAAGGTTCCTATAGGCCAATAAGATCAATCCATGTGTGGGGAGGAGATAAATCGAATTTATAAAAGAAAATACCCAAAAATGAGTAAATGCTCACATAAGATTGAGAGTTGACTATGTACAAGGGTTATTAGTAAAAAACTATGAGTATTACTAAAAAAATGAGATATTTTGGGTATAATGATTCCATTTTGACACATATGTAAGGAAGGGGAGTCCCTTCAAGGAGACGCATACTTCACATGCTTGAATGAGTTTTAAACTAAAAAATAATGTGATTTTTATCTCTCCTCTCTCTTGGATCAAACCGAATCAAAAAGGAACCAAACTAGGTCCAAATCTAGTCCAAATTCAACCAAACTGAATCTAGAAAATTCTAAGAATCAGTTGGTCTTGGTTAGAGCCTCCCTCTCCTATAAATAGAACCTAAGTCCTTTGTAAAAAAATAGGGGAATTATACTATGCCAGAATTATGCTGAAATAATGATAATTTTTACTATTCTCTAAAATTCTCTCCAAATTGAAGAAATTGGAGCTTCCCTCCTTCTTCAATCTCCATTGGTGGCTCCATCAACACACCAAACCAATTGATTGGTTGGGGGCCTCTACCGCGATCAAAGAATTAAGCAATTTGTAAGAAGGTAAAGTGTGAATTTTGATCTTTTTCCATAATTTCTCAATGTTTCTCTCTTCTCAACCCCTCTCAAGCTTGACAAGCTTAATTGGAATGGCTTTTTAATACTATTGAAGTTAATTGATGAATGGTAGTAAGAAAATACATAAATTCTCATTTATGCTTAATCTTAATGATTTTTTTATGATTTTTGTCTTCTCTAAAATGATTATGATGTTATGCCTCATTGAAAAAAGGCATTCCCCTCTCTTCTTTAGTAAATCCAACCATTCTTTATCCTAGATGAATGATTAATGGATAAAATCAAGTTTTTCATAATGTTTCTCTTAAATAAGTAGAAATTACTTACATTAGAATGAATTAAATACTCTTGGTGAAATTCTAGTTGATTTTCAAAAGTTAAAAATTGAAAAATGGTTAGCCATACAAAGGAGGTTATGGCAAATTTTTCTAAAATTGTGTAAAAATAAGTTTTACTTTTTTTAATTCTAAAAGTGTAAAACTGCAGCCACGTGCCTGACACGTACCTCCCTGGAGCCCCCGACACGTCAGCACCATCTCTTTAGCTATTGGAGATCTCTAGTTTTAGTGACACAACAAATGCATGTATTCCACAATGGAAACCACGACTCTATGAAATATATTATGTACTCCTACAAAAACTTGCATACAAATTTGTTTTTGTGCGTGCTTGAACTCTTATTTTTGTGTTTACTTTACACGAGGACAATGTAACAAGATCGGTTTAGTGATTACTTACTGAGTATTTGTTTGAATTAGTATTGTTTTTGAACTCTCTAAGAGTATTTGTTTGAATGAGTATTGTTTTCAACTCTCTAAGAGTGTCTAAACATACACACATGCACGTGCACGCACACACACACATGAGAGAGAGAAGCTTACATTTCCACTTGAGAAAGGTCTTCCATTTTGAAAACAAAGAAGGAGCATGCAACTATATGTGGATTTCAAATGAGAGAGAGAGAGAGAAGCTTACATTTCCACTTGAGAAAGGTGGAGAAAGGTCTTCCATTATGAAAACAAAGAAGAAGCATGCAACTATATGTAGAAATCCACATCATGTTTGTATGCAAATTATTGGACATAGGCTTGTCTACTTGGATGTACATATGTGGATGTGCATACCTACATAGGTACATAAAAATGTAGTGTATAATGAAATACACACGCATACATGTATAATATTTATGGTACTATTGTCAAGGGAGTGCGATTTCTGAAATATTTTACTATCCAATTTTTGTAAAAAGAAAGCTTGTAGAGCAAGCTTGGGCTAAAAACAACCATGTAACCTATTTTTGAAGTAGTAATAAATAAATAAATACTCAAGCAGGGATGCTTTCGGCACACGCTTGGGAGAGCAGTTGGGACCCAATCTGGTGTTCTCGAGGTCCCGTGTACTTTCCCGTCTCAGTGGAATTAGAGCTCTGGCAACGTTTTGTCCAACCACCAGAAAGGTGTGTTTGTTTGGGGCACGCAGACAGCCCGACATCAAGGGTCCTGTGTGAGGACAAAGGAACTACGACGTGCAGCAGCCGCACGATGCCCAAAGCATCCATCACGAACAAGCGCCGACAAAGGAGACTCAATGACATAACTTTGCCCACATGTCATAGTGTGCAGTGTGCAAGCCGGTGTAAGATTCCTCTCCAGCCTCTCAGGATGTCCAGTATATTCCCCTGTAGTCAAATCCCTCTTCAGAAATATAAAAGATCTTGTTTCTACCAGAGTTTTGGCCTAGAGAGAGAAAATCTTCTAGAGAGAGATAACTCAGTTTTTAAATATTTTTGGACGGAAAAATATCTCTTCTTATTAAAGTAAGTTCCCCTGAAACAGAAGTTCAAAAAGATTTTCAGAAGGTGCATTAGAAATCAAGTATAATCTGTTCAAGAGGCATTATCCTGAGGGTCAAGATTTTTTTGAAATTTTAAATTAAGGTTCCTATAGGCCAATAAGATCAATCCATGTGTGGGGAGGAGATAAATTGAATTTATAAAAGAAAATACCCAAAAATGAGTAAATGCTCACATAAGATTGAGAGTTGACTATGTACAAGGGTTATTAGTAAAAAACTATGAGTATTACTAAAAAAAGGAGATATTTTGGGTATAATGATTCCATTTTGACACATATGTAAGGAAGGGGAGTCCCTTCAAGGAGACGCATACTTCACATGCTTGAATGAGTTTTAAACTAAAAAATAATGTGATTTTTATCTCTCCTCTCTCTTGGATCAAACCGAATCAAAAAGGAACCAAACTAGGTCCAAATCTAGTCCTAATTCAACCAAACTGAATTTGGAAAATTCTAAAAATCAGTTGGTCTTGGTTAGAGCCTCCCTCTCCTATAAATAGAACCTAAGTCCTTTGTAAAAAAAATAGGAGAATTATACTATGCCAGAATTATGCTGAAATAATGATAATTTTTACTATTCTCTAAAAATCTCTCCAAATTGAAGAAATTGGAGCTTCCCTCCTTCTTCAATCTCCATTGGTGGCTCCATCAACACACCAAACCAATTGATTGGTTGGGGGCCTCTACCGTGATCAAAGAATTAAGCAATTTGTAAGAAGGTAAAGTGTGAATTTTGATCTTTTTCCATAATTTCTCAATGTTTCTCTCTTCTCAACCCCTCTCAAGCTTGAGAAGCTTAATTGGAATGGATTTTTAATGCTATTGAAGTTAATTGATGAATGGTAGTAAGAAAATACATAAATTCTCATTTATGCTTAATCTTAATGATTTTTTTATGATTTTTGTCTTCTCTAAAGTGATTATGATGTTATGCCTCATTGAAAAAAGGCATTCCCCTCTCTTCTTTAGTAAATCCAACCATTCTTTATCCTAGATGAATGATTAATGGATAAAATCAAGTTTTTCATAATGTTTCTCTTAAATAAGTAGAAATTACTTACATTAGAATGAATTAAATACTCTTGGTGAAATTCTAGTTGATTTTCAAAAGTTAAAAATTGAAAAATGGTTAGCCATACAAAGGAGGTTATGGCAAATTTTTCTAAAATTGTGTAAAAATAAGTTTTACTTTTTTTAATTCTAAAAGTGTAAAACTGCAGCCATGTGCCTGACACGTACCTCCCTGGAGCCCCCGACACGTCAGCACCATCTCTTTAGCTATTGGAGATCTCTAGTTTTAGTGACACAACAAATGCATGTATTCCACAATGGAAACCACGACTCTATGAAATATATTATGTACTCCTACAAAAACTTGCATACAAATTTGTTTTTGTGCGTGCTTGAACTCTTATTTTTGTGTTTACTTTACACGAGGACAATGTAACAAGATCGGTTTAGTGATTACTTACTGAGTATTTGTTTGAATTAGTATTGTTTTTGAACTCTCTAAGAGTATTTGTTTGAATGAGTATTGTTTTCAACTCTCTAAGAGTGTCTAAACATACACACATGCACGTGCACGCACACACACACATGAGAGAGAGAAGCTTACATTTCCACTTGAGAAAGGTCTTCCATTTTGAAAACAAAGAAGGAGCATGCAACTATATGTGGATTTCAAATGAGAGAGAGAGAGAGAAGCTTACATTTCCACTTGAGAAAGGTGGAGAAAGGTCTTCCATTATGAAAACAAAGAAGAAGCATGCAACTATATGTAGAAATCCACATCATGTTTGTATGCAAATTATTGGACATAGGCTTGTCTACTTGGATGTACATATGTGGATGTGCATACCTACATAGGTACATAAAAATGTAGTGTATAATGAAATACACACGCATACATGTATAATATTTATGGTACTGTTGTCAAGGGAGTGCGATTTCTGAAATATTTTACTATCCAATTTTTGTAAAAAGAAAGCTTGTAGAGCAAGCTTGGGCTAAAAACAACCATGTAACCTATTTTTGAAGTAGTAATAAATAAATAAATACTCAAGCAGGGATGCTTTCGGCACACGCTTGGGAGAGCAGTTGGGACCCAATCTGGTGTTCTCGAGGTCCCGTGTACTTTCCCGTCTCAGTGGAATTAGAGCTCTGGCAACGTTTTGTCCAACCACCAAAAAGGTGTGTTTGTTTGGGGCACGCAGACAGCCCGACATCAAGGGTCCTGTGTGAGGACAAAGGAACTACGACGTGCAGCAGCCGCACGATGCCCAAAGCATCCATCACGAACAAGCGCCGACAAAGGAGACTCAATGACATAACTTTTCCCACATGTCATAGTGTGCAGTGTGCAAGCCGGTGTAAGATTCCTCTCCAGCCTCTCAGGATGTCCAGTATATTCCCCTGTAGTCAAATCCCTCTTCAGAAATATAAAAGATCTTGTTTCTACCATTGGCCTAGAGAGAGAAAATCTTCTAGAGAGAGATAACTCAGTTTTTAAATATTTTTGGACGGAAAAATATCTCTTCTTATTAAAATAAGTTCCCCTGAAACAGAAGTTCAAAAAGATTTTCAGAAGGTGCATTAGAAATCAAGTATAATCTGTTCAAGAGGCATTATCCTGAGGGTCAAGATTTTTTTGAAATTTTAAATTAAGGTTCCTATAGGCCAATAAGATCAATCCATGTGTGGGGAGGAGATAAATCGAATTTATAAAAGAAAATACCCAAAAATGAGTAAATGCTCACATAAGATTGAGAGTTGACTATGTACAAGGGTTATTAGTAAAAAACTATGAGTATTACTAAAAAAATGAGATATTTTGGGTATAATGATTCCATTTTGACACATATGTAAGGAAGGGGAGTCCCTTCAAGGAGACGCATACTTCACATGCTTGAATGAGTTTTAAACTAAAAAATAATGTGATTTTTATCTCTCCTCTCTCTTGGATCAAACCGAATCAAAAAGGAACCAAACTAGGTCCAAATCTAGTCCTAATTCAACCAAACTGAATTTGGAAAATTCTAAAAATCAGTTGGTCTTGGTTAGAGCCTCCCTCTCCTATAAATAGAACCTAAGTCCTTTGTAAAAAAATAGGAGAATTATACTATGCCAGAATTATGCTGAAATAATGATAATTTTTACTATTCTCTAAAAATCTCTCCAAATTGAAGAAATTGGAGCTTCCCTCCTTCTTCAATCTCCATTGGTGGCTCCATCAACACACCAAACCAATTGATTGGTTGGGGGCCTCTACCGTGATCAAAGAATTAAGCAATTTGTAAGAAGGTAAAGTGTGAATTTTGATCTTTTTCCATAATTTCTCAATGTTTCTCTCTTCTCAACCCCTCTCAAGCTTGAGAAGCTTAATTGGAATGGCTTTTTAATGCTATTGAAGTTAATTGATGAATGGTAGTAAGAAAATACATAAATTCTCATTTATGCTTAATCTTAATGATTTTTTTATGATTTTTGTCTTCTCTAAAGTGATTATGATGTTATGCCTCATTGAAAAAAGGCATTCCCCTCTCTTCTTTAGTAAATCCAACCATTCTTTATCCTAGATGAATAATTAATGGATAAAATCAAGTTTTTCATAATGTTTCTCTTAAATAAGTAGAAATTACTTACATTAGAATGAATTAAATACTCTTGGTGAAATTCTAGTTGATTTTCAAAAGTTAAAAATTGAAAAATGGTTAGCCATACAAAGGAGGTTATGGCAAATTTTTCTAAAATTGTGTAGAAATAAGTTTTACTTTTTTTAATTCTAAAAGTGTAAAACTGCAGCCACGTGCCTGACACGTACCTCCCTGGAGCCCCCGACACGTCAGCACCATCTCTTTAGCTATTGGAGATCTCTAGTTTTAGTGACACAACAAATGCATGTATTCCACAATGGAAACCATGACTCTATGAAATATATTATGTACTCCTACAAAAACTTGCATACAAATTTGTTTTTGTGCGTGCTTGAACTCTTATTTTTGTGTTTACTTTACACGAGGACAATGTAACAAGATCGGTTTAGTGATTACTTACTGAGTATTTGTTTGAATTAGTATTGTTTTTGAACTCTCTAAGAGTATTTGTTTGAATGAGTATTGTTTTCAACTCTCTAAGAGTGTCTAAACATACACACATGCACGTGCACGCACACACACACATGAGAGAGAGAAGCTTACATTTCCACTTGAGAAAGGTCTTCCATTTTGAAAACAAAGAAGGAGCATGCGACTATATGTGGATTTCAAATGAGAGAGAGAGAGAGAGAAGCTTACATTTCCACTTGAGAAAGGTGGAGAAAGGTCTTCCATTATGAAAACAAAGAAGAAGCATGCAACTATATGTAGAAATCCACATCATGTTTGTATGCAAATTATTGGACATAGGCTTGTCTACTTGGATGTACATATGTGGATGTGCATACCTACATAGGTACATAAAAATGTAGTGTATAATGAAATACACACGCATACATGTATAATATTTATGGTACTGTTGTCAAGGGAGTGTGATTTCTGAAATATTTTACTATCCAATTTTTGTAAAAAGAAAGCTTGTAGAGCAAGCTTGGGCTAAAAACAACCATGTAACCTATTTTTGAAGTAGTAATAAATAAATAAATACTCAAGCAGGGATGCTTTCGGCACACGCTTGGGAGAGCAGTTGGGACCCAACCTGGTGTTCTCGAGGTCCCGTGTACTTTCCCGTCTCAGTGGAATTAGAGCTCTGGCAACGTTTTGTCCAACCACCAGAAAGGTGTGTTTGTTTGGGGCACGCAGACAGCCCGACATCAAGGGTCCTGTGTGAGGACAAAGGAACTACGACGTGCAGCAGCCGCACGATGCCCAAAGCATCCATCACGAACAAGCGCCGACAAAGGAGACTCAATGACATAACTTTGCCCACATGTCATAGTGTGCAGTGTGCAAGCCGGTGTAAGATTCCTCTCCAGCCTCTCAGGATGTCCAGTATATTCCCCTGTAGTCAAATCCCTCTTCAGAAATATAAAAGATCTTGTTTCTACCAGTTTTGGCCTAGAGAGAGAAAATCTTCTAGAGAGAGATAACTCAGTTTTTAAATATTTTTGGACGGAAAAATATCTCTTCTTATTAAAGTAAGTTCCCTTGAAACAGAAGTTCAAAAAGATTTTCAGAAGGTGCATTAGAAATCAAGTATAATCTGTTCAAGAGGCATTATCCTGAGGGTCAAGATTTTTTTGAAATTTTAAATTAAGGTTCCTATAGGCCAATAAGATCAATCCATGTGTGGGGAGGAGATAAATCGAATTTATAAAAGAAAATACCCAAAAATGAGTAAATGCTCACATAAGATTGAGAGTTGACTATGTACAAGGGTTATTAGTAAAAAACTATGAGTATTACTAAAAAAATGAGATATTTTGGGTATAATGATTCCATTTTGACACATATGTAAGGAAGGGGAGTCCCTTCAAGGAGACGCATACTTCACATGCTTGAATGAGTTTTAAACTAAAAAATAATGTGATTTTTATCTCTCCTCTCTCTTGGATCAAACCGAATCAAAAAGGAACCAAACTAGGTCCAAATCTAGTCCTAATTCAACCAAACTGAATTTGGAAAATTCTAAAAATCAGTTGGTCTTGGTTAGAGCCTCCCTCTCCTATAAATAGAACCTAAGTCCTTTGTAAAAAAATAGGAGAATTATACTATGCCAGAATTATGCTGAAATAATGATAATTTTTACTATTCTCTAAAAATCTCTCCAAATTGAAGAAATTGGAGCTTCCCTCCTTCTTCAATCTCCATTGGTGGCTCCATCAACACACCAAACCAATTGATTGGTTGGGGGCCTCTACCGTGATCAAAGAATTAAGCAATTTGTAAGAAGGTAAAGTGTGAATTTTGATCTTTTTCCATAATTTCTCAATGTTTCTCTCTTCTCAACCCCTCTCAAGCTTGAGAAGCTTAATTGGAATGGCTTTTTAATGCTATTGAAGTTAATTGATGAATGGTAGTAAGAAAATACATAAATTCTCATTTATGCTTAATCTTAATGATTTTTTTATGATTTTTGTCTTCTCTAAAATGATTATGATGTTATGCCTCATTGAAAAAAGGCATTCCCCTCTCTTCTTTAGTAAATCCAACCATTCTTTATCCTAGATGAATGATTAATGGATAAAATCAAGTTTTTCATAATGTTTCTCTTAAATAAGTAGAAATTACTTACATTAGAATGAATTAAATACTCTTGGTGAAATTCTAGTTGATTTCAAAAAGTTAAAAATTGAAAAATGGTTAGCCATACAAAGGAGGTTATGGCAAATTTTTCTAAAATTGTGTAAAAATAAGTTTTACTTTTTTTAATTCTAAAAGTGTAAAACTGCAGCCACGTACCTGACACGTACCTCCCTGGAGCCCCCGACACGTCAGCACCATCTCTTTAGCTATTGGAGATCTCTAGTTTTAGTGACACAACAAATGCATGTATTCCACAATGGAAACCACGACTCTATGAAATATATTATGTACTCCTACAAAAACTTGCATACAAATTTGTTTTTGTGCGTGCTTGAACTCTTATTTTTGTGTTTACTTTACACGAGGACAATGTAACAAGATCGGTTTAGTGATTACTTACTGAGTATTTGTTTGAATTAGTATTGTTTTTGAACTCTCTAAGAGTATTTGTTTGAATGAGTATTGTTTTCAACTCTCTAAGAGTGTCTAAACATACACACATGCACGTGCACGCACACACACACATGAGAGAGAGAGAGAGAGAGAGAGAGAGAGAGAGAAGCTTACATTTCCACTTGAGAAAGGTCTTCTATTTTGAAAACAAAGAAGGAGCATGCAACTATATGTGGATTTCACATGAGAGAGAGAGAGAGAAGCTTACATTTCCACTTGAGAAAGGTGGAGAAAGGTCTTCCATTATGAAAACAAAGAAGAAGCATGCAACTATATTTAGAAATCCACATCATGTTTGTATGCAAATTATTGGACATAGGCTTGTCTACTTGGATGTACATATGTGGATGTGCATACCTACATAGGTACATAAAAATGTAGTGTATAATGAAATACACACGCATACATGTATAATATTTATGGTACTGTTGTCAAGGGAGTGTGATTTCTGAAATATTTTACTATCCAATTTTTGTAAAAAGAAAGCTTGTAGAGCAAGCTTGGGCTAAAAACAACCATGTAACCTATTTTTGAAGTAGTAATAAATAAATAAATACTCAAGCAGGGATGCTTTCGGCACACGCTTGGGAGAGCAGTTGGGTCCCAATCTGGTGTTCTCGAGGTCCCGTGTACTTTCCTGTCTCAGTGGAATTAGAGCTCTGGCAACGTTTTGTCCAACCACCAGAAAGGTGTGTTTGTTTGGGGCACTCAGACAGCCCGACATCAAGGGTCCTGTGTGAGGACAAAGGAACTACGACGTGCAGCAGCCGCACGATGCCCAAAGCATCCATCACGAACAAGCGCCGACAAAGGAGACTCAATGACATAACTTTGCCCACATGTCATAGTGTGCAGTGTGCAAGCCGGTGTAAGATTCCTCTCCAGCCTCTCAGGATGTCCAGTATATTCCCCTGTAGTCAAATCCCTCTTCAGAAATATAAAAGATCTTGTTTCTACCAGTTTTGGCCTAGAGAGAGAAAATCTTCTAGAGAGAGATAACTCAGTTTTTAAATATTTTTGGACGGAAAAATATCTCTTCTTATTAAAATAAGTTCCCCTGAAACAGAAGTTCAAAAAGATTTTCAGAAGGTGCATTAGAAATCAAGTATAATCTGTTTAAGAGGCATTATCCTGAGGGTCAAGATTTTTTCGAAATTTTAAATTAAGGTTCCTATAGGCCAATAAGATCAATCCATGTGTGGGGAGGAGATAAATCGAATTTATAAAAGAAAATACCCAAAAATGAGTAAATGCTCACATAAGATTGAGAGTTGACTATGTACAAGGGTTATTAGTAAAAAACTATGAGTATTACTAAAAAAATGAGATATTTTGGGTATAATGATTCCATTTTGACACATATGTAAGGAAGGGGAGTCCCTTTAAGGAGACGCATACTTCACATGCTTAAATGAGTTTTAACCTAAAAAATAATGTGATTTTTATCTCTCCTCTCTCTTGGATCAAACCGAATCAAAAAGGAACCAAACTAGGTCCAAATCTAGTCGTAATTCAACCAAACTGAATCTAGAAAATTCTAAGAATCAGTTGGTCTTGGTTAGAGCCTCCCTCTCCTATAAATAGAACCTAAGTCCTTTGTAAAAAAATAGGGGAATTATACTATGCCAGAATTATGCTGAAATAATGATAATTTTTACTATTCTCTAAAATTCTCTCCAAATTGAAGAAATTGGAGCTTCCCTCCTTCTTCAATCTCCATTGGTGGCTCCATCAACACACCAAACCAATTGATTGGTTGGGGGCCTCTACCGCGATCAAAGAATTAAGCAATTTGTAAGAAGGTAAAGTGTGAATTTTGATCTTTTTCCATAATTTCTCAATGTTTCTCTCTTCTCAACCCCTCTCAAGCTTGAGAAGCTTAATTGGAATGGCTTTTTAATACTATTGAAGTTAATTGATGAATGGTAGTAAGAAAATACATAAATTCTCATTTATGCTTAATCTTAATGATTTTTTATGATTTTTGTCTTCTCTAAAATGATTATGATGTTATGCCTCATTGAAAAAAGGCATTCCCCTCTCTTCTTTAGTAAATCCAACCATTCTTTATCCTAGATGAATGATTAATGGATAAAATCAAGTTTTTCATAATGTTTCTCTTAAATAAGTAGAAATTACTTACATTAGAATGAATTAAATACTCTTGGTGAAATTCTAGTTGATTTTCAAAAGTTAAAAATTGAAAAATGGTTAGCCATACAAAGGAGGTTATGGCAAATTTTTCTAAAATTGTGTAAAAATAAGTTTTACTTTTTTTAATTCTAAAAGTGTAAAACTGCAGCCACGTGCCTGGCACGTACCTCCCTGGAGCCCCCGACACGTCAGCACCATCTCTTTAGCTATTGGAGATCTCTAGTTTTAGTGACACAACAAATGCATGTATTCCACAATGGAAACCACGACTCTATGAAATATATTATGTACTCCTACAAAAACTTGCATACAAATTTGTTTTTGTGCGTGCTTGAACTCTTATTTTTGTGTTTACTTTACACGAGGACAATGTAACAAGATCGGTTTAGTGATTACTTACTGAGTATTTGTTTGAATTAGTATTGTTTTTGAACTCTCTAAGAGTATTTGTTTGAATGAGTATTGTTTTCAACTCTCTAAGAGTGTCTAAACATACACACATGCACGTGCACGCACACACACACATGAGAGAGACAAGCTTACATTTCCACTTGAGAAAGGTCTTCCATTTTGAAAACAAAGAAGGAGCATGCAACTATATGTGGATTTCACATGAGAGAGAGAGAGAAGCTTACATTTCCACTTGAGAAAGGTGGAGAAAGGTCTTCCATTATGAAAACAAAGAAGAAGCATGCAACTATATTTAGAAATCCACATCATGTTTGTATGCAAATTATTGGACATAGGCTTGTCTACTTGGATGTACATATGTGGATGTGCATACCTACATAGGTACATAAAAATGTAGTGTATAATGAAATACACACGCATACATGTATAATATTTATGGTACTGTTGTCAAGGGAGTGCGATTTCTGAAATATTTTACTATCCAATTTTTGTAAAAAGAAAGCTTGTAGAGCAAGCTTGGGCTAAAAACAACCATGTAACCTATTTTTGAAGTAATAATAAATAAATAAATACTCAAGCAGGGATGCTTTCGGCACACGCTTGGGAGAGCAGTTGGGACCCAATCTGGTGTTCTCGAGGTCCCGTGTACTTTCCCGTCTCAGTGGAATTAGAGCTCTGGCAACGTTTTGTCCATCCACCAGAAAGGTGTGTTTGTTTGGGGCACTCAAACAGCCCGACATCAAGGGTCCTGTGTGAGGACAAAGGAACTACCACGTGCAGCAGCCGCACGATGCCCAAAGCATCCATCACGAACAAGCGCCGACAAAGGAGACTCAATGACATAACTTTGCCCACATGTCATAGTGCGCAGTGTGCAAGCCGGTGTAAGATTCCTCTCCAGCCTCTCAGGATGTCTAGTATATTCCCCTGTAGTCAAATCCCTCTTCAGAAATATAAAAGATCTTGTTTCTACCAGTTTTGGCCTAGAGAGAGAAAATCTTCTAGAGAGAGGTAACTCGGTTTTTAAATATTTTTGGACGGAAAAATATCTCTTCTTATTAAAATAAGTTTCCCTGAAACAGAAGTTCAAAAAGATTTTCAGAAGGTGCATTAGAAATCAAGTATAATCTGTTTAAGAGGCATTATCCTGAGGGTCAAGATTTTTTCGAAATTTTAAATTAAGGTTCCTATAGGCCAATAAGATCAATCCATGTGTGGGGAGGAGATAAATCGAATTTATAAAAGAAAATACCCAAAAATGAGTAAATGCTCACATAAGATTGAGAGTTGACTATGTACAAGGGTTATTAGTAAAAAACTATGAGTATTACTAAGAAAATGAGATATTTTGGGTATAATGATTCCATTTTGACACATATGTAAGGAAGGGGAGTCCCTTTAAGGAGACGCATACTTCACATGCTTGAATGAGTTTTAAACTAAAAAATAATGTAATTTTTATCTCTCCTCTCTCTTGGATCAAACCGAATCAAAAAGGAACCAAACTAGGTCCAAATCTAGTCCAAATTCAACCAAACTGAATCTAGAAAATTCTAATAATCAGTTGGTCTTGGTTAGAGCCTCCCTCTCCTATAAATAGAACCTAAGTTCTTTGTAAAAAAATAGGGGAATTATACTATGCCAGAATTATGCCTAAATAATGATAATTTTTACTATTCTCTAAAATTCTCTCCAAATTGAAGAAATTGGAGCTTCCCTCCTTCTTCAATCTCCATTGGTGGCTCCATCAACACACCAAACCAATTGATTGGTTGGGGGCCTCTACCGCGATCAAAGAATTAAGCAATTTGTAAGAAGGTAAAGTGTGAATTTTGATCTTTTTCCATAATTTCTCGATGTTTCTCTCTTCTCAACCCCTCTCAAGCTTGACAAGCTTAATTGGAATGGCTTTTTAATACTATTGAAGTTAATTGATGAATGGTAGTAAGAAAATACATAAATTCTCATTTATGCTTAATCTTAATGAGTTTTATATGATTTTTGTCTTCTCTAAAATGATTATGATGTTATGCCTCATTGAAAAAAGGCATTCCCCTCTCTTCTTTAGTAAATCCAACCATTCTTTATCCTAGATGAATGATTAATGGATAAAATCAAGTTTTTCATAATGTTTCTCTTAAATAAGTAGAAATTACTTACATTAGAATGAATTAAATACTCTTGGTGAAATTCTAGTTGATTTTCAAAAGTTAAAAATTGAAAAATGGTTAGCCATACAAAGGAGGTTATGGCAAATTTTTCTAAAATTGTGTAAAAATAAGTTTTACTTTTTTTAATTCTAAAAGTGTAAAACTTCAGCCACGTGCCTGACACGTACCTCCCTGGAGCCCCCGACACGTCAGCACCATCTCTTTAGCTATTGGAGATCTCTAGTTTTAGTGACACAACAAATGCATGTATTCCACAATGGAAACCACGACTCTATGAAATATATTATGTACTCCTACAAAAACTTGCATACAAATTTGTTTTTGTGCGTGCTTGAACTCTTATTTTTGTGTTTACTTTACACGAGGACAATGTAACAAGATCGGTTTAGTGATTACTTACTGAGTATTTGTTTGAATTAGTATTGTTTTTGAACTCTCTAAGAGTATTTGTTTGAATGAGTATTGTTTTCAACTCTCTAAGAGTGTCTAAACATACACACATGCACGTGCACGCACACACACACATGAGAGAGAGAAGCTTACATTTCCACTTGAGAAAGGTCTTCCATTTTGAAAACAAAGAAGGAGCATGCAACTATATGTGGATTTCAAATGAGAGAGAGAGAGAGAAGCTTACATTTCCACTTGAGAAAGGTGGAGAAAGGTCTTCCATTATGAAAACAAAGAAGAAGCATGCAACTATATGTAGAAATCCACATCATGTTTGTATGCAAATTATTGGACATAGGCTTGTGTACTTGGATGTACATATGTGGATGTGCATACCTACATAGGTACATAAAAATGTAGTGTATAATGAAATACACACGCATACATGTATAATATTTATGGTACTGTTGTCAAGGGAGTGTGATTTCTGAAATATTTTACTATCCAATTTTTGTAAAAAGAAAGCTTGTAGAGCAAGCTTGGGCTAAAAACAACCATGTAACCTATTTTTGAAGTAGTAATAAATAAATAAATACTCAAGCAGGGATGCTTTCGGCACACGCTTGGGAGAGCAGTTGGGTCCCAATCTGGTGTTCTCGAGGTCCCGTGTACTTTCCCGTCTCAGTGGAATTAGAGCTCTGGCAACGTTTTGTCCAACCACTAGAAAGGTGTGTTTGTTTGGGGCACGCAGACAGCCCGACATCAAGGGTCCTGTGTGAGGACAAAGGAACTACGACGTGCAGCAGCCGCACGATGCCCAAAGCATCCATCACGAACAAGCGCCGACAAAGGAGACTCAATGACATAACTTTGCCCACATGTCATAGTGTGCAGTGTGCAAGCCGGTGTAAGATTCCTCTCCAGCCTCTCAGGATGTCCAGTATATTCCCCTGTAGTCAAATCCCTCTTCAGAAATATAAAAGATCTTGTTTCTACCAGTTTTGGCCTAGAGAGAGAAAATCTTCTAGAGAGAGATAACTCAGTTTTTAAATATTTTTGGACGGAAAAATATCTCTTCTTATTAAAATAAGTTCCCCTGAAACAGAAGTTCAAAAAGATTTTCAGAAGGTGCATTAGAAATCAAGTATAATCTGTTCAAGAGGCATTATCCTGAGGGTCAAGATTTTTTTGAAATTTTAAATTAAGGTTCCTATAGGCCAATAAGATCAATCCATGTGTGGGGAGGAGATAAATCGAATTTATAAAAGAAAATACCCAAAAATGAGTAAATGCTCACATAAGATTGAGAGTTGACTATGTACAAGGGTTATTAGTAAAAAACTATGAGTATTACTAAAAAAATGAGATATTTTGGGTATAATGATTCCATTTTGACACATATGTAAGGAAGGGGAGTCCCTTCAAGGAGACGCATACTTCACATGCTTGAATGAGTTTTAAACTAAAAAATAATGTGATTTTTATCTCTCCTCTCTCTTGGATCAAACCGAATCAAAAAGGAACCAAACTAGGTCCAAATCTAGTCCTAATTCAACCAAACTGAATTTGGAAAATTCTAAAAATCAGTTGGTCTTGGTTAGAGCCTCCCTCTCCTATAAATAGAACCTAAGTCCTTTGTAAAAAAATAGGAGAATTATACTATGCCAGAATTATGCTGAAATAATGATAATTTTTACTATTCTCTAAAAATCTCTCCAAATTGAAGAAATTGGAGCTTCCCTCCTTCTTCAATCTCCATTGGTGGCTCCATCAACACACCAAACCAATTGATTGGTTGGGGGCCTCTACCGTGATCAAAGAATTAAGCAATTTGTAAGAAGATAAAGTGTGAATTTTGATCTTTTTCCATAATTTCTCAATGTTTCTCTCTTCTCAACCCCTCTCAAGCTTGAGAAGCTTAATTGGAATGGCTTTTTAATGCTATTGAAGTTAATTGATGAATGGTAGTAAGAAAATACATAAATTCTCATTTATGCTTAATCTTAATGATTTTTTTATGATTTTTGTCTTCTCTAAAGTGATTATGATGTTATGCCTCATTGAAAAAAGGCATTCCCCTCTCTTCTTTAGTAAATCCAACCATTCTTTATCCTAGATGAATGATTAATGGATAAAATCAAGTTTTTCATAATGTTTCTCTTAAATAAGTAGAAATTACTTACATTAGAATGAATTAAATACTCTTGGTGAAATTCTAGTTTATTTTAAAAAGTTAAAAATTGAAAAATGGTTAGCCATACAAAGGAGGTTATGGCAAATTTTTCTAAAATTGTGTAAAAATAAGTTTTACTTTTTTTAATTCTAAAAGTGTAAAACTGCAGCCACGTGCCTGACACGTACCTCCCTGGAGCCCCCGACACGTCAGCACCATCTCTTTAGCTATTGGAGATCTCTAGTTTTAGTGACACAACAAATGCATGTATTCCACAATGGAAACCACGACTCTATGAAATATATTATGTACTCCTACAAAAACTTGCATACAAATTTGTTTTTGTGCGTGCTTGAACTCTTATTTTTGTGTTTACTTTACACGAGGACAATGTAACAAGATCGGTTTAGTGATTACTTACTGAGTATTTGTTTGAATTAGTATTGTTTTTGAACTCTCTAAGAGTATTTGTTTGAATGAGTATTGTTTTCAACTCTCTAAGAGTGTCTAAACATACACACATGCACGTGCATGCACACACACACACATGAGAGAGAGAAGCTTACATTTCCACTTGAGAAAGGTCTTCCATTTTGAAAACAAAGAAGGAGCATGCAACTATATGTGGATTTCAAATGAGAGAAAGAGAGAGAAGCTTACATTTCCACTTGAGAAAGGTGGAGAAAGGTCTTCCATTATGAAAACAAAGAAGAAGCATGCAACTATATGTAGAAATCCACATCATGTTTGTATGCAAATTATTGGACATAGGCTTGTGTACTTGGATGTACATATGTGGATGTGCATACCTACATAGGTACATAAAAATGTAGTGTATAATGAAATACACACGCATACATGTATAATATTTATGGTACTGTTGTCAAGGGAGTGTGATTTCTGAAATATTTTACTATCCAATTTTTGTAAAAAGAAAGCTTGTAGAGCAAGCTTGGGCTAAAAACAACCATGTAACCTATTTTTGAAGTAGTAATAAATAAATAAATACTCAAGCAGGGATGCTTTCGGCACACGCTTGGGAGAGCAGTTGGGACCCAATCTGGTGTTCTCGAGGTCCCGTGTACTTTCCCGTCTCAGTGGAATTAGAGCTCTGGCAACGTTTTGTCCAACCACCAGAAAGGTGTGTTTGTTTGGGGCACGCAGACAGCCCGACATCAAGGGTCCTGTGTGAGGACAAAGGAACTACGACGTGCAGCAGCCGCACGATGCCCAAAGCATCCATCACGAACAAGCGCCGACAAAGGAGACTCAATGACATAACTTTGCCCACATGTCATAGTGTGCAGTGTGCAAGCCGGTGTAAGATTCCTCTCCAGCCTCTCAGGATGTCCAGTATATTCCCCTGTAGTCAAATCCCTCTTCAGAAATATAAAAGATCTTGTTTCTACCAGTTTTGGCCTAGAGAGAGAAAATCTTCTAGAGAGAGATAACTCAGTTTTTAAATATTTTTGGACGGAAAAATATCTCTTCTTATTAAAATAAGTTCCCCTGAAACAGAAGTTCAAAAAGATTTTCAGAAGGTGCATTAGAAATCAAGTATAATCTGTTCAAGAGGCATTATCCTGAGGGTCAAGATTTTTTTGAAATTTTAAATTAAGGTTCCTATAGGCCAATAAGATCAATCCATGTGTGGGGAGGAGATAAATCGAATTTATAAAAGAAAATACCCAAAAATGAGTAAATGCTCACATAAGATTGAGAGTTGACTATGTACAAGGGTTATTAGTAAAAAACTATGAGTATTACTAAAAAAATGAGATATTTTGGGTATAATGATTCCATTTTGACACATATGTAAGGAAGGGGAGTCCCTTCAAGGAGACGCATACTTCACATGCTTGAATGAGTTTTAAACTAAAAAATAATGTGATTTTTATCTCTCCTCTCTCTTGGATCAAACCGAATCAAAAAGGAACCAAACTAGGTCCAAATCTAGTCCTAATTCAACCAAACTGAATTTGGAAAATTCTAAAAATCAGTTGGTCTTGGTTAGAGCCTCCCTCTCCTATAAATAGAACCTAAGTCCTTTGTAAAAAAATAGGAGAATTATACTATGCCAGAATTATGCTGAAATAATGATAATTTTTACTATTCTCTAAAAATCTCTCCAAATTGAAGAAATTGGAGCTTCCCTCCTTCTTCAATCTCCATTGGTGGCTCCATCAACACACCAAACCAATTGATTGGTTGGGGGCCTCTACCGTGATCAAAGAATTAAGCAATTTGTAAGAAGGTAAAGTGTGAATTTTGATCTTTTTCCATAATTTCTCAATGTTTCTCTCTTCTCAACCCCTCTCAAGCTTGAGAAGCTTAATTGGAATGGCTTTTTAATGCTATTGAAGATAATTGATGAATGGTAGTAAGAAAATACATAAATTCTCATTTATGCTTAATCTTAATGATTTTTTTATGATTTTTGTCTTCTCTAAAGTGATTATGATGTTATGCCTCATTGAAAACAGGCATTCCCCTCTCTTCTTTAGTAAATCCAACCATTCTTTATCCTAGATGAATGATTAATGGATAAAATCAAGTTTTTCATAATGTTTCTCTTAAATAAGTAGAAATTACTTACATTAGAATGAATTAAATACTCTTGGTGAAATTCTAGTTGATTTTAAAAAGTTAAAAATTGAAAAATGGTTAGCCATACAAAGGAGGTTATGGCAAATTTTTCTAAAATTGTGTAAAAATAAGTTTTACTTTTTTTAATTCTAAAAGTGTAAAACTGCAGCCACGTGCCTGACACGTACCTCCCTGGAGCCCCCGACACGTCAGCACCATCTCTTTAGCTATTGGAGATCTCTAGTTTTAGTGACACAACAAATGCATGTATTCCACAATGGAAACCACGACTCTATGAAATATATTATGTACTCCTACAAAAACTTGCATACAAATTTGTTTTTGTGCGTGCTTGAACTCTTATTTTTGTGTTTACTTTACACGAGGACAATGTAACAAGATCGGTTTAGTGATTACTTACTGAGTATTTGTTTAAATTAGTATTGTTTTTGAACTCTCTAAGAGTATTTGTTTGAATGAGTATTGTTTTCAACTCTCTAAGAGTGTCTAAACATACACACATGCACGTGCACGCACACACACACATGAGAGAGAGAAGCTTACATTTCCACTTGAGAAAGGTCTTCCATTTTGAAAACAAAGAAGGAGCATGCAACTATATGTGGATTTCAAATGAGAGAGAGAGAGAGAAGCTTACATTTCCACTTGAGAAAGGTGGAGAAAGGTCTTCCATTATGAAAACAAAGAAGAAGCATGCAACTATATGTAGAAATCCACATCATGTTTGTATGCAAATTATTGGACATAGGCTTGTGTACTTGGATGTACATATGTGGATGTGCATACCTACATAGGTACATAAAAATGTAGTGTATAATGAAATACACACGCATACATGTATAATATTTATGGTACTGTTGTCAAGGGAGTGTGATTTCTGAAATATTTTACTATCCAATTTTTGTAAAAAGAAAGCTTGTAGAGCAAGCTTGGGCTAAAAACAACCATGTAACCTATTTTTGAAGTAGTAATAAATAAATAAATACTCAAGCAGGGATGCTTTCGGCACACGCTTGGGAGAGCAGTTGGGACCCAATCTGGTGTTCTCGAGGTCCCGTGTACTTTCCCGTCTCAGTGGAATTAGAGCTCTGGCAACGTTTTGTCCAACCACCAGAAAGGTGTGTTTGTTTGGGGCACGCAGACAGCCCGACATCAAGGGTCCTGTGTGAGGACAAAGGAACTACGACGTGCAGCAGCCGCACGATGCCCAAAGCATCCATCATGAACAAGCGCCGACAAAGGAGACTCAATGACATAACTTTGCCCACATGTCATAGTGTGCAGTGTGCAAGCCGGTGTAAGATTCCTCTCCAGCCTCTCAGGATGTCCAGTATATTCCCCTGTAGTCAAATCCCTCTTCAGAAATATAAAAGATCTTGTTTCTACCAGTTTTGGCCTAGAGAGAGAAAATCTTCTAGAGAGAGATAACTCAGTTTTTAAATATTTTTGGACGGAAAAATATCTCTTCTTATTAAAATAAGTTCCCCTGAAACAGAAGTTCAAAAAGATTTTCAGAAGGTGCATTAGAAATCAAGTATAATCTGTTCAAGAGGCATTATCCTGAGGGTCAAGATTTTTTTGAAATTTTAAATTAAGGTTCCTATAGGCCAATAAGATCAATCCATGTGTGGGGAGGAGATAAATCGAATTTATAAAAGAAAATACCCAAAAATGAGTAAATGCTCACATAAGATTGAGAGTTGACTATGTACAAGGGTTATTAGTAAAAAACTATGAGTATTACTAAAAAAATGAGATATTTTGGGTATAATGATTCCATTTTGACACATATGTAAGGAAGGGGAGTCCCTTCAAGGAGACGCATACTTCACATGCTTGAATGAGTTTTAAACTAAAAAATAATGTGATTTTTATCTCTCCTCTCTCTTGGATCAAACCGAATAAAAAAGGAACCAAACTAGGTCCAAATCTATTCCAAATTCAACCAAACTGAATCTGGAAAATTCTAAAAATCAGTTGGTCTTGGTTAGAGCCTCCCTCTCCTATAAATAGAACCTAAGTCCTTTGTAAAAAAATAGGAGAATTATACTATGCCAGAATTATGCTGAAATAATGATAATTTTTACTATTCTCTAAAATTCTCTCCAAATTGAAGAAATTGGAGCTTCCCTCCTTCTTCAATCTCCATTGGTGGCTCCATCAACACACCAAACCAATTGATTGGTTGGGGGCCTCTACCGTGATCAAAGAATTAAGCAATTTGTAAGAAGGTAAAGTGTGAATTTTGATCTTTTTCCATAATTTCTCAATGTTTCTCTCTTCTCAACCCCTCTCAAGCTTGAGAAGCTTAATTGGAATGGCTTTTTAATGCTATTGAAGTTAATTGATGAATGGTAGTAAGAAAATACATAAATTCTCATTCATGCTTAATCTTAATGATTTTTTATGATTTTTGTCTTCTCTAAAATGATTATGATGTTATGCCTCATTGAAAAAAGGCATTCCCCTCTCTTCTTTAGTAAATCCAACCATTCTTTATCCTAGATGAATGATTAATGGATAAAATCAAGTTTTTCATAATGTTTCTCTTAAATAAGTAGAAATTACTTACATTAGAATGAATTAAATACTCTTGGTGAAATTCTAGTTGATTTTAAAAAGTTAAAAATTGAAAAATGGTTAGCCATACAAAGGAGGTTATGGCAAATTTTTCTAAAATTGTGTAAAAATAAGTTTTACTTTTTTTAATTCTAAAAGTGTAAAACTGCAGCCACGTGCCTGACACGTACCTCCCTGGAGCCCCCGACACGTCAGCACCATCTCTTTAGCTATTGGAGATCTCTAGTTTTAGTGACACAACAAATGCATGTATTCCACAATGGAAACCACGACTCTATGAAATATATTATGTACTCCTACAAAAACTTGCATACAAATTTGTTTTTGTGCGTGCTTGAACTCTTATTTTTGTGTTTACTTTACACGAGGACAATGTAACAAGATCGGTTTAGTGATTACTTACTGAGTATTTGTTTGAATTAGTATTGTTTTTGAACTCTCTAAGAGTATTTGTTTGAATGAGTATTGTTTTCAACTCTCTAAGAGTGTCTAAACATACACACATGCACGTGCATGCACACACACACACATGAGAGAGAGAAGCTTACATTTCCACTTGAGAAAGGTCTTCCATTTTGAAAACAAAGAAGGAGCATGCAACTATATGTGGATTTCACATGAGAGAGAGAGAGAGAAGCTTACATTTCCACTTGAGAAAGGTGGAGAAAGGTCTTCCATTATGAAAACAAAGAAGAAGCATGCAACTATATTTAGAAATCCACATCATGTTTGTATGCAAATTATTGGACATAGGCTTGTCTACTTGGATGTACATATGTGGATGTGCATACCTACATAGGTACATAAAAATGTAGTGTATAATGAAATACACACGCATACATGTATAATATTTATGGTACTGTTGTCAAGGGAGTGCGATTTCTGAAATATTTTACTATCCAATTTTTGTAAAAAGAAAGCTTGTAGAGCAAGCTTGGGCTAAAAACAACCATGTAACCTATTTTTGAAGTAATAATAAATAAATAAATACTCAAGCAGGGATGCTTTCGGCACACGCTTGGGAGAGCAGTTGGGACCCAATCTGGTGTTCTCGAGGTCCCGTGTACTTTCCCGTCTCAGTGGAATTAGAGCTCTGGCAACGTTTTGTCCATCCACCAGAAAGGTGTGTTTGTTTGGGGCACTCAGACAGCCCGACATCAAGGGTCCTGTGTGAGGACAAAGGAACTACGACGTGCAGCAGCCGCACGATGCCCAAAGCATCCATCACGAACAAGCGCCGACAAAGGAGACTCAATGACATAACTTTGCCCACATGTCATAGTGCGCAGTGTGCAAGCCGGTGTAAGATTCCTCTCCAGCCTTTCAGGATGTCCAATATATTCCCCTGTAGTCAAATCCCTCTTCAGAAATATAAAAGATCTTGTTTCTACCAGTTTTGGCCTAGAGAGAGAAAATCTTCTAGAGAGAGGTAACTCAGTTTTTAAATATTTTTGGACGGAAAAATATCTCTTCTTATTAAAATAAGTTCCCCTGAAACAGAAGTTCAAAAAGATTTTCAGAAGGTGCATTAGAAATCAAGTATAATCTGTTCAAGAGGCATTATCCTGAGGGTCAAGATTTTTTCGAAATTTTAAATTAAGGTTCCTATAGGCCAATAAGATCAATCCATGTGTGGGGAGGAGATAAATCGAATTTATAAAAGAAAATACCCAAAAATGAGTAAATGCTCACATAAGATTGAGAGTTGACTATGTACAAGGGTTATTAGTAAAAAACTATGAGTATTACTAAAAAAATGAGATATTTTGGGTATAATGATTCCATTTTGACACATATGTAAGGAAGGGGAGTCCCTTCAAGGAGACGCATACTTCACATGCTTGAATGAGTTTTAAACTAAAAAATAATGTGATTTTTATCTCTCCTCTCTCTTGGATCAAACCGAATCAAAAAGGAACCAAACTAGGTCCAAATCTAGTCCAAATTCAACCAAACTGAATCTGGAAAATTCTAAAAATCAGTTGGTCTTGGTTAGAGCCTCCCTCTCCTATAAATAGAACCTAAGTCCTTTGTAAAAAAATAGGAGAATTATACTATGCCAGAATTATGCTGAAATAATGATAATTTTTACTATTCTCTAAAATTCTCTCCAAATTGAAGAAATTGGAGCTTCCCTCCTTCTTCAATCTCCATTGGTGGCTCCATCAACACACCAAACCAATTGATTGGTTGGGGGCCTCTACCGTGATCAAAGAATTAAGCAATTTGTAAGAAGGTAAAGTGTGAATTTTGATCTTTTTCCATAATTTCTCAATGTTTCTCTCTTCTCAACCCCTCTCAAGCTTGAGAAGCTTAATTGGAATGGCTTTTTAATGATATTGAAGTTAATTGATGAATGGTAGTAAGAAAATACATAAATTCTCATTGATGCTTAATCTTAATGATTTTTTATGATTTTTGTCTTCTCTAAAATGATTATGATGTTATGCCTCATTGAAAAAAGGCATTCCCCTCTCTTCTTTAGTAAATCCAACCATTCTTTATCCTAGATGAATGATTAATGGATAAAATCAAGTTTTTCATAATGTTTCTCTTAAATAAGTAGAAATTACTTACATTAGAATGAATTAAATACTCTTGGTGAAATTCTAGTTGATTTTCAAAAGTTAAAAATTGAAAAATGGTTAGCCATACAAAGGAGGTTATGGCAAATTTTTCTAAAATTGTGTAAAAATAAGTTTTACTTTTTTTAATTCTAAAAGTGTAAAACTGCAGCCACGTGCCTGGCACGTACCTCCCTGGAGCCCCCGACACGTCAGCACCATCTCTTTAGCTATTGGAGATCTCTAGTTTTAGTGACACAACAAATGCATGTATTCCACAATGGAAACCACGACTCTATGAAATATATTATGTACTCCTACAAAAACTTGCATACAAATTTGTTTTTGTGCGTGCTTGAACTCTTATTTTTGTGTTTACTTTACACGAGGACAATGTAACAAGATCGGTTTAGTGATTACTTACTGAGTATTTGTTTGAATTAGTATTGTTTTTGAACTCTCTAAGAGTATTTGTTTGAATGAGTATTGTTTTCAACTCTCTAAGAGTGTCTAAACATACACACATGCACGTGCACGCACACACACACATGAGAGAGAGAGAGAGAGAGAGAGAGAGAGAGAGAAGCTTACATTTCCACTTGAGAAAGGTCTTCCATTTTGAAAACAAAGAAGGAGCATGCAACTATATGTGGATTTCACATGAGAGAGAGAGAGAAGCTTACATTTCCACTTGAGAAAGGTGGAGAAAGGTCTTCCATTATGAAAACAAAGAAGAAGCATGCAACTATATTTAGAAATCCACATCATGTTTGTATGCAAATTATTGGACATAGGCTTGTCTACTTGGATGTATATATGTGGATGTGCATACCTACATAGGTACATAAAAATGTAGTGTATAATGAAATACACACGCATACATGTATAATATTTATGGTACTGTTGTCAAGGGAGTGCGATTTCTGAAATATTTTACTATCCAATTTTTGTAAAAAGAAAGCTTGTAGAGCAAGCTTGGGCTAAAAACAACCATGTAAACTATTTTTGAAGTAGTAATAAATAAATAAATACTCAAGCAGGGATGCTTTCGGCACACGCTTGGGAGAGCAGTTGGGACCCAATCTGGTGTTCTCGAGGTCCCGTGTACTTTCCCGTCTCAGTGGAATTAGAGCTCTGGCAACGTTTTGTCCATCCACCAGAAAGGTGTGTTTGTTTGGGGCACTCAGACAGCCCGACATCAAGGGTACTGTGTGAGGACAAAGGAACTACGACGTGCAGCAGCCGCACGATGCCCAAAGCATCCATCACGAACAAGCGCCAACAAAGGAGACTCAATGACATAACTTTGCCCACATGTCATAGTGCGCAGTGTGCAAGCCGGTGTAAGATTCCTCTCCAACCTCTCAGGATGTCCAGTATATTCCCCTGTAGTCAAATCCCTCTTCAGAAATATAAAAGATCTTGTTTCTACCAGTTTTGGCCTAGAGAGAGAAAATCTTCTAGAGAGAGGTAACTCAGTTTTTAAATATTTTTGGACGGAAAAATATCTCTTCTTATTAAAATAAGTTCCCCTGAAACAGAAGTTCAAAGAGATTTTCAGAAGGTGCATTAGAAATCAAAGATATAATCTGTTCAAGAGGCATTATCCTGAGGGTCAAGATTTTTTCGAAATTTTAAATTAAGGTTCCTATAGGCCAATAAGATCAATCCATGTGTGGGGAGGAGATAAATCGAATTTATAAAAGAAAATACCCAAAAATGAGTAAATGCTCACATAAGATTGAGAGTTGACTATGTACAAGGGTTATTAGTAAAAAACTATGAGTATTACTAAAAAAATGAGATATTTTGGGTATAATGATTCCATTTTGACACATATGTAAGGAAGGGGAGTCCCTTCAAGGAGACGCATACTTCACATGCTTGAATGAGTTTTAAACTAAAAAATAATGTGATTTTTATCTCTCCTCTCTCTTGGATCAAACCGAATAAAAAAGGAACCAAACTAGGTCCAAATCTATTCCAAATTCAACCAAACTGAATCTGGAAAATTCTAAAAATCAGTTGGTCTTGGTTAGAGCCTCCCTCTCCTATAAATAGAACCTAAGTCCTTTGTAAAAAAATAGGAGAATTATACTATGCCAGAATTATGCTGAAATAATGATAATTTTTACTATTCTCTAAAATTCTCTCCAAATTGAAGAAATTGGAGCTTCCCTCCTTCTTCAATCTCCATTGGTGGCTCCATCAACACACCAAACCAATTGATTGGTTGGGGGCCTCTACCGTGATCAAAGAATTAAGCAATTTGTAAGAAGGTAAAGTGTGAATTTTGATCTTTTTCCATAATTTCTCAATGTTTCTCTCTTCTCAACCCCTCTCAAGCTTGAGAAGCTTAATTGGAATGGCTTTTTAATGCTATTGAAGTTAATTGATGAATGGTAGTAAGAAAATACATAAATTCTCATTCATGCTTAATCTTAATGATTTTTTATGATTTTTGTCTTCTCTAAAATGATTATGATGTTATGCCTCATTGAAAAAAGGCATTCCCCTCTCTTCTTTAGTAAATCCAACCATTCTTTATCCTAGATGAATGATTAATGGATAAAATCAAGTTTTTCATAATGTTTCTCTTAAATAAGTAGAAATTACTTACATTAGAATGAATTAAATACTCTTGGTGAAATTCTAGTTGATTTTAAAAAGTTAAAAATTGAAAAATGGTTAGCCATACAAAGGAGGTTATGGCAAATTTTTCTAAAATTGTGTAAAAATAAGTTTTACTTTTTTTAATTCTAAAAGTGTAAAACTGCAGCCACGTGCCTGACACGTACCTCCCTGGAGCCCCCGACACGTCAGCACCATCTCTTTAGCTATTGGAGATCTCTAGTTTTAGTGACACAACAAATGCATGTATTCCACAATGGAAACCACGACTCTATGAAATATATTATGTACTCCTACAAAAACTTGCATACAAATTTGTTTTTGTGCGTGCTTGAACTCTTATTTTTGTGTTTACTTTACACGAGGACAATGTAACAAGATCGGTTTAGTGATTACTTACTGAGTATTTGTTTGAATTAGTATTGTTTTTGAACTCTCTAAGAGTATTTGTTTGAATGAGTATTGTTTTCAACTCTCTAAGAGTGTCTAAACATACACACATGCACGTGCACGCACACACACACATGAGAGAGAGAGAGAGAGAGAGAGAGAGAGAGAGAGAGAGAGAGAGAAGCTTACATTTCCACTTGAGAAAGGTCTTCCATTGTGAAAACAAAGAAGGAGCATGCAACAATATGTGGATTTCACATGAGAGAGAGAGAGAAGGTTACATTTCCACTTGAGAAAGGTGGAGAAAGGTCTTCCATTATGAAAACAAAGAAGAAGCATGCAACTACATTTAGAAATCCACATCATGTTTGTATGCAAGTTATTGGACATAGGCTTGTCTACTTGGATGTACATATGTGGATGTGCATACCTACATAGGTACATAAAAATGTAGTGTATAATGAAATACACACGCATACATGTATAATATTTATGGTACTGTTGTCAAGGGAGTGCGATTTCTGAAATATTTTACTATCCAATTTTTGTAAAAAGAAAGCTTGTAGAGAAAGCTTGGGCTAAAAACAACCATGTAACCTATTTTTGAAGTAATAATAAATAAATAAATACTCAAGCAGGGATGCTTTCGGCACACGCTTGGGAGAGCAGTTGGGACCCAATCTGGTGTTCTCGAGGTCCCGTGTACTTTCCCGTCTCAGTGGAATTAGAGCTCTGGCAACGTTTTGTCCATCCACCAGAAAGGTGTGTTTGTTTGGGGCACTCAGACAGCCCGACATCAAGGGTCCTGTGTGAGGACAAAGGAACTACGACGTGCAGCAGCCGCACGATGCCCAAAGCATCCATCACGAACAAGCGCCGACAAAGGAGACTCAATGACATAACTTTGCCCACATGTCATAGTGCGCCGTGTGCAAGCCGGTGTAAGATTCCTCTCCAGCCTTTCAGGATGTCCAGTATATTCCCCTGTAGTCAAATCCCTCTTCAGAAATATAAAAGATCTTGTTTCTACCAGTTTTGTTCTAGAGAGAGAAAATCTTCTAGAGAGAGATAACTCAGTTTTTAAATATTTTTGGACGGAAAAATATTTCTTCTTATTAAAATAAGTTCCCCTGAAACAGAAGTTCAAAAAGATTTTCAGAAGGTGCATTAGAAATCAAGTATAATCTGTTCAAGAGGCATTATCCTGAGGGTCAAGATTTTTTCGAAATTTTAAATTAAGGTTCCTATAGGCCAATAAGATCAATCCATGTGTGGGGAGGAGATAAATCGAATTTATAAAAGAAAATACCCAAAAATAAGTAAATGCTCACATAAGATTGAGAGTTGACTATGTACAAGGGTTATTAGTAAAAAACTATGAGTATTACTAAAAAAATGAGATATTTTGGGTATAATGATTCCATTTTGACACATATGTAAGGAAGGGGAGTCCCTTCAAGGAGACGCATACTTCACATGCTTGAATGAGTTTTAAACTAAAAAATAATGTGATTTTTATCTCTCCTCTCTCTTGGATCAAACCGAATCAAAAAGGAACCAAACTAGGTCCAAATCTAGTCCAAATTCAACCAAACTGAATCTGGAAAATTCTAAAAATCAGTTGGTCTTGGTTAGAGCCTCCCTCTCCTATAAATAGAACCTAAGTCCTTTGTAAAAAAATAGGAGAATTATACTATGCCAAAATTATGCTGAAATAATGATAATTTTTACTATTCTCTAAAATTCTCTCCAAATTGAAGAAATTGGAGCTTCCCTCCTTCTTCAATCTCCATTGGTGGCTCCATCAACACACCAAACCAATTGATTGGTTGGGGGCCTCTACCGTGATCAAAGAATTAAGCAATTTGTAAGAAGGTAAAGTGTGAATTTTGATCTTTTTCCATAATTTCTCAATGTTTCTCTCTTCTCAACCCCTCTCAAGCTTGAGAAGCTTAATTGGAATGGCTTTTTAATGCTATTGAAGTTAATTGATGAATGGTAGTAAGAAAATACATAAATTCTCATTTATGCTTAATCTTAATGATTTTTTATGATTTTTGTCTTCTCTAAAATGATTATGATGTTATGTCTCATTGAAAAAAGGCATTCCCCTCTCTTCTTTAGTAAATCCAACCATTCTTTATCCTAGATGAATGATTAATGGATAAAATCAAGTTTTTCATAATGTTTCTCTTAAATAAGTAGAAATTACTTACATTAGAATGAATTAAATACTCTTGGTGAAATTCTAGTTGATTTTAAAAAGTTAAAAATTGAAAAATGGTTAGCCATACAAAGGAGGTTATGGCAAATTTTTCTAAAATTGTGTAGAAATAAGTTTTACTTTTTTTAATTCTAAAAGTGTAAAACTGCAGCCACGTGCCTGACACGTACCTCCCTGGAGCCCCCGACACGTCAGCACCTTCTCTTTAGCTATTGGAGATCTCTAGTTTTAGTGACACAACAAATGCATGTATTCCACAATGGAAACCACGACTCTATGAAATATATTATGTACTCCTACAAAAACTTGCATACAAATTTGTTTTTGTGCGTGCTTGAACTCTTATTTTTGTGTTTACTTTACACGAGGACAATGTAACAAGATCGGTTTAGTGATTACTTACTGAGTATTTGTTTGAATTAGTATTGTTTTTGAACTCTCTAAGAGTATTTGTTTGAATGAGTATTGTTTTCAACTCTCTAAGAGTGTCTAAACATACACACATGCACGTGCACGCACACACACACATGAGAGAGAGAGAGAGAGAGAGAGAGAGAGAAGCTTACATTTCCACTTGAGAATGGTCTTCCATTTTGAAAACAAAGAAGGAGCATGCAACTATATGTGGATTTCACATGAGAGAGAGAGAGAGAGAAGCTTACATGTCCACTTGAGAAAGGTGGAGAAAGGTCTTCCATTATGAAAACAAAGAAGAAGCATGCAACTATATTTAGAAATCCACATCATGTTTGTATGCAAATTATTGGACATAGGCTTGTCTACTTGGATGTACATATGTGGATGTGCATACCTACATAGGTACATAAAAATGTAGTGTATAATGAAATACACACGCATACATGTATAATATTTATGGTACTGTTGTCAAGGGAGTGCGATTTCTGAAATATTTTACTATTCAATTTTTGTAAAAAGAAAGCTTGTAGAGCAAGCCCGGGCTAAAAACAACCATGTAACCTATTTTTGAAGTAATAATAAATAAATAAATACTCAAGCAGGGATGCTTTCGGCACACGCTTGGGAGAGCAGTTGGGACCCAATATGGTGTTCTCGAGGTCCCGTGTACTTTCCCGTCTCAGTGGAATTACAGCTCTGGCAACGTTTTGTCCATCCACCAGAAAGGTGTGTTTGTTTGGGACACTCAGACAGCCCGACATCAAGGGTCCTGTGTGAGGACAAAGGAACTACGACGTGCAGCAGCCGCACGATGCCCAAAGCATCCATCACGAACAAGCGCCGACAAAGGAGACTCAATGACATAACTTTGCCCACATGTCATAGTGCGCAGTGTGCAAGCCGGTGTAAGATTCCTCTCCAGCCTCTCAGGATGTCCAGTATATTCCCCTGTAGTCAAATCCCTCTTCAGAAATATAAAAGATCTTGTTTCTACCAGTTTTGGCCTAGAGAGAGAAAATCTTCTAGAGAGAGGTAACTCAGTTTTTAAATATTTTTTGACGGAAAAATATCTCTTCTTATTAAAATAAGTTCCCCTGAAACAGAAGTTCAAAAAGATTTTCAGAAGGTGCATTAGAAATCAAGTATAATCTGTTCAAGAGGCATTATCCTGAGGGTCAAGATTTTTTCGAAATTTTAAATTAAGGTTCCTATAGGCCAATAAGATCAATCCATGTGTGGGGAGGAGATAAATCGAATTTATAAAAGAAAATACCCGAAAATGAGTAAATGCTCACATAAGATTGAGAGTTGACTATGTACAAGGGTTATTAGTAAAAAACTATGAGTATTACTAAAAAAATGAGATATTTTGGGTATAATGATTCCATTTTGACACATATGTAAGGAAGGGGAGTCCCTTCAAGGAGATGCATACTTCACATGCTTGAATGAGTTTTAAACTAAAAAATAATGTGATTTTTATCTCTCCTCTCTCTTGGATCAAACCGAATCAAAAAGGAACCAAACTAGGTCCAAATCTAGTCCAAATTCAACCAAATTGAATCTGGAAAATTCTAAAAATCAGTTGGTCTTGGTTAGAGCCTCCCTCTCCTATAAATAGAACCTAAGTCCTTTGTAAAAAAAATAGGAGAATTATACTATGCCAGAATTATGCTGAAATAATGATAATTTTTACTATTCTCTAAAATTCTCTCCAAATTGAAGAAATTGGAGCTTCCCTCCTTCTTCAATCTCCATTGGTGGCTCCATCAACACACCAAACCAATTGATTGGTTGGGGGCCTCTACCGTGATCAAAGAATTAAGCAATTTGTAAGAAGGTAAAGTGTGAATTTTGATCTTTTTCCATAATTTCTCAATGTTTCTCTCTTCTCAACCCCTCTCAAGCTTGAGAAGCTTAATTGGAATGGCTTTTTAATGCTATTGAAGTTAATTGATGAATGGTAGTAAGAAAATACATAAATTCTCATTTATGCTTAATCTTAATGATTTTTTATGATTTTTGTCTTCTCTAAAATGATTATGATGTTATGCCTCATTGAAAAAAGGCATTCCCCTCTCTTCTTTAGTAAATCCAACCATTCTTTATCCTAGATGAATGATTAATGGATAAAATCAAGTTTTTCATAATGTTTCTCTTAAATAAGTAGAAATTACTTACATTAGAATGAATTAAATACTCTTGGTGAAATTCTAGTTGATTTTAAAAAGTTAAAAATTGAAAAATGGTTAGCCATACAAAGGAGGTTATGGCAAATTTTTCTAAAATTGTGTAAAAATAAGTTTTACTTTTTTTAATTCTAAAAGTGTAAAACTGCAGCCACGTGCCTGACACGTACCTCCCTGGAGCCCCCGACACGTCAGCACCTTCTCTTTAGCTATTGGAGATCTCTAGTTTTAGTGACACAACAAATGCATGTATTCCACAATGGAAACCACGACTCTATGAAATATATTATGTACTCCTACAAAAACTTGCATACAAATTTGTTTTTGTGCGTGCTTGAACTCTTATTTTTGTGTTTACTTTACACGAGGACAATGTAACAAGATCGGTTTAGTGATTACTTACTGAGTATTTGTTTGAATTAGTATTGTTTTTGAACTCTCTAAGAGTATTTGTTTGAATGAGTATTGTTTTCAACTCTCTAAGAGTGTCTAAACATACACACATGCACGTGCACGCACACACACACATGAGAGAGAGAGAGAGAGAGAGAGAGAAGCTTACATTTCCACTTGAGAAAGGTCTTCCATTTTGAAAACAAAGAAGGAGCATGCAACTATATGTGGATTTCACATGAGAGAGAGAGAGAGAAGCTTACATTTCCACTTGAGAAAGGTGGAGAAAGGTCTTCCATTATGAAAACAAAGAAGAAGCATGCAACTATATTTAGAAATCCACATCATGTTTGTATGCAAATTATTGGACATAGGCTTGTCTACTTGGATGTACATATGTGGATGTGCATACCTACATAGGTACATAAAAATGTAGTGTATAATGAAATACACACGCATACATGTATAATATTTATGGTACTGTTGTCAAGGGAGTGCGATTTCTGAAATATTTTACTATCCAATTTTTGTAAAAAGAAAGCTTGTAGAGCAAGCTTGGGCTAAAAACAACCATGTAACCTATTTTTGAAGTAATAATAAATAAATAAATACTCAAGCAGGGATGCTTTCGGCACACGCTTGGGAGAGCAGTTGGGACCCAATCTGGTGTTCTTCTCGAGGTCCCGTGTACTTTCCCGTCTCAGTGGAATTAGAGCTCTGGCAACGTTTTGTCCATCCACCAGAAAGGTGTGTTTGTTTGGGGCACTCAGACATCCCGACATCAAGGGTCCTGTGTGAGGACAAAGGAACTACGACGTGCAGCAGCCGCACGATGCCCAAAGCATCCATCACGAACAAGCGCCGACAAAGGAGACTCAATGACATAACTTTGCCCACATGTCATAGTGCGCAGTGTGCAAGCCGGTGTAAGATTCCTCTCCAGCCTCTCAGGATGTCCAGTATATTCCCCTGTAGTCAAATCCCTCTTCAGAAATATAAAAGATCTTGTTTCTACCAGTGTTTTGGCCTAGAGAGAGAAAATCTTCTAGAGAGAGATAACTCAGTTTTTAAATATTTTTTGATGGAAAAATATCTCTTCTTATTAAAATAAGTTCCCCTGAAACAGAAGTTCAAAAAGATTTTCAGAAGGTGCATTAGAAATCAAGAATAATCTGTTCAAGAGGCATTATCCTGAGGGTCAAGATTTTTTCGAAATTTTAAATTAAGGTTCTATAGGCCAATAAGATCAATCCATGTGTGGGGAGGAGATAAATTGAATTTATAAAAGAAAATACCCAAAAATGAGTAAATGCTCACATAAGATTGAGAGTTGACTATGTACAAGGGTTATTAGTAAAAAACTATGAGTATTACTAAAAAAATGAGATATTTTGGGTATAATGATTCCATTTTGACACATATGTAAGGAAGGGGAGTCCCTTCAAGGACATGCATACTTCACATGCTTGAATGAGTTTTAAACTAAAAAATAATGTGATTTTTATCTCTCCTCTCTCTTGGATCAAACCGAATCAAAAAAGGAACCAAACTAGGTCCAAATCTAGTCCAAATTCAACCAAACTGAATCTGGAAAATTCTAAAAATCAGTTGGTCTTGGTTAGAGCCTCCCTCTCCTATAAATAGAACCTAAGTCCTTTGTAAAAAAATATGAGAATTATACTATGCCAGAATTATGCTGAAATAATGATAATTTTTACTATTCTCTAAAATTCTCTCCAAATTGAAGAAATTGGAGCTTCCCTCCTTCTTCAATCTCCATTGGTGGCTCCATCAACACACCAAACCAATTGATTGGTTGGGGGCCTCTACCGTGATCAAAGAATTAAGCAATTTGTAAGAAGGTAAAGTGTGAATTTTGATCTTTTTCCATAATTTCTCAATGTTTCTCTCTTCTCAACCCCTCTCAAGCTTGAGAAGCTTAATTGGAATGGCTTTTTAATGCTATTGAAGTTAATTGATGAATGGTAGTAAGAAAATACATAAATTCTCATTCATGCTTAATCTTAATGATTTTTTATGATTTTTGTCTTCTCTAAAATGATTATGATGTTATGCCTCATTGAAAAAAGGCATTCCCCTCTCTTCTTTAGTAAATCCAACCATTCTTTATCCTAGATGAATGATTAATGGATAAAATCAAGTTTTTCATAATGTTTCTCTTAAATAAGTAGAAATTACTTACATTAGAATGAATTAAATACTCTTGGTGAAATTCTAGTTGATTTTTAAAAGTTAAAAATTGAAAAATGGTAAGCCATACAAAGGAGGTTATGGTAAATTTTTCTAAAATTGTGTAAAAATAAGTTTTACTTTTTTTAATTCTAAAAGTGTAATTCCTACTAAATTGGATTTATGCATGGATAGATGCATAAAGAATTTAAATTAATCCAAAAAGTGTTATTTTTGTCAATTCTTATTTTATGCATAGAAAGACGCATAAAGAATTTTATTTTTAATTCAAAAGAGTGATTCTCATCATAAATGATTTTATGCATAAATTAGATGCATAAAAGAAATTCTTTTTATTAAAAGAGTGATTTTCATCATAAATAATTTATATGCATAAAAGCTATTTTTTTAATATTAAAAGTGTGATTTTTATCATAAATGATTTTATGCATAAATTAGATGCATAAAAGAAATTCTTTTATATTAAAAGAGTGAATTTCATCATAAATGATTTGTATGCATAAACATATGCATAAAAGGTATTTTTTAATATTAAAAGTGTGATTTTCATCATAAGTGCATAAATTAGATGCATAAAAGAAATTCTTTATATTAAAAGAGTGATTTTCATCATAAATGATTTGTATGCATAAACATATGCATAAAAGATATTTTTTATATTAAAAGTGTGATTTTCATCATAAATGATTTTATGCATAAATTAGATGCATAAAAGAAATTCTTTATATTAAAAGAGTGATTTTCATCATAAATGATTTGTATGCATAAACATATGCATAAAAGATATTTTTTATATTAAAAGTGAGATTTTCATCATAAATGGATTTTATGCATAAATTAGATGCATAAAAGAAATTCTTTTATATTAAAAGAGTGATTTTCTTCATAAATGATTTGTATGCATAAACATATGCATAAAAGATATTTTTTATATTAAAAGTGAGATTTTCATCATAAATGGATTTTATGCATAAATTAGATGCATAAGAGAAATTCTTTTATTCTAAAAGTGTAATTTCTACTAAATTAGATTTATGCATGAAAAGATGCATAAAGAATTTATTTTTAATCCAAAAGTGTTATTCTCATCAATTTTGATTTTATGCATAGAAAGATGCATAAAGAAATCTATTTTTAGTTTAAAAGAGTTATTTTCATCAATTTTGATTTTTTGCATAAGAAGAAGCATAAAAGATTGAATTTTAATTCAAAAGTGTCATTCTCATTTAAAATGAATTTATGCATAGGAAGATGCATAAAAGATAGATTTTTATTTCGAAAGTGTTATTCTCCTTAAAATGGAACTTATGCATAAATAGATGCGTAAAGAAATCTTATATCAAAAGACCAAGCGACTTTAGGTTCGGTTGGATCAGTTTGGTCAGTAAGAGTAAAATTTTATCCTGGAGGAATCGCCTGTGCTTTCCGGGCAACGGAAGTTTTTCCAAGTTCGGTTTTGGAAGAACCGGAATTAGTCACCTGTAGGGATATCCGTGGGCGAGGCCCCGAGTGTGGGACCCTGCCCCGCGCAAGATGTGCTACTTCCGCTCTGCTAGCACCCCGAACCGTTGCGTGGTGGGGACGGGGATCTTACAGCCGGGCCCTACAGTAAGCCTTAGAACACACGCTCTCTGGCTATACAAGGTGCCGACTTAACACTGGGCTCAGCAAAGAGCCTCATGTTAAGGACCGGTGATGGGGAGCCTAGCAATACACCGCCAGCGGCACAATTTCGACAATTTTCAATGCCTACGGCAATTCTAGCTCGACGTGTGTCTCCTTATGAGACAAATGTAACCTCCACCTCATTTGCTCTTTATACCCTCTCCCCAATCGTTGTAAACGATATGTGGGATATATTAGAGCCGCGTGCCAGCGCCTGGTGCATTGCAGGAGAGAGAAGATAGAGAAAAATAAGAAGAAGGGGAGGGGAGAAGAAAAAGAAGAAGAAAAAGAAGAAGAAGAAGGAGAAGAAGAGGAGAGAGAAGGAGAGAAAGAAGAAGAAGAAGAAGAAGAAGAGGAGAGAGAAGAAAAAAAAAGAGAAAAGAAGAAGAAGAAGAATAGAAAAAAGAAGAAAGAGAGAAAGAAATAATTATTTTTATACTCTCATCATTTAAACATTAGACTTAATGACTCTAGATGTGCCAATAGATACAAGGATTCGAAACTAGAGTAGACTTTTAGATTATACACCTAACTCAGACTAACATTATTTTAGGTTGTGTGATTATTACTTAAGCACTCTATGTTGTAATCATGAAAATGATAGTCTTGAGTTTGTGCGTGAGTATACGCATGTTGTTATGCGTAGTATAAGCATGATGTGTAGGTTGTACCAATGATCTCTACCATGGAGCCATGTTGACTTTCCAACAATTATCATCTCGACTTACACATGACAAGTCTTCATCTCTTTACCCAATAATTATATTTTTAGTTATTCACAAATTAAATTCTCTATTTCTTTTAACTTTTTCATTTTCTAACCACAATACATCAAGGTAAGGCTCTTACTTTTGGATTTTATTTTTATGTCATCAAGTTTTATTTAATATTTTTTTATTTAAGTTTATGTCACTTATGATCGATGATGATGAAGAACAAGACTACCACGAGACGACTACTTTGACTCTTCGGGTAACATATTCATTTGATTATCTCTACAACAAATTTTATTTAAGACTTTTTGCAAATTTCAAGGAGATTTCTTATACATCAAAAGTAGAACTTCTCAGAGGAACTGACCCTTCCATCTTGAACTATACTTTGTGAATTTTTCACTATGAATTAGTCTTTTGGTATGGGACACGAGATTAATCATGTATGAAGTATTCCGATACATACTTATCTCTAGATTTGTGTGGGATAATTTTTGGTGGTATGGGACACTAGAATTCATTACACACAGAAGTCCTTGGATAGAGTGTCTCTTTTACATGTCTGTAATGAATACTTGGTGATATTTATCTATAACTAATTACTTATCACAGTTAAGTGTTGGTTATGAGTGAATCCAACCAATTGTAATGTGTGACGCATGTGCGAGTTTGATTGCGAGTGAATCCAATCAACTCTTCTGAACTAATTCTTGATGAGGGTAAGCCAATGTGGTATAAGAATCGAGAATGAATTTGATTCTTTAGAGGGTAGCCGTAGTTGGTTGTGAGTGAATCCAACCAGCTGTGACATGTGTGAGATGTGTGGTGTACTCGGTGAATATGTGCGACGCGTATGAAAACATTGTGAGTCAATCTGATCAACTTTCAGACATGTGTGATGTGTGCAAAGGTTATGTGAGTTTGATTGTGAGAAAATCCAATCAACTCCAAGATACGTGTGACATGTGTGATGATATTGGGAGTGAATCCAGTTAGTTATATAAAGGACATTGTGAGTGAATCCAATGTGAAAATGATTAATGTGTTGATCAATCGTGTGTACTGATAGTTATAACCGAGGACGGTTGTCTCCTAAATCAGGAGGACTATCACAGGATTGAGATTTTTGAAATATTTTACTATCCAATTTTTGTAAAAAGAAAGCTTGTAGATTAAGCTTGGGCTAAAAATAGCCATGTAACCTATTTTTGAAGTAATAAAAATCTGTAAATACTCATGCTCTTGGCACACGCTTGGGGAGGCAGTTGGGACCCAATCTGGTGTACTTTTTCATATGTATTTTTCTATTGGCACACTTTTTGAGGTACCATGTACTTTCTCGTTTCTCAACTGTAGCAAAAGAGAAAATTTAAGGTAGATCTAAAATGTTATTCTACTCAACCTATTGCATATTCTAAGCTCTCTAGCAATAGATTCAATATACTATCTAGGCATAGAAAACATTTGCAAAGGTAGTACAATGTAGAAAAATAACAACAAGAGGAAAAATCTCGATCCTTGACTTCTTCATCATCATCATCATCTTTTGATCTAGTAGGGTCAAAGCACACTATAATATATCATTCAAAATGAGGGAGTTCGCAAGAGAAGGGAATGTTAAAGCACTCGTCTATATGGCCCTTTAAGCAAACCACCATTTTTTTGAGAGAGAATATAGTTTTATGTATTTAGTATTTAGCCAGGTTATATAGGGTTCAAAAAGAGGCAAAGTATAGTCGAAGAGTCTCAACCTCATAATTCCCAACTTAATGCTTTCAACAACCTGCAAATGCCCATCTTACAAGGCTCCATGGACCACAAAAACTAGAGTTATTTATCCTCCATTCAAGGTACAAGAGGGAGGCTAGCTATACTGATAGTAGACAAGAGCCTCAAAACCCAAATGAAGTTCACAACTAGCTAGCTTCAAGAAGATTGTCAATAATATTAGGTAATTAAAAGATCTAGTCCCTAAAAGAGGGATGAAGAAATAAAATCCTAAGAATAACCTTAGAAACTTTGAAGCTTCACTAGAGCACAGTTGCGCTTTTTAGCAGTGTTTTCAGAAGGAAAATATCAAGGGTTTTCATGATGTTGAGCAGCGACAAATCGCTGCTCCTTAGCATTCACACTGCTGAGTAGCGCTTTTTATAGTAAAATTTTGTTGCCCAGGAACAAAAAATCATTGTTCAGTAGCAAAAACTTGTTACTCAACAACGTCTATAGTAGCGAAAAAACGTAGCTATACTGTAAAAATATCTCACTTTTTTGCTGCTTCTTTTGCCGCCGCGTAGTTTTGTCTTTTGAATACAATAAACTTGTACTCTGACTTTTTTTATAGGTTTATGCCTTATTTATCACTTCTACCTCTCCTACCCTATCCTCCTCAAGCACAAGTAAGGTATGTGTACTCTTTTCCTTTATCTCCTATGCAAACAAGCTTTCTATGAACACTTTCTTGTGAGTATTTCCTTTCTCTTTCCTCTCTTTTAAGTTTTTCTTTTCTTCTTTTTCCCTTCTTATTTAAGCTTAACCATTATAAGTATTTTCCCTTCTTCTTTTTTCCTAATTAAGATCTCTCCATTAAAGCTTCATATGGTAACACTACAACATAAAGCAAGCATAGGCGTGCTGCATAGATGCGCAAGTTACGGGGGCGTCTATACTCACCTCTATAAATGCATCTATAAGTCTAAGTGCATCTAGTTCCTTTGAAATTAGACACGAGTATAGACGCAGTCAATTAGCATCTATAAATGTGTCTAGTTCCTTTGAAATTAGACACGAGTATAGACGCGCTTATAGAGATGCAGTCTACAATTTCCTATGCAGTTGCAACTGTGGACCTTGCAAAGAAAAACAAAATCTTCAATCCCCAAAAATATCATTTGCTAAACTATATGCATAATATTTTGATAATATGCATGATTTTTTGGTGCATTTATATACAAATGAATCTCTAGAAAGCATATTTGTAAGGAAAAATATGCTAAGGAAAGAGAAAAGAAATAGGTATAAATCGAGTAATGTGGTGAAAGAGATGGATACATGCAAAGGCTTAGGTATATCAAGTAATGTCATGAAAAATAATTCCAAAGGACAATGATTCAATCCCCACATCTTTTCATCAAAGTGAAGCGTTTTAAAAAAATCTTGAACCTCCATGAAAAGCACTCCAAGGTGAATGATTAAGTAATGCCATGAAAAGCAACATATCACAATAAATCTATACATATAATCTCAAAAAGGCATGAATCTATACATGTAATCTCAATCAATCAATCACCAATAACAAACAACCAAAAGGAAGACCATAGCCATAATAAAAGTACAATGAAAGAACTAGAGCTCAACCTCATCTTCAATGAGGTCAACCCTTGCTAAAGTATCTATCTCAATGTCCATGCCTATATCCAAATCTACAAAGAGATCCATCTCACTACTAGAATCATCACTATGAGAGGCAATATCATCATCTCCAATGGCACAATCATCATCAATGCTTTCCAAGCTATCTCCCTCCATAGTTGAGTTGACATGCTCCTCCATATGCTCAATGTGGGTGAATGTACTATAAATGTCTCTTGAATGTGGTGAGATTGGGATTATATGCCACCATCTCTTATTGTCAATTATTGGTTGATACACAACCTATTCAAGCACAAAGATACATCATACAAAAAAATTACATCTCTACTATCTGTAAATGCATAAATTGTAATTACCAATAATTATATGTACCTGTTCACAATGTTGTGGTAGCACTAGAGTCCCATCCTTTCCTTGCCAAAACGTTGTAGAGTCAATGGTCACAAATCCACTTGCATGACGCTTGATTGTTGCATTAGGACCTCTTTCCACCACATCCTTAAACCAATCGACATCCAAAATATATACAAAGAAGCTTTGAAAGTCAAGCTTAATGATATTTTGGATCAATCCACAATAATCATCCATGGCTCCATTGGCTCCCTCAAAGCTTGCAATTACCCTACAATCTTGGGTGTTCTTCTTCTCATCAATCCCCTTTGTGTGCAAAAATGTTTACCCTCCAACCACAAAGCATTAAACATTGTGCACTATACCAAGACAAAAAAAAAATTATAAATACCTCAAAATAAATTTTTGCAAGTTTAACATACTAAAATTATAAATACCTCAAAATAAATTTTTGCTAGTTTAAAAATTATAAATACCTCAAAATAAATTTTTGCAAGTTTAACATACTAAAATATGATTGAGAACACAAGTTTGTTTACCTTTTTGAAGCATCCTCGGGCATACTCCCACTCCTCCAATGTGATATGCATGTTTTCATCTTGTGCCACTCTCTCCATATCCTCATGTATAGCCAATCTACATCAAGATCCTTGGGAAGTGATCGTAGGTGCTCGAGGTATGGCACACTACATCCATGGTGCTTACAGAATGCCAACCTTTCACTTTGTCTTCTTTCCTTTTCATCCTCATACTTTGCCACCCATCTTCTCATCACATCACTATTAAGCACACGAAAGGCATTAAGCTTACTATGCATCTCTGTATCCATGACTTTGGTCTTTCCCTTTCCTTGAGGAACATGAGAGGTCGTCCTCAAGTCTTCTTCATTTCTCCATAGGTGAGGGAGAGTAGGTGAGGGAGAGAGGGATCCACTTCAACAAGGTATTCTGAGATATAAACAAGTGTGATTCTTGTACCAACCAACCCTCAACCATACTACCAAAGGTTTAACATTAGATACATCATGATTGAACAAGGAAAATATGTACAACTTCAATGTTTCACTTACTTGAAGCATCTTGTGCTAATGGTGGGACTTCAAGCCATATAATTGCTCAACACCTCTCTTATTTGTTTTTGTGAAGACACCTTTTAAACACCTCATGCACCCCATTGGAGTACGGAATGTAGGTATATCACTTTCTTTAAGCTCTCTGACCTAGATGCCACCAATGATGGACCACAAATAGGACATGCATGGTATCCAGATGTGGAGAGACCTAAACAACATACACATTCAAGCATGTCAAAAAACAATACAATGATAATAAAGAATCATCGTGAATAGAAACCCATTTGACTCACCTGAACACTCGCCATAACCAGGAAAGTCATGCATCGTCCACATCAAGATGGCCTTCAAGAGAAAGTCTTGTGAAGATGGAGGCCGACATATGTCATACACATGGATACCTCTCCAAAGTATCTCAAGCTCATCAATAAAGGGCTCAAGATATATATCCATATTCTTTACCATATGTTTCCTAGGAATGAGAAGGAATAACATGACATGTCCTTTCTTTATTGCCATGGATGGAGGAATGTTGTAATTCACCACTACCACTGGGCCATATACTATATGAGGTGCTCTTGATTCCAAAAGGATTAACACCATCCATACCCAATCCAAGTCTCAAATGTCTAGGCTCTTCCTTGAAGCTTGCCCACATTTCCTTGATGTGCTTCCATGCAGGAGTGTTTGCGGAAATTCTCATCTTTCCATCATTCAATCGATGAGAGGAATGCCATGACATGAGCTCTATAATAGATTTGCACTTGAACATGTGTTGGATGCGAGGAATGATGGGAAAATGCTGCAACACCTTACGTGGCACATATAGACCGTTAAGGTCCTCTCGATATCTTGGCTTGCCACAAATAGGACACTCTTGAGCCGCCACATGTATCCCATGGAAGAGAACACAATCATTGGTACATGCATGGATGCGAGTATAATCCAAGCCTCCAAGAGATGTCACAAAGCGCCTTGCTTGGTCTCTTGAGGTTGGCAATTTATTCTCCTTTGGAAGCATCTTCGACAAAATCCTATCGACAAAACAATGAAATACATTACTATAAAAAATAATTTCTTCTTATATATCTATAATGGAAGTAGACAATTTATGAAAGTAGAAAACTCACTTGAGAAGTGCATTAGCAGCGCATAGAATGGAATATGTGCATCCCTCAAAAAGTGGGGTTGAAGCCGCATTATAAAGGTGATCATTTTCCATGGCTTTTCCATTTTCACTACGCTCATTGGCAAATAGAGCACGTACCATATCTTCTAAAACCTCTTCCTCCACCATCTCATGTATGAGGAAAGGGTGGTGGGTTTGTTTCTCCATCATTCCAATCCTCCACCACCACTTCTATGTTTTGTGAAGCCTTTGCCATTTCTCTACGACGCTTGTCTCTTGACACGGCCTATGAGTTAACATAGAAGGGTGTGGTGCATTATCCTACACACGAGTATTTCAATGTGTGTCTCCACTGAATACTAATTCTTACAATATAAGCAAAGTATACTTACCATTTATCCACTCGGTTCCCATTTTCCATACATTGAAATGTGATTCATCGTAATGCTATGTTGTCGACGCATACATCCTCAACAATGATTACACATACATTTTATTTTTTGTTGCAACCAACGATCTTGATTTTGAACACGAAGGGACTCATCATCACTAGAAGAACTGATTGATGAAGACATCCTGTATATTCAAAAAAAGAATAAATAATTTTCATCTTTCAATGTGTGTGTAAAAACTTGTATGTTTTGCGTTTATTTACGCGTCTATAAGCGCGTCTGTACACACTTCTAAAAGCACGTCTATAAACACGACTACTCTACAGAATAGATACATTTATAGACGCACTTTTAGACACATGTATAGACACACTTATAGATGCGCACTGTGGCAAAAAAGAGTGAAAATTAAACCCGAGAGTGTTTTGCCAGTATTTTGGCAAAACGCAGTTCTTCCAAAAAAACATCCCGCCCTATTTCTAATCCTCTCTCACCCTCTCAAGCTTCTAACCCTCTCTTGCCCTCTCAAGCCTCTCTCACCCTCTCAAGCTTCATCACCAGGCTACAAATCTGCTTTACAAAGGACAGTGGTGAGTCTCTTTCTCTTCTTCTTCTTCTTGCTCCTTTTCTTCTTGTTCTTCTTCTTGCTCTTCTTCTTGAACCCTATTTTTCTTTTTTAAAAGACAATCAAGTGTTTATATAGCTCACTTTTTGCTATTTTACACATTTTTACCTCAAAAATCACAAATAACCAAGGTAGACCTCTTAGTTTGTTTATTATATTTTCTTAATATTTGATTACTAATATTTTATATGTATGCATTACTAATCTTCTTAATATCTTCTTGGTTTGTATATATGCATTACTAATCTTTTGCTCACCCTTTCATTGGTTTTGTAGGTCCTCTAATCCTCTCTTTCAACATCATGAAAAAGAGGTGAGTGCTTTCATATCTTTCCTCTCTTTCCTCTATTATTATTGTACCCTTGGTGGGTGCTGGGGATTTGTTTTGTAGGTTTGTGCATAAGCTTTATGCATGTCTTATGCATAAGCTTTATATATGCATAAGGCCTCATGCATAAGCTTTATGGATAAGCTCTCATGCACAAGGCCTCATGCATAGCTTTATGCATAAGGCCTCATATGCATAACCCTCATGCATAGCTTTATGCATAAGGCCTCATATGCATAACCCTTATGCATAAGCTTTATGAATAAGCCTTATTCTTTAAGCTTTATCCATAAGCCTTAAACATAAGCTTTATGCTTTATGCATAAGCCTTATGCATAAGCTTTATGCTTTATGCTTTATGCTTAAGGTCTTATGCTTAAACTTTATGCTTTATGCCTTATGCTTTAAGCTTTATACATAAGCCTTATGCATAAGCTTTATGCTTTATGCTTAAGGCCTTATGATTAAGCTTTATGCTTTATGCTTTATGCTTTATGCATAAGCCTTATGCATAAGCTTTACAAATCTTTTGCTCACCCGTTTGTTGGTTTTGTAGGTCCTCTAATCCTCTCTTTCAACATCACAAAAAAGAGTTAAGTGCTTTCATATCTTTCCTCTCTTTCCTCTATTATTATTACACCCTTGGGTGCTGGGGATTTGTTTTGTAGGTTTGCGCATAAGCCTTATGCATAAGGCCTCATTCGTAAGCTTTTTGAATAAGGCCTCATGCATAGTTTTATGCTTTTAAGGCCTCATGCATAGCTTTATGTATAAGGACTCATGCATAGCTTTATGCATAAGCCTTATACATAAGCTCTATTCATAAGCCTTATGCTTTAAGCTTTATGTATAAGACTTATGCATAAGCTTTATGCTTAAGGCCTTATGCATAAGCTTAAGGCATAGTACTTTAAGCTTATGCATAGTGCTTTAAACGTAATGCCTCATGCATCGCTTTTTATGCATAAGCTTTACTAACCTTTTGCTCACCCTTTTGTTGGTTTTGTAGGTCCTCTAATCCTCTCTTTTAACATCACAAAAAAGAGGTTAAGTGCTTTCATATCTTTTCTCTCTTTCCTCTATTATTATTGCACCCTTGGGTGCTGGGGATTTGTTTTGTAGGTTTGCGCATAAACTTTATGCATAATACTCATGCATACTTAAGGTCTTATGCATAGTGCTTTATGCATAAGGCCTCATGCATAAAAGTATGCATAAGGCCTCATGCAGAAAACTATGCTTAAGGCCTCATGCATAAGGCCTCATGCTTAAGGCCTTATGCATAGTGCTTTATACATAAGCCTCCTGCATAAGCTTTATGCATAAGGCCTCATGCATAAGCTTTATGCTTAAAGCCTCATGCTTAATGCCTCATGAATAGCTTTATGCATAAGGCCTCATGCATAGCTTTATGCATAAGGTCTCATGCATAGTTTTATGCTTAAGGCCTCATGCTTAAGGCCTTATGCATAGTGCTTTATGCATCAGGCCTTATGCATAGCGCTTTATGCATAAGCCTCATGCATAAGCTTTATGTATAAGGCCTCATGCATAGTTTTATGTTGCATAAGCCTCATGCTTAAGGCCTCATGCATAACTTTATGCATAAGGCCTCATGCATAGCTTTATGCTTAAGGCCTTATGCAAGGCTTGCGTAACGGCTTGCATAACGCATAGTGCTGGGAATGAGATGAGTCTTGGCGTACACACAACGACTTACATGCTTTCTTAATATTTGTTTATTTTTTGTGTTTTGAAGAATGAGATGATTCCCGAGGTCAATTGACTTAAAGAGCAGGAATTCTTCATTTCATAATATTTTCTTTGTTTGTATAGATGTGGCCTGGGTCCTCGTCCTCTTGTCCCACAGACCCACAGACCCACAGGTTGAGGTTCTCAGTCGTCTCAATGGCAGTTGCTAGGGAGGTAGAGGGCATCCTTGGCTATACTCCCACCCTTGAGTAGTTGGCAGCCTATGCAAGAGGCACCCCTTTACCATTAGGTCCGCAGAGTCCCTTGCCAGACACTTTACCCTTGTTAGGCACTTCACCTGCCTTTACATTCACCCCTCATCCATCAGCCCCAGTTAGTGCTACAGCATCTCCTACTCTTGCACCTTCAGGAGATGTATATGTATGTATGTATGTATGTATGTATATGTATATACATATGTGTGTGTATACATATACATATATGTATGTGTGTGTGTGTGTGTACTTATATACATACACACATATATATATACATGTACATATATATGTATATACATACATATTTATATGTATGTATGTATGTAGGTTTGTATGTATGTATAAATGTAAATAAAAACACACACACATGTGTACACACATATACATATATACATTTAATTTATATTTATATTTTATTAAAAGCTAATTTTTATTCTCTATCTTTCGCTCTCTTTTCACCCTCCCTCCCTCCCTCTCCCTCCCTCTCTCTCTCTCTCTCTCTCTCTCTCTCTCTCTTCGTAAATAGAAGATATATTACCAAAAATTACTTTACAAATGATGTCCTAGCTTTCCCTCAATAATTACTCTAAACCATAGGTGTAGCTTAGAGTACCCTCATCCAATATATACCCATGTCATTCTCCACCAAATGAGCTAACCGCAAGGAAGAGACGCCACAATAGTAGCCCTTTTATATGACCTATGTGCGGTGTAACCCACTTTTGCATCAAATATGAAGGCATTCCTAGTTAACCAGATATGCCACAAACCTATCCACCTAAAAAAAATGAAAGAAAACTGAATGTTTTGGGTTATCTAGCCCATTCAAAATCTTGCAAAAAATATAGTCTTTAACCTTTACGGGCCTATCTACTATCAACGGAATCCATACGCAAGAAAGGAAATCCAACACCTTCTTTACCACTGGACATGAAATGAAAAGATGTGGGCATTTTTCCAAGCATGTAGTACAAACATTAGGTGAAATATGGACTCTCATTTTTTTCCCTTAAGGATTTCCACACCTCCTCTCTCTAGAGAAATGGGCTCATAGTGAAACTTTTGCAAATCAACTCAAAAGTGAGCAGAGTTTTGACATTTGGAATCTACTCTTTGAGACCTTTCCAATGATATATAGCATGATATCATCACCAATTTGGGGACTTCTTGAATATTCAAGAAGTCCTCAAATTGGTGATGATATCATGCTATATATCATTGGAAAGGTCTCGAAGAGTAGATTCCAAATGTCCAAACTCCGCTCAAAATGCCACATCATCACCAATTTGGGGACTTCTTGAATATTCAAAATTGCTTATCATGTTATATATGATTGGAAAGGTCTGTAAGAGTAGATTCCAAATGTCTAAACTCCGCTCACTTTTGAGTTGATTTGTAAAAATTTCACCATGAGCCCATTTCTCTAGAGAGAGGAGGTGTGGAAATCCTTAAGGGTAAAAAATGAGAGTCCATATTTTGCCTAATGACATGCAGTTACCAGAAGCAATTCGTCGCTTTCAACTGGTCCCCCAATGGTAGGCCCCCAACTAGCATGCACCATAGGAACACCTTCACTTGATATGGAATCTTAGAGGCTTTCTAAATGCCCAATCTAACCAATGTTGTTGATCACCCAATTGAGGAATATCACCAAACGGTGTAAGGTGTTCCCTCACCTTCTCCTATAACCAACTGTACATATCCATGTGGAACTCGAAAATATTCATAGATTTTTCAAAAAGACAATAAGCAGCATCTACTTGTTGCAACAAAGCATCCATAGTTATCACTAGTCCCAATCAAGCCATTCTATTGAATTTTGCCCGCTCAAGAAGTTTGTCAAGCCACTCCAAAAGTCCTGAAGTAGCCAATACCTCAAATGCCATAGAATTCAATTACAACCACCCCTGATCTGAAGGCTTTCATTTAGTGTGTTCCAACACCTCCTTCCATGAGATCATCAAATGAGAAAGGAGAGGTGAAGCCACCACTCGAACCTCTTGGGAACCATTCACTACATCCCACCATGTACCATAAATCCTTACATTATCTATTAAGATGTCAAGCTCAACACACGAGTTGACACTTATGATATGCCTGGGTAGCCGTTTCCACCACTTATGATATGCCTGGGTAGCCGTTTCCACCACTTACATCACTGGCGTGTTTGGTAGGATGTTGACATGATAAATCTTGCCAATGATTCTACAACTAGACTACACTAGCTACTGGTCCACCATTGAGTTATGGAATACTTATCTTACCAACTTACTCACTTAACGCGTTCACATTATGGACTGCTTACATAGTACTTTAGTACATATGTTGTATTTCCCTTATCTTTTGGTAGAACCCTTTTGTTGAGAAGAAGAAGAACAATAATTTTCAGCCTCTCATCTTGTGTGTTCGTTTCTAGGGTTTGTGTGAGTGTGTGTGTGCTTGCATAAGGGTTGTAAGGCTGAATCATTGTGAGTTCAAAGGTGTTTGATGGTTTGTATGTGTTAGAGGACAAATAGGAAGATCTAAAGTTAGCTGAATCAGTGCTAAATCAGACAATTAGTTGACTCAGGGCCGAATCAGATAGGAATCAGAGGCATTCAACAGAGTTCAATTGTTAACATGATTAGTAGTGTTATGAAGCAAAGGATTTGAGGGTTGTTGGTCTTGAAGGAAAGTTGAGTTTAGAGGACAAGTAGCTACTTGAAAATCAGATAAAGTCGACTAGACTTAAATAGGAGTCAATACGCGAGACAAGGTTAGCAGATCAGAGGAAGTCAACTAAGGTGATAGGACTAAATATCAGAGTTTTTGAGAGTCCAATATGACTCAGAAGGACATTTTGGTAGGTCAGTAGGCTGAGAATGATTAGATGTCTTGACTGTATTAGCAGAGAGTTAGAGGATAACTATTGGGTGCCTTAAGTTGGGTGTTTTCAGTGATTTAGATGCTATAAAGGCAGATTCTATTTGGTCTTCCCATGTTTGCCTCCATGGAGAAATTGGGTTCAAATACCTTTGTGTGTTGCCTACAAGTTGTGCATATTATGATACTACAAGAGCATTATGCTTTGGAAGCTTCTTTCGGAGTGGGATTGTCATGATTGTGATTGGAGTTCAACAAAGAGTCATTGAGGGCTCCTCAAATATATTTTAAGGGTTGAGAGACTTATAGAGGTTAGCTATAGAGGCAAAGACTAATTGCTACTTGTCACGTCACAATGACATCATTATCTTTAATAATTGTTCATGCATTACGTTTTACCACTGCTCGGGTGATTGCCACTTTGTTGATGATTTTACCACTGCTTTGCTGGGGACAATCCTTGAAAGCATGTTTAAATCCACACTTGTGATGACATTATGAGGATATATGAATAAGTGCTCCTTATATGCTACTTAAAAAGTCAAGTCTCATCAAGGTTGTTGATGCCCTTGCCCCACTAGGGTGATGGCTACTCTATTGGGACAATCCTTGAAAGCATGTTCAAATCCACACTTGTAAAACATGTTCCACTATATGGAATGATGTTGGGGTTTGGGACTAGATTCAAGGATGGAGTTAGGGTACTTTGTGCGAGGGCTCTATGAGGACACTTAACAACATGATCTAGGCCCTTGCAATAGAAACGTTGAAGAGATGGCATGCACGAGGGCTATGAGGAACTCAACAACATAGTTTGATCCCTTGTAAATAGAAACATTAAAGAGATGGCATGTGTGACATGGTACTAAAATCTCTTTCCCTTTGTTGTAACATGTCTTCAAACAAGTAGGCATAGTCAATGGGACTGGGGGGATATATCTATATGAAGGCGCATATGACTCATAGCTCTCTTGTTCCATAATCTTAGAGTCCATTAGTAATGAGTCTGCTGGTAATGTCATCGACAACTGTGTGCTAAATTGTACTACTCGACTCATATAGATCTCTTGTTCCAAACTTTTGGATTTCGTTGTTAATGTCACTGATTATTGTGTACTATATTTCCACTGGTAATGTCATTGTGTCCTAGTGTGGTTCCATCCCAATTGATTCCAGGATAAACTGATTAGGGTGGTAATACTAGAGGTGGGTATGGCATTGGTGGGTATGGCATTGGTGGTGGTCAGTACATACCTTGTAGTAAGGGGTTTTGATAAATGGGCACTAGAATATGTGCCGATTAAGGAGCATTTTGTATGGGAAGTAGGGCTAGCTTTATTAGGATCGCGAGAACATAGGCTGGTGTCAAGTCTCCCTCTAGTAATAACCAAAAATGGGTTGTAACATGGTTCCCATGGTGCTAGCAATAAGCAAAAATTATTTTTATCTATTTATATGCAAAAGACATTCCTTGCTTGTATGGTTTTGGTGGCGGCATACTACACACCAAACCATATCTCTCCATGGAAATAAAAGTAAGTGTCTCTCTTGAGGAACTAGCTACTCTACGGGTTTCCCTTGGGGTTGCCCTTGGAGTTGGCTTTACCATTGTTGGTCCCAAATGGTTGAGCAGAATTTCTGCCAACTCATCCATGCTCATGTCCAAGACTAGGTCTCTAGCTAGTATTGGTTGGGAAACCTTAGCCTTTGACGCATCCCCCATCTCTTGGATTGGAAGGATGACTTCTACATCCTTATATTATACATTGTCTACTAGGTATATTTACCTTGTGGGGCAAGATGTAGTGTTTAGATCTGTAGTGATGGTCATGCATCCTCTTGCTTTTAAGACCAATCAATGAGCGATAAGTTGTCCAGTCTCTCTAAGAGACATTTGGGCACCCAACGCTGCTAATAAGTGATGAAGGTCCGTGATTGTCATGGCTTTTGGCTTCTTCTTTTTTTCATAAAAACAGGTAAATATATTAAAAAAGGGTGAAATTACAACGTCCCATGAGGTAGGTCCATGGGGGGACCCTGAAGACAGCTAAACAAATGCTTTAGCTACACACCAAACGCACTTCGAACTGAACAAAAACATAGACAGAGACAGTTGGCAGAGAAAATAGTGGCCTGAGGGTGAACCACCTGTATACGTTGCAATGTACATGACTGAAATAGTGTGATGCACCCCTTAACAATCCTCAGTGGACTAAACACGATGAACCGCAGAATGAAGCCTTCTGTGGCATTCCTTCTCCAAGCCTTGACACATGCTTTCCCTAGTTTTGGAGAAAGAAGAATGCAGCACTTTCCTCCACTTCCTCCACGGAAGAACCTGCCAAGCGACCAGCTTCCGAGCGTTCGTCACTTGGTTGAATTTGCTTGGCCAACTTGAGAATACTGTCAAGAAATAGAAAGAAATTGTCATTAGTTTTTATTTCATAGAGGGCTTCATTCCTTTGTTTCCAGACATACCACAACAGGAGACATCTGACAGACTGCCAAGTTAAGGGGTCTAGCTGACGACATTCCCCTAAAAGCAATTCTTTTTAGCTGAGCAAGAAGCTTCTTAACTTCCCAAAGGCATCATTAAGCACTCTCAGGAACTAATTAGTGTCTGGGCAAGAGTAAAAGAGATGAGAGACAGTCTCCAGATTTGCATTGCACCGAGGGCATATGCCATTCTCGTGTCCCAACTATCTCATGTGGTGATACTTAGCTCTAGCAATATTGTTCCTCCCTCCTCTTTCTTGAGGTTATAGATCTATGCAATGGGGCTCCATTTGAGCCCATTGGGTGAGAGTCCCATAATGATTGTGTGTGTGAAGACTTCATATAGTTGGCCTTTTCAAATGAGTTTAGAGATCTAAACAACCAGGCTTGCTTTGCCTTCAAGGTTTAGAGATCTGAACAACTGTCTTGCTTTGCCTTCAAGGCAAAGTCTAAATGAGAAGATCTTGGTGCTAGGATCATCAATCCTTCTCATGGCCTTACAAATTTGATAGAACTTCTCTAGGTATTAAATGGGATCTCGAGTTCGATAAAATTTGGTCAACATCCTTGAGATGTGGATGGGATTTGTTTTGCCCAACTCCAAGCCTCTACGCGATATGTTTGTGGTAACCCCCTTCCCGTTTCAAAATGTTATCCTGAGCATTTCTTCTACATATTCATTGAAAAGATGAAAGGGAGAAGAGAGCTAGAGCTCTTGCAAGCACACACACAATCACACAAACCCTAGAAGAGAACACACAAGGTGAGAGGCTAAAAATTCTTTTTCTTCTTCACATAGCAAAATAGGTTTACAAAGAAGATAAAGTGCACACATAATAGAGTATATACAAGCGATCCATAATGTGAACACGCTAAGAGGAGTGAGTAGATGTGGACTAGTCGGTGTAGTCCAACTATAGAATCTCTAGCAAAGATATGTCGGTGTGCCAGCTACTACCAAACCCACTAGAGATGTAAATGTTGAACGGTCGTGTAGGCGCCTCGTGAGTGTCAGCTCATGTTGAGATTGACATCTCAACACTCCCCCTCAAGATCAACTCCAAGCATATCTCAAAATCTACAGAGCCTCTCAGCTCCCAAGGCCTTCGTGAGATGTCAGCTACTTGATCCTGTGTGCTAACGTAGGCCAAGTCGATGTCTCCTACCAAGACTCTCTCCCTGATGAAGTGGTAATGTACTTCAATGTGTTTTGTCTGTGCATGGAAGACTGGATTCCTGGCCAACTGTATACTACAAAGATTGTCACAATATATGACAATCTTTCTCTCCACATGCAACCCCGGATCAGCAACAAGTAGCTTGCGTAACCAAGCTACCTCACACACTGCCACCGTAGCTCCTCTATTCTCGACAAGGCAACTGTGGGCTACTTCTTGCTGATCAATGTCACAATAGCACTCCCCAATGAAAACATAAAATCATTGGTAGATCTCCTGGCTGAGTTGCTGCCTGCCCAATCTGCATCTGTGTAACCATATAGCTCCAATGGTACACCTGCTACATAAAACAATGCATAATCAACAGTGGCCCTCAAATACCGAAGCGTGCGTCGCACACTATCAAGATGTGGTTTGTGCGGAACCTGCATAAACTGGCTCTCTAAGCCAATAGTGTAACTCAAATCTGGCTTGTTGATCGTGACATAGATCAAACTCCCCACAATCTTCTTGTACATAGTGGGATCCTCCAACACATAACCTGCATCCGTACTAAGCTTGCCATTTTGATCTCATGGCATCAAGATTGGCTTACAATCAGCTATCCCATACTTGGACAACATGTCCAATGCATACTATCTCTGTGAAAGCCAAATACCCTCACGTGTATGAATGACCTCAATCCCTAAAAGTAGCACAGATCTCCCAAATCCTTCATCTCAAACTTCCTTTTGAGAAGACTTTTCACATGCTCAATCTCATCTAAGTTGTCATCTCCAACAATAAGATCATCTACATAAATGGTGATGATCACAATACCCTTATCACTCTTGCGCACATACAAAGAGTGATCTACATCTGCCATATGAAAACCAATAGTGACATTATACTTAGCAATCTTGTCATGCCGTGCTCGTGGATTTGCTTCATCCCATACAAGGCCTTAGGAAGCTTACATACATACTCTGGGTGACCTGTATCCTCAAAACCTCGTGGCTGATCCATATACACCTCTTCTTGCAAGTCACCATGCAAGAATGCATTTTTTGCATCCGTCTGATATAAAAACTAGCCTTTAGCTTGCAGCCACCGCAATCACAACTCTCACAGTTGCCATCTTTGTAACTAGGGCAAATGTCTCCTCATAATCAATCCCATGTGTCTGCACATATCCTTTGGCTATGAATCTAACCTTGTACCTGCTTATGCTACCATCATTGTTATGTTTCACCTTATACACCCACTTATAGCCAATAGCTTTCTTGCCTTCAGGCAATGGAACCAAATCCCAAGTCTCATTTCCATAAAATGCATCCATCTCCTCATCCATAGCTGTCTCCCAATACCCATTTCCAGTAGCCTCATCAAAACATGTCGGTTCTACAACTTACACAACTTTTGCTATATAAGCATAGTGATGTGCCACACATAACCTCATAAGTCAAACTCTTCATAGGGTTTTTGACTCTTCCAGATCTTCGTAACTTTGCATTCATGGCTTCCCCTCATCGCTAGAATCCCAAGATCCTCATCAAGGCTCATCTCTGAGTCACTAAAATCTGCATCAACAATAGAATGCCCTGCAGAAATATCAAGCATACCAAGGGGCTTAACCACTTTCTCTTTGCCTTTATGTGATGTACCAACTACACTTTCAAGACTAGTATTATGACACAGCCTGCCACTCCATGGTCTATCAACAGAACCGCTAGATGAGGACTCTCCTGGTCCACTCAATGAATGTGATTGTTGACTTGCATTCTGTGCAACCACATTTCTACTTACATCAGCCCCACCAACAACATCTTTTTCAGTAGCATACCAGCTACTCATCTCATCAAATACAACATCCTTGCTTACCCTCAATCATGTGTAGTAGGATTATAACATCTATATTCCTTTTGCTCAAGGAAATACCTAATAAACATAATTTTTTGCTTGTGGATCCATCTTAGTACACAACTCATCTGGCACATGCACATATGCAATACATCCAAAAACTTTCAAGTGAGACAAATCAGGTTTCTTGCAATCTTGTCTTGATGAAGAAAAGAGGCCAAAGGGAGGAGCTGAATCTTCAAATGCAACCACTTCATCGAATATCGAACAAGCTTTGTCACGTCAAGTGATCAAAGTAAGATGTGCCCATTGCAAAAAGGTGGGTTGTTTGGCAAATAATTGTTGGATCAAATATCCCAACAAAATGAAATGTAACAAGTGTAAACAAACGGGACATATCACTTTTAAATGTCCTAACAAAGAGTCAGAGGCTAACTTTGTTTCAGCCTCTAACTCCACTGAGAAATTGTTTTAAATCTCAATGTAACCAAACCTATATTCCTAACCTTGTACGCCTAATGTTATAAAGGCATCCTATGTCCAATACCACCTATTCCAATTTTTTTCATAATTGGTATTGAGGGGGGCTATTAAGAGACTAAGGTTATGTAAAAGGGGAGGAGAAGGGTGTGTGTGTGAAGGGACTTAAGGTCCACTACCTCATCTATTTAAAGGTGAAGCTAGGAGGCATTTTATATAGAGCAAGAAGCCTAGTTGTATTTTGAGCAACTTAATAATCAAGATATTTTCTTGTATTTTGTGAGTCTCTCCTCCACACACTGATCTAGCATGAGCACCACAAAATTCTATCACATATTGTGTTAGATATAAGAGATAACACTAGGACCGTATCTCGTTAGACATAAGAGATAGCACTTCAAATGAATGTTATGTAGTACCTACAGCCACCCACCATAAACATAGTCCACACAAGACCCCATACATCTGAATGCACAACATCGAGTACATTCTGTTGAAATATACAAGTGAATAGGGTGTGTGCGAGAACAAGCCCTTGGCAAGAGGCTATAAAAGAGAATCTGTAAATGTGAGAGAACCTATGAAAAGGTGAGAAGTGTCTACTCGGAGAGAATAAAGGGTAGCATGAGGAGATTTAGGAGGTGTGGAGATATTCTGGGAGAGGTGGAGAGAATCAAGCAAAAGAGGTGGAGTGAATCAAGGAGAAATCACCAGGATTGGATGCTTGGATGTAAACTCTATAAATTGAAGCATTGGCCTAATGAGAATTTGTTGGTTTTTGATTATCCATGCCTACATTAAGCTATCAATTAATTGATCACTAATCATATCTTAATTAATTTCTCACTAATCACATCTTAATTATCATCTAATCTCTTTGTTAATGATGTCGATTCTAGCATTTGATCCACTATAGCTCATCACATTGCTATAATTTTAACATGGTATCACATCCTAGCCTAGAATCCATCAATTTGTGAGCCCATTATCTTTCTAATGACTTGGCTAATTAGGACTAGTAGATAATTAATATTTTTACCTCTTTTTCAACAAACCCTCTGTACCCCCAGCTGGTGGAGGAGCTCTATCTCCCATCATACATGCCAAACCGCCTACCAGAGCTCTGGATTTTTACGATTTAGCAGGCACCGTTTTTCTAAGGAGAAATTGAAATCTCTGCTTCACCAAATGCAATGGGTCTAATTCCTCTTGGCCCTAGGGGTTTTCAAGGTGCTCTACAAGCTGGTGAAGATAGAATTTGATTTGATCAAGTCTATAGTGAGATCCAAGCTCTTCATCAAATCTACAGGTGACTTTGGTAAAACAGAGATTAAGCATTCAATGTTTGATCAAATCTTGTGTTTCTTGGCTTAATCCTCTACTAGAATAATTGCTGTTGGCCTTGAAAGGATTTGAGCTGATTTGAACTCTAAGGCCTCAGATCTGGACTCCTCGCATACTCTGTTTTTTGCACACAAAAACAGAGGATTAATTTGCTAATCACTATATTTTGGTGTAATTGACGGTTCAAATTAACCATTAGGTATCTGATACAGAACCTTATAACTTCAGATTGCAATTCGGAGATGGTTTGATACTCCAACCATTCCGTACAAATTGGTTACCCTTGATTTAATGTATTTCTAGTAAAATTATGCTGATAAATTTGTGGTAATCACCATTTTGCATTTACCCCTTGGTTAATGCCTGCAAATCATACTCAAATTCAAGTTATTCACAGCCAGAGTTGCATTTGGGAATGTGCATAAGAATGAATGCTATATACATTATGTATTGGGCACATTACATCATTGTAAAAATGGGATCAAACACTACCCTTGTCCAGAATAAGGCAAGAGGCAAGACCTCCCGCATAGATGTGGGTTTGCATCACATAATGACACAAGATAAACATCAAAATCCCAAAAGAACTATCAACAATACATTAAAACATGCTCACATGGAGCAAGAACTAGCGGACAAGCTCATGGCCCCAGCCATGAAAGAAGAAGAACATCTCTTTCCAAGAGGAGGATCCACACCGAGAAGAAGAGCTAGACGAAGCATTGAAGGAAGACATGGATGCGTGAAGAGAAGCTGCCACGACAAGAAGACTGAAGACAAGAGAAGATGTGAGGCTCCAAGAAGTGAGGAGCCATGTGAAAATTTCAAAGAGAGAGAGAGAGAGAGAGAGAGAGAGAGAAACCCTACAACCCAATGTAACCTGCCCCAACAGAGTAAAACCACCTCTAAGCCACCGATGATGTAGGCCATGTGATAGATGTATGTGTGAGCACTTTAGTCAAGGTCACGGGCACTTGTAGTAGCCTTGGACACATAGAGAGAGAGAGTGTCAAAGACTATGAGTTTAGGGACTTGAGGCACTAGTGGTGGACTATCAAGTAAGAGGGAAACTTGGTATAGGGTCCAGGTGTGCTAGGAGTATTCACTTGAGGGGAGGTGTTGAAATGTACAAGTGAATAGGGTGTGTGCGAGAACAAACCCTTAGCAAGAGGCTGTAAATGTGAGAGAACCTGTGAAAAGGTGAGAAGTATCTACTGGGAGAATAAAGGGTAGCATGAGGAGATTTAGAAGAGGTGGAGATATTCTAGGAGAGGTGGAGAGAATCAAGCAAAAGAGGTGGAGTGAATCAAGGAGAAATCAGTGGGATTGGATGCTTGGATGTAAACTCTATAAATTAAGGCATTGGCCTAATGAGAATTTGCTGGTTTTTGATTATCCATGCCTACATTAAGCTATCAGTTAATTGCTCACTAATTACGTCTTAATTATCATCTAATCTCTTTGTTAATGATGTTGATTCTAGCATTTGATCCACCATAGCTCATCACATTGCTGTAATTTTAACACATTCCTGCTCACATTTCTATCATGTGGAAATACATGTCTTGTTTGCTATCCAAATTGACATGCTTCACAAACTTTCTGCATACCTTCAACTTTAAACTTAGGCAGCCCTGTCACAATTTCTTTAGTCTTCATAGACTTCATTATTTGCACATTTACATGCCCAATTATCTTATGCCAAATGTCTGCATCTGCAACAACTCTTGAACCATTTGCAAACATTGCAGCACTTACTTCCACAACATTTCAATGTAAACATTATGCCCACTCTGTTGCCTTTTCAACCGACCTGCACTTATCTTTAAAGTCTTCTACACATAGCAGCCATCAGGGTTAAATCGCATCTACAAACTGTACTCAATCATCTGGCCAACTAAAACCAGATTCTTTGTAATGTTTGGAACATGAAGTACATCTGCAAGGTACTTCACCTTACCATCATGTATAGATAATGGCACATCTCCAACATGGGCAAGATGAGCAGTGTCATCCCCTATTTCAACAAAACCTGGTCTTTCAAGACTCTTCATTTTCTTGAACCACTTACCATGACTTGTCATGTGGTTTGAAGCACTTGAAACAACATACCATACATCATATTTACATGCGGTTATATCATTACAGACACAGCATTAACCACATGTTGCATAACAAACAACCTCTCATTATCCTCATTATTTCTGCTAGAGGATGCATAGTTGTTTTGCTGCACTTTTCCATTTCGCATCACTCTGCTTCTTATAGCAACCTACCTGCACATGTCCAGGATTACCACAGTAAAAATAACCTCGTGTATCATTATGCTACCTTTACCAATTACCACGACCTCTTTGACTCCCCCTGCCTCTAAATTGGCCTCTTCCACCTATGTGTTGTTGTTGTGAATCTGGGACTATTGTTGCTACTGACCATAATTATGATTACATGTTCAGCCACCACCTTGGCCATGTCCACGACCTCTACCTCGCCCTCTACGTGCACTTGTGTAGAAGGCCTGCTCTGCTGCTGCTTTGAACTATTTTTGTTTTGTGAAGACTGTTAATCTTCACCCAAGTTCTTCTCTTAAATGATCAGCATTGACACAAAATCTATGAAGTTAGGAATGTTCTCCCGAGTCTGAATAGACCCCTTGAACGCCTTGTATTATGGCCCGAGACCACGTAGACACACTTCCACCTTATCATCATCATCAACAGAAACATGAATTGATACAAGGGATTCCACAATACCCTTGATCTTCAAGGCATAATCATTCATAGACATATTCTTCTTCTCCACAGTATGAAGCTCATTCTTCAACTGAATCTTTCGTGCCTTGGTGTTAGTTTCATACAACTTCACCAAGGTGTCCCAGGCCTCCTTAGGTGACTTGGCATCCTGTATATGCCCAATCATGGAGTCCTATATACTAACATAGAAGCCAATACATGACTTTCCTCCTTGATTTCAATCCTTAAACTCTTTTTATATCAGTAGAGCAGTTGGATTAATCTCTAGTATCTCCGGTGCCTCCTCATGTTCACCTTCAATGTAGTCCCAGTAACCTTTTCCCATCAAGGAAATTTGTCAATTTGAACCTCCAAGCATGGAAGTTGTTCTCGTCAAGCTTCTTTGCAACAACAATCTAGCTTATTCCATTATTAGACATCTTGTCTGCAACACAAATTTACCCAAAAATAACACTCTTGTTTGACCTACACAAACTGTTGTATTCTCTACATCGGTACTCTACATCGGTACTATACTGCACCTAAACTATCACAACCAATGACCTCAATTTACATATACACACCCAATGGCAACTTTGGCACCCTTTTGCAGTACACATAGTGTCTGCACAACAAATCACCCTTCCTGCAGTTCTAAAAATAGAGTTCTGCAGAGAATCGAAACTTACCCACAGTGCCCGCTGTGAATGCCTGGGGACTGAAAAACGGAGGTCCAGATGCGCCCGAAACGCGTTTTTGCCTCGGAAAACTTTTTCCAACGGAAAATGAACATCATAGTTTCCTTGTAGCTTTTCTCCCGTGAAGTGATCTCCTCAATCAAAGTTCGTTTGTTGGTGCCTCTCGAAGAGCTGCCGACAAGGGTGTAGCAGCCAACTCAAAGAGGAAAGAGTATATGAAGCTCTTACCCTCGTACCATTGCCTGTGCTTCTCTTGCTTGCCGCTCAGTCCTTAGCATGAACCAGGCTCTGATACCATGAAAAGATGTAGGGGAGAAGAGATCTTGAGCTCTTGCAAGCACACACACAATCACACAAACCCTAGAAGAGAACACACAAGGTGAGAGGTTGAGAATTCTTCTTCTTCTTCACACAACAAAAGAGGTCTACAAAGAAGATAAAGTGACTAATACACACACTAGAGTATATACAAGCGGTCCATAATGTGAACATGCTAAGAGGAGTGAGTAGATGTGGACTAGTCGGTGTAGTCCAGCTGTAGAATCTCTGGCGAAGATATGCCGATGCTAGCTACCAAACCCACCAGTGATGTAAATGTCGAACGGTCATGCAAGCGCCTTGTGAGTGTCAGCTCATGTTGAGCTTGACATCTCAACATTCATGTGGCAGTGGAGCCTAAGGGAGTGGTTGCACAAAACCATATGTTTCAGAGTTTAGAAATGTTTACCCCGTGGGGACTATTGTGTATAATTTCCAATGGCACTTGTCCTATGGGAGCCTCGTTTTGAGCTTATAGGATCCTTAGTATGACAAAGAACACATTATGTTAATACCCATATGGATCCCTTATGTGTGAGGTAGTATCGTGTTGAAATAGCAATGTGTGAGGGTACACCATAACTAGAGCAAGGGGGGAGCATGCACATTAGAAAGGAAGAAACACTAAGGGTTCTAACTCAAAGGTTGATTTGTTTGGTTATTTGTAAAAGATAAAGTTAATGGTTTAAAAAGTAGCACATGGAAGCATAAGAGGCACATGGAATGTGGCCATTATTGACACATGGATGGTACTAGTAAGGGTGCATGTGTCTTATGGATGAGGACTTCTTGCGACTATAAAATCATGTAATCCTTTGCTCATATTGTAGTCTAGCTTGATTAGTGTAGCCATCATGTGATTAGTACCTTTATTACATGCTAGTTAATCCTTGTTTGAGTGCTTTTCTTAATATTTAATCATGAAGTTTATTGCTTGTTTCCATGAGCCTCCCAAGGATTGCTAAATTTTTACTTATTGTACTCTTCTCCATGTTCCCTATTCTGCGTCTGAACAAAAAAGAACTAGAACTTGGTTATGTTGGTGAAGAAGCTTCCATAATGAGCTCCTTAAGAAGATGAGCCTCCTACTTGCACATGTGTATGTGTCTTGAGGAACACTTATCCCTAATGGTACACAGCAAAAGAGACATGTCTTGATTGTCATAATGAGCTCCTACTTACACAATGTGTATGTGTTTTGAGAAACACTTGTCCCTAATAGTACACAACAAAAGAGACATGTCCTAATTCTCATAACTGTGTGTTAGGTTTCTTTGCCATTTTCATCTTGGGGAAAAGCCAACTCACGATCAACACCAGATGTTTGAACATTGTGGCATCCTGATGTTGCCATATATATAGGCAATGATGTGTGTGAACACACTTAGGACCGTCGGGGCACTTTTTCCCTCCTTACGAGGTTTTTTCCCCCGGCTTGTATATACGCCCATCATTCTAGGGCTAACTTATCTTTGTATATTGACACAATCTAATACACTGTGTGTTGTGTGCATTCTTGCTTCTTCTTCTCCAAGCTTTGTGTGCTTTCCTGCAATCCTAATTCCAACAATTGGTATCAGAGCCAGGTTTCGGCTCCCAGGGCTATGCCGCTAGCACCCTCCGACTCACGTTCTTCGATTGAGGTGAGCTTTCACGAGCGCTTGCAGGTTCCTATACTCTGCAGATAAACCCGTAGGGCTTTACGTTCTCAGAAATTGCATCTGAGGTCGTTTCGGGCTCCGTTTTTGCATTACAAGTTCTGTACAAGTGTTTTCACCATTTTGTGCAAAAATTTTGACAGTGCAGTTTTCTGCAAAACAGGCATTCATATTCTATTGTGGACCATGCTACATAGCACGAGTTGTTTTCTGTTCAGTCTTTGCTTCATTACAGGTAGCTTTTGCATCAGTTTCAGTTAGTGGCCACATGGCTGATAATAGCAATGATGTATTTCGCATGTTTTGGTCTGTTTGATGACAAATTGGATGGAGACAGCAACTACCCACTTTGGGCATACATGATGCTGCATGTTTTGGTTGTAAAAGGAGTGTGGAACATTGTGCAGGGTATGGATGTACATCCAGGTTCTGTGGATGTAGGATCTGTTGAGGATGTTACAGGTTCTAGTAGCTCTATTGTTGTTGTTGTTTTACCCACTCCTGAACAAGCTCATTGGGATGGTAAAGATGCACAGGCTCATGCCTTGATTGCACTTTCTGTCAAACATAACATCACTCCACATATTCGTTCAGCTAAAATAGCAAAATAGGCTTGGGATATTCTAGCTGGTTTGTATGCCGGTCGTAAAACAAGGTAAAAATCTCTTACTTACGTAAAGAGCTAGAATCGAAGATTATGGAGGAAGATGATGACATGAATGTTTTCCTTGCTGAGATTAAAGATCTCAAGGAACAGTTGATTTCTGCAGGTGAGATTATTCCTGATCATTCTCTTGTGCAGATTGTTCTTGATGCTTTACCTGAGTCATATCAAACTTTTACTTCCATGTGGAGACTTGTTACTGAGGACAGACCTGATGTTGTCAAGTATGATACTTTAGTCAATAAGCTCTTGCAAGAAGCACAGTCCACGTAAAATAGGGCTAGGCAGCATGTAGTTGATCAGGCATTTGTTGCTGCCCAGCAGAGAAGAAGTGGTAAGGTAGTCCCTTCCACTGTTTCTTCTCCTATTAGTAGGTCTGTAACTTCTTCTCCTTCCACAGGTAGCAACAATAGGTCTGAGAAGGCTCTTGATAAGGTAAGAAAAAGATCAGGTGCAACTATTGTAAGGCAACTGATCATGTCATTAAGAATTGCCCTAAGCTAAAGGCTAAAGAGGCAAAGAAGAAAGAGTCAAATGCAGCCACAATAGCGGATGCTTCTACAAATGCAGATTCTGCAAATGTTGTGTAGGATACAGAATGGGCGTTTAGCCTGTATTGCCAGTATGACCCATCTGTACATGATGCATGTTTGGCAGTTTCTGTTGACTCTGATGTATAGTATTTTGACAGTGGTACTACAAAGCACATTACCTCGCATCGTGATATGTTCACTTGTCTTGAGGCTGTCTTTAATGGGAATACTGTCACATGTGCCAATAATGCTTCTTACCCAGTGAAGGGCGTTGGTAAAATTATGCTTACTGCTGCAAATGGCAGTGCTTTCACACTTTCAGATGCTTTGTATGTGCCAAGGATAAAGAAGAATCTATTGTCTGTCTCTGCGCTTGCTAGACTTAGACTTGTAGTCAAATTTGTGGATGACAGATGTACTGTTCATGATTTGACTTCTGGTGATACGATTATTATATCTGGCACCTTGTTTTGTGGGCTGTATAGGCTCAATTCTTATGACAAGTGTGTGGAAGATTTAGCAAATGCAGTTTCTGATGAAAAGGCAGCTTCAGATGCAAAACTATGGCATGCTCGTTTCGGTCATCTAAACTTTGCTAGTTTGCTGCGTTTGCAGAAATTTGATATGGTTACTTCATTGCTCCCTCTTGAGGCACCATTAAAACTTGTTTGTGAAGGCTGTATTTTGGGCCAAATGTAGCGTTCTACGTTTCCAAAGGATGGTTCTGTGCGGGCCACTCGCAAATTGTAACTTGTACATAGTAATGTATGTGGGCCTATGCAAACTCCGTCATTTGGTAAACACTTGTACTTCGTGACTTTCATTGATGATTACTCAAGGCATGCATGGGTATATCCACTGAAGGCAAAGTCCGAAGTGTTTTTGTGCTTCAAACAATTTTTGCTTATGGTTGAAAATGTATCTAATTGTACTGTGGGCACCCTCCATTCTGATCAAGGGGGGGGAGTACATTTCTAAAGAGTTTGATGCATTTCTGGCTAGTCGTGGGATAAAACACCAATGTACAGTGCCGTATACCCCTCAGCAAAATGGTGTTATTGAGAGAAAAAACAGGTCACTTTATGGAGATGGCACGATGTATGGTCAAGAGCCAAGCTTTGCCACATGCGTTTTGGCTTGAGGCTATCATGTGTGCTACATATGTACTCAACAGGTGTCCCACTAAGGCCTTGCAGTCTGTTACTCCATACGAAGCTTGGCATGGCAGGAAGCCTTCTATTGGTCACTTTCGTGTCTTTGGTTGCTTGGCCTATGCTTTAGTGCCTATGCAACAACGTAGAAAATTGGATACTAAGGCTGTCAAATGCATTTTTGTTGGTTACAGTGCTGAGAGCAAGGGTTACAGATTGTATCATCCGCAGTCAAAGCATATCTTGATTAGTCGAGATGTTGTTTTTGTGGAAGATGCTGTGCAGCCTTTGTTATCATGTACCAAAGAGACAGGTGTGAGCTCATGGGATGTATTTGATACGTTGTTGCCTCTGTTTATAGTTGGGAATTCAAATGTAAGTCCTAATGAGGCAAATATTCAGCCTATGCAGATTTCAAACGACAACATAGATCAGCCTATTTCTGATGCAGATTTACAAGTGCAGATTTACAGGATGTAATTTATGAGGATAGGGCTGAAAATGAGCAGGCTAGAGATATGCCTAAATGGCTGGTGCAAACCTTGCGTGATAGTAAAATTGATGCACCTATTTCTAGTCGTACTCGTTCACGTTTTCAGCATGCCTCTTATGCATCACATTGTTATGCTTTGGATGTGTCTAGTATGTGTGAAGAGGAAGAACCTCTTTCATTTGATGAGGCAAAAAAAATAAAAATTGGTTGGCTGCAATGCAAAGTGAATATGATGCTATAATGAAGAATGGTACATGGTCTTTGTGTGATTTGCCTATTGGTAAAAAGGTCACTGGATGTAAGTGGGTTTTTAAGTTGAAACGAAAGCCAGATGATGGCAGTGTTGATCGCTATAAGGCTAGACTTGTTGCAAAGGGTTATGCTAAAGAAAAGGGCATTGATTTTGATGAGACCTTTGTTCCCACTTGTCGTATGACTACCATTCATAGCATTTGTGCATTGGTAGCTCATAATGGTTGGAATGTACATCAGTTGGACATAAAGACTACGTTCTTGAATGGAGATTTGCATGAGGAGGTGTATGTATCGCAGCCTCGTGGTTTATTCAAAGAGGGCAGGAAAACAAAGTGTGCAGGTTGAAAAAGGCTTTGTATGGTTTAAAGCAAGCTCCACGAGCTTGGTATGAAAAGATACATGCATATTTGACTGCACATGGTTTTCAGAATAGTCCAACAGAAAGCACTTTGTATGTTAAACGTGTGGATGATGTACATCTAATCATTGCTCTCTATGTCGATGACATGCTGCTCACAGGACCAAATGAGAGTCATATTGCTGATTTTAAGGCTGATTTGAATGCCTTTTTGAGATGTCAAATTTGGGGCATTTGCATCATTATTTGGGGATACAATTTAAGCAGTGTGATGGAGGTATTGCTTTGTGTTAGACAAAGTATATTGAGATATTGTTGCGGAGATTTGGCCTTAAAGACTGCAAGCCTATTGCTACTCCAATGGAGACAGGTTTGAAGTTGAGTCTTCATGATGCTGGAGATCATTTTGATGTCACACACTATCAGATAGCTGTTGGTTGCCTCATTTATGTATGCATTACAAGGCCGGACATTCAGTTTGCAGTCTCACAGGTGAGCAGGTTTATGCATAGCCCAGGGTCTCAGCATTGGAAGGTAGTTAAACGCACCTTTCGCTACTAGAGTGGCACCATACATCTTGGGTTGTTTTATCCCAAGGGGGGATCGTTGCCGCCAGATTTACATGCTTTTTCGGACTCAGATTGGGCTGGTTGCTATGACACAAGAGTGTCTGCAAGTAATTTTTGTTTCATGCTCGGTAGCTCATGCATATCTTGGTTGAGCAAGAAGAAACCTACTGTGGCCACTTCTAGTTGTGAAGCTGAGTACAAGGCAGCTTTCACAGCTACGGTTGAGTGTGTGTGGCTCAGACGGCTTATGGGGCTGACTTGGGTGTTGGACAGGAGTCTGCCACCTCTATCTACACTGACAGTCAGAGCGCATTGGCAGTTGCGAGAAACCCAGTTTTTCATGCTTGCACAAAGCACATTGAGGTGCATTATCACTATGTCAAGGAGAGACTCTCAGCAGGAGAGATCAGCTTGGCATATGTGCCAACACAGGACAACCTCGCCGATCTTTTCACAAAGGCGCTTCCTCGTGAGAAGTTTGAAGCTTTCCGCAAAGCTTTGGGCTTGCTCCCCTTTGTGGACTGATCTACTTCGGGCATGGCACTTCCCTATACATGAGTGCCAGCTCTCGTTCACACCATCGCTCCTAGGGGGGATTTGTTGCCATATATATAAGCAGTGATGTGTGTGAACACACTTAGGACCGTCGGGGCACTTTTTCCCTCCTTAGGAGGTTTTTTCCCCCGGCTTGTATATACGCCCAGGGCTAACTTATCTTTGTACATTGACACAATCTAATACACTGTGTGTTGTGTGCATTCTTGCTTCTTCTTCTCCAAGCTTTGTGTGCTTTCTTGCAACCCTAATTCCAACACCTGACATAATTTGACAACTCTAAGTCTTATTCCCACTCCTTCACACTAGAGCTTTGCACACCAAAGCTAGGGAGATTTAATCTGACCACTCCTGGTCTTATTCCCTTCTCATGAAACTTATGGTTTATTTAGCCAACTCAAAAATCTAGGGCTCAGAGGACCTGGGACAATCGTAGCTCTTGTTTCTAGGTGTTCCACCATTCCTCCACTCACGTATGTAGTTGGCTTATTTGTTCCCAAGGCTCCTCACTTAAGGTGGATCTGAAGGAGTTTTTCCTTCTTAATGGTGGAGCACTCTATTGAGCACTAGATCCAAAATTTGGGTAGGTTTGAGGAAGTGTGTTTTGATGCAATATAATTGACTGTATTATCATCTCTAACAATTAGTCTAGATTGGGTGCTTATCAAAGGTCTCTACCGAGTTCTTTTGAAGCAAGTCTGATTTCAATTTCAACAAATGTGTCTCTTGTGTTGTACTAGGTTGGAGGATTTTATTTTTATAAAATAGACCTACTTAGGACATATACTTTTATGAAATATACCTATGAGACAAGGTTAGTTTGCATCTATTAATGTCCTAATAATCACAAAGGATAAATATTTCCTTGAAATTTGTAGTTGGTGTATAAATTTTATGATAGGAAAATCCTTAAAGGACATGGGTAGGTATGTCCTTACAATAATCGATTGGTACCACTATTAGGTACACGTACCTCAAGACTCATATCTATTAACTCACACCTCCATAATCACACCTCATGTGTCTAGGTCACATCTCCAAGCTCACTTATCTCGACTCTCATGTTTAAATCACATCTTTTTTTCATGGGATTGTAGGCTCACATCTCCCAACTCAAGAGCTAATTTTGGAGCTTTTGAGGTTTTTTGGACTTGATAATTTGGCTTGTTTTTAAGAGTTTTTTGAGATTTTTTGGACTTGATGGGAGATGATTAAGAGTCCTAATCCTAGTTAATGGTAGTTATACAAGCATTTGAGTGTTGCTTATTTATTTATTATTGATTTTACATGCTTCTAAGATACCATTTTAAAAAATGTACAAAAAAATATGAAATGCATGAACATAACTAACTATCCTACTCCCTAATGAAGCTCAATGCTTATGTTTTCGAAGTGGATTCCACTCTTAATCACAATTGCTGAGCTATTTCTTAATTTAAAGAAATGAAGTCTAAGCCTTGTGGGATCCAAAATTATGCAAATCACTAAGAAAATATATGTGTGTACAATATAAACAGATTTTGTTATTGACTATCATATTACAAGACTTTGTAACAATTTTTTAACATTAGATTCATATTTTTTATGAAATCGCAGTAATTTATAAAACAAGCCCCATAATTTTGTGAACTAATGAACTTATGAGACTAGATCTATATTGCATATGAAGAAGCCTCATTAAGGAATAATGAAACAAAATAGCAACTTTGATTTCACACCATCACTTTTCATACTTTAGTTTTTTTTTTCATATCTACCACTCTATTGTACGTATATTGTGTTTCCAAGATGCTTTTCCCATAAGAGCATTAGAAGGTGAGGCAAGTTGTTAAAGCACACCCTGAACTCCTCTTAGTGCATGTGTTATTATTTTTTTCTATCACCTCTAGAGAAAATAGCCCCTTTAGTGTTTTATCACCATAATATGATTGCATTAATTAGAGGCTACGCCAAATTCCTCTGTTAAAAATAGGATAAAGAGGGTGAATAACAAATAAAGGTCGATTTACTCTATTAATAATTAGTTGTGGCTCATGCCATGGTGCCATTCAAACAACCACCATTATCTCAAATGCATCAATTAGAGGCTACACCAAATTCCTCCATTAAAAATAGAATAAAGAGGGTGAATAACAAATAAAGGTCCATTTACACTATTAATAATTAGTTGTGACTCATACCATGGTGCCATTGAAACAATCACCAAACCTCCATCGAAGTGCACCCCTCCTTTCCCCCTTTTCTCTCATCCCTTTCTCTCTCTCTCTCTCTCTCTCTCTCTCTCTCTCTCTACCTTTTAGTTGGCCACACCTCGTCTACTACATCACACTCTTGCATCAAAGCAACGCCTTGTTGCCTCAACACCATCTACATCAATATTGATACCACACATCTTTCTTCCTCTTTCGTCCATGGCATACCATCATTGCCCATCCTCCACACAGTAGCCACCACTAATGCTTCATTGCCTGAAGTGATCAAGGTTAGAAGTATTAAGTAAGGTTAGAGTATGTGTGTCATAGCAAGGCTAATACTAGGGCCACCAAGAGAGAGAGAGAGAGAGAGAGAGAGAGAGAGATCCTCTGGGGCCAAATATAACCCATGGGACCCTTTACAACTTAGAGCCTCCTCTCATCATGAAACATAAATAAAAAGTCCTCATCTCATTGTTGTGAAGCATTATAAAAAAAATTGTACACAATTATCCTTTAGGCTTCAAGGGGGAAAGGTGGCCGACCATGTGTACTCCCACATATGGTACCTTGCACACCTAGAGAAAAATAGGAGGGAAAAGGGGAATAATCAAGTGGCTATCCCCCATTTCAATATTAGTTGTAATATAGGAGGGAAAAGGAGAATAATCAAGTGGCTATTCCCCATTTCAATTATATTAGTTGTATTAGATAAGGTAAGATTGTAGTGATGGTACTTTTAATTGGTTCCTCATACATATGCATACTAATTATTAGATAACATAAAGGCATACTTGTAGAATGCTAAATATGCATAACATAAAGGGATACTTTTAATTGGTTCCTCATACATATACATAACATAAATACATACTTGTAGAATGCTAAATATAGGTAGTGCTCACATAACCCGGTTTGTAGTATAGTTTTCTCGACTGAAATTCAGAAATCCTGGTTGGAATTTGACCTTGCCTTCAATTTTAAGAGATGAAATTTGTATATTTTAGTAATAGATCCCGGCATTTGTACGATTTCTAGTGATTAAGCCTAAGCATTGCCTTTTCATGTAAGGGTTGAAAAAAACATTTTTTTCAGCACTGAATATAGATGAAAAGAAAGCATGTAAACCAGGGTAGTTTTGTAATCATCCACATGCATGTACTATCGGATAATACTAAGAAAGGAGGCTATTATTAGGCCAACTATGAGCACTTTTCACAAATCAATTGATTATAGAACCATAGCTTGCACATACAAAAATGGTATGAAGACTTTCTGACACTTAGTAGAAAGGATGTCCTCAAAGAAGTTAAGTATACCCACTCCCTATTAAGCAGATCACAAATCAAATCCCATTTTATCTTCCGAGTCAAAAGAGGATCTTCCCAGACAGAAGAGGACCTCCCCTGGGAGATATAAAACCCCAGGTGCATGCAGGCAATCAACAGCACTTCAGAAGTAAACCCTTTTTTTGGGGATCTGCTCTTCAAAATACTCTCCCTTTGACCAAGTCTTTGTATGAAGGTATAAGTTTGTAGATACTATTATAAATATATATTGTTGTTCAAAAAAAAGAAGTTAGGTATAAACGGACACGTAGGACAGGGACTACGAGTCATGACTATAGGTATAAACGGACACGTAGGACAGGGACCACGAGTCATGACTATAGTCTTACACACGGCGTAGAGGCTGTTGAGCATTATGATTGGTTGGAAAAAGAACAGTTTTTTGGAGCACCTAGTGAAGGGTACGTTAGTATTTGAAGCGTCTCCCGGTGGAGGAATTATTATTGTTGGGGTTAGAAATGCTTTGATGTACTCAGTGCTCACAGAAATGGAGAGCTTACCAACCATTTTAAATATGATTGCTCAACAACCGTGATTCATGACTTTCAACAAAATAGTTAAATGCGATTCACATCAGCATTCGAGCAGGCACGACGATAGATTTAATGGCCAGGCTTGCACCAATGGTCGAAACACACGTCATCTAATTGTGACGTACTCTTGGTCGCATTATTTGCTTACGGTGTTATTTCACGAATATAATACACCATGTGGCCCATGGCCATTGGTCTTGATGTGACCATTGAGCCAAGAAAAATTTACCTAGGCTCTCGGTATATTTTACAACTTTTTTTTTTGGAATATTTGTATGCCAAGAAAAATCTACCTAGGCTCTCGGTATATTTTACAACTTTTTTTTTTGGAATATATGTATGTATATATATATATAAACATATCAACAGATACATCAACGGCGATTTCACGCGATAAACTCATCAATAATTCACAAGTCGGCTCTCACCCATCTCTGACGAGGTTGATCCCCCTCTCTCTCTCTCTTTTTTCGGCCCTTTCTCTCTCCCTCGCTCTATCGTGCTTTACATTCTTTGATAACACGTGTGAAAAGAGACTTTAATCTTTTTTATATATAGTATAGATACAACTTTTTTCTCACAATCAAAAAGTCGTCAAAGTGAAAAAACTTTGATGATGTAGAGCAAGTCTTTTTTGCAACCCGTAGTCCCCACCAAAAAGCTCCACACTCCCTTAGATCAACCTCTAGCCAACTTTAGAGTGGGTGTGGAGAAGTTGTTACCAATACCTAGATTCAAACCCAATGCTTCCTCCTTGGGAGGCATGGGTGCTACCACTAGGCTATAGCCCAAGCGGCAACCTTTGTAGAGCTAGCTTGAAGACCCACCCAAGTATGTATCCCTTTGTTAAAATGTGTGTTTAGTGCTAATTAAGTGAATTTAATTATTTTGTACATAAGTTGTTCTACTATTGCAATTAACTAAGAGTTTTACCTCTCTTGCTTTTCTAAAAGTTTTAAGGATGGAATTGCAAAATGGCACTTATTTAAACATAGTTGAGCTCATCTCACGAGTATGTTTGTCCTCAATATGCATGCTACTACATATTCTCCATTTAGAACCTTACTTTAATGCAAACAACTTCCACTAGGAATTGTGTTTTTACTATGGTATGCTAAGTTCTTAGGAGTGTGCAATGTGGTTCTTTCCTTCCCCAAATTATAAGAGTAGGAGTAAAATGAAGGAGTTAGGGATGACACGTTCAAAGCCCCCCAAACTTCACCATTCATTACAAAGGGATGCAAATGCCAAGTCCATCAATCCAAAGCTTCCATGAAGATAATAATGCTAGTCAAATGTCAGGTTCATTTTGTGGCATCGGTGTTGAAGCATTCACGTTGTGCCCATGAGAATAGACTAGCATTTACAAATTATAAGAGTAGAAGTAAAATGAAGGAGTTAGGGATGACACGTTCAAAGCCCCCCAAACTTCACCATTCATTACAAAGGGATGCAAATGCCAAGTCCATCAATCCAAAGCTTCCATGAAGATAATAATGCTAGTCAAATGTCAGGTTCATTTTGTGGCATCGGTGTTGAAGCATTCACGTTGTGCCCATGAGAATAGACTAGCATTTACAAGGCTACAAAAAGCTCGTGGGGGCTAGCATGAAGTTGGAAAAGTCTACCTTTCAAATCTCACACCTTGTGCAAATTAATTAACTCACACTAAATGGGAGTATTCCTCATGAATTCTCTAAAGGAAACAAGCATCTAGCATGTGTGCTCACATATGTGCATGCATAAACCCACACACACACACACACACACATACATGTTTATGTGCATATTGTGTATACATATCCACATGTGTGTGTGTGTGTGTGTGCATGTATACATACACACATGCATGCATGCATACATACACATACACACCCACACACATACCTACATATATGTATGTGCGCGCGCGCACACACACACACACACACACACAGAAGGGGGGATTGTTTTAGAGTGCCATGTGGAGTAAAAAGGAATAGATTGAGTGAGGCTTGAGCATGCTGATAGAGCAGGAAGGAAAATAACTTTTTTAATGATGTCAACACATGCCAACCAATCTTATGTAGACCATCGATAATGTATAGCAAGGTTTGGAATTCATTATTAGGTTAGTAAATTCATAAGGTAACCACTTTTGGCTTGCATTAGGCTAGAACTTAATAAAGGCAACAAAATATTCATTAGATTATTTAGTATTGTGAATTCTTATAAGACATCTAGATCGTTAGTCTATAATAACTTTGTAAAAGTATGTAGTTGACTTAGTACATTCTATGTAGTGTGCAGTTAGATATGTGAAATTAGATACCATGTCAAATGTAGACTTATGTATGGTGGACCTAGGATTGGACAAAGTTTATTCTAAAGTAGTTGAAAGTACGCAATATAAAAATTGTTGTAAAAAATGTGTACAACAATATGACAATTGCACGTTTACACTTTTCACCAAAGAACTGATGGCATGCCCTTGCCTCTAATATGCAAATTGAGTAGAGATTTAATATAAAGTTGGACTTACCATTTATAAGCATTGCTTCGAATGCAAGGAGACATTGATTTCATTAGACTCCACATCTATGAACACCTTTGTTAAGATATCTAGCTCAACTACTAGTTTACGAACATTGATTAACCACTTGGGTGATAGTGCTTTCTCACTTATGCCACTAGCATGGTTAGTGAGATTATGGTTGATATGTCGCCAGTAGGGATGAGAGGTTGTGTGCCATATTTGGATTACTAGAGTATGGCATAGTTATAGTGCCAGCTCATATAGTCGGGTTCACACTATGGACCGACCTTTATATGTTATAGTAGGAGAGTAATTTCCTTTATAGTATACACTCTTATCTATTTAGTTAATGGTTGTAGAGAAGAGAAGAAGATAGAAGAAAATTCAAACATATATCTCTCTCTTGTGTCTTTCTCTCTCTTATGTATGTGTGTGTTTCCGAGGAAATCAAGCTCACTCTCTCTCCTTCTCTTTATGGTATCAGAGTTCTGGTTCATGTGAGCACTAATAACAAGGCAAGTAAGGAAGCCGTAAATGGGTAAGGGTATTTCTATCTCTTTCCCTCTTTGATTTTGGAGCAACACGTTTGGAAGTTGTGAGAGGTACATGCAGACAGGGAAGTCATTGTCTCAGATTGAGGCACCTTCCTGGGGGTGAAGGAAGAAGACCATATACGTTAACTACATTTTTACGCCTTTTGGCACGATTCAGGCATGCTAACAAGCCCCATTTTGGCTCTGTAAGATTTCCATAGGCACTCTGTGAAAGTGTCAATTTTGACTTTGTGTGCTCCAATTTTTGTTTTGATGTAAAGTTGTAGTAGAAATTTGGTTGCAGGACAGTCTGTGCTGCAGAGAATCTACGTGTTACACGTGTTAACAGATGTTTGTTTATGCAAGACAGCCAGTGCAGAGAATCTAGTTGTTGCATGTGTTGGTAGATGTTTGTTTATGTGTCTAGTGCACATACAATGGCATTATAACAGGTTTGTAGTACCACTATTGAAAGTTATAGATTTTTAGTAAGAAGGTTTTTTGCAATAACTATTTTGTTAAATAGAATATGGAAGTTTAGGATAACCAATTTTCTTATGGGAAAAGAATATTGGGAGTTTATCACAAGTAATGAAAAAGAGCCAGAGATTGGTGAAGAAAATCCATCCCCACTATAGGTGCATGAAATAAAGCATGGCGACAAAGGTGTTGTATTGCTTGTCTGTCAATGTGAAAGATTCTAAGGATGCACAAGCACCTAAGGAGGATTGGGACACCTTAGTGAAGATGTACATCACAAACACCTAAGCTCGAAAGATGCAGCTAAAGCAAGAGCTACATAATATGACCAGAAGGAAGCTGAGTGTAAATGATTACTCGTGAAGGTTAAAGGGCTTACCGATGCCCTTAATTCTATTGGATCACCAACATTAGATGGTGATAACATGTTTTTGGTGACCTTGAATAGTCTTGGCAAGGAATACATCCAGTTTAGACCTCCATTGGCGTTCGAGAGAAATTTCTTGATTTTAAGGAATTGACTGCTCTTCTCATCCACCATGAGGAGATTTGGTTTAATAAAAAGGAGTTGTATCCATGAGGAGATGAATATTGAGGGAGGTTCATCCTTTGGAAATTCAACTGGGCTAGCCTTCTACTCAGATATACAGTAGAGGCAAAGGCAAATCTCATCATCTAGAAGCCAAGGTGGAGGCTAGTTTGCAAATAAAAATCATGGGTGGCGGCAACAACAATAGGAACCAAATATTCAGATAAGTGGAAGATTCCACTCTAGAGGTAGGGCAAGCTAGAGGCGTTACGATGGTTGGCAAACCAGGGTACATGGAAACGGCCTATAAAAAGCAGAATGATGTCAAAAGTGGAAAGTTGTAGCAAATAAGGCAACTATGCATCATCAAGTAAATAGTGTGGTGATGACAGAAGTGAGTAGTTGTTTGTGATTTAGCATATGCTCAGTTCCATGATAGGAGATGTGTCAGGATTGAGAGATATTTGGTATTTGGATTATAGTGCCTCTAACCACATAACCAGTAGTGGTGAGTGGCTTAGAGATATAAAAAAAATGAAAAAACCCGGATATTTGAAAACAAGTGATGATATTGTGCATTCCATTGTGAATGTTGGTAAAGTGCCATTGTCTATATTGTCTATACATGATGGAAAAATAAAGTACTTGATAAATATACTTTATATTTCAGATATTATAAAGAACTTGGTTTCTATTGGACAGATGGTCTGCACAAGTGAGGCTTAATCCTTAAGGATGTTTTATGGACAATTTGAAAAAGAAGTATCGCTTAGTTGTAAAGGGTAATAGAAACGACAGAATGTTTACATGCCTGAGCATAATCATGTTAACTTTGGATGTTAACATGCTTAAGGTGAAGGTAGCCATGTTTGTGCATAGGATAGGTGCCATTGCAAATATTAACATGTGTAGCCATGTTTGCGCATGGGATATGTGTCATTGCAAATATTAACATATCACACAAGTGTATTGGTCGTGTGAATATACAACAGAGATGAAGTCTATGCATGCCTAAAATATTATTGCAGGTTTATTGAAGTTTAAAGTTGCTGGTATGCACAAAGTATGTGAAGCATGCCAGCTTGATAAGCAGGCCAAACATGCTTTCTTGCATGAAAAGCACATCAATTAAAGGTCATTGGATGTTATATATTCGGATGTACGGGGACCAACCAAGACTTTAACAATTACAAATTGCAAGTATTATGTTACATTCATTAAACACATAGGGAAGTATGGGTTTATTTCATGAAGGAGAAACGTGATGCATTTTCTCACTTTCAAAGATTTATAGCCTTGGTCAAGAAAGGAAAAGGTATGAAGATCAAATGCCTACGATCGGATAATGGGGGAGAGTATTATTCCAATGAGTTTAGTGATTTCAAGTAGGGAATCAAGAGACACTTTACATGCAAGTACATTTAACAACATAATGGTGTTGCAGAAAGGAAAAATAAGCACATTGTAGAAGTGCCATGTACCTTGATGTCTGAAAAGAATATGCCAGATTATTTTTGGGCAAAAGTAATAGCAACATTTTCTAATTACATTATGAATCAGACTCCCATTGCAGCTGCTCATGGTATGATGCGATGCGTCTCACTTGAAACTGTTTGCATAGGACCCCCACTACAGTTGCTCATGGTATGATGCCTGAATAGATGTTTAAGGCATAAAACCATATGCATCTCACTTGAAAGTTTTTGCATGTAATGTGTTTATACATGTTCTCGATGAAGTGAGAATAAAGTTGGATCCAAAGGTAGAGAAATGCTTATTCATTGGTTATGCTTTGGAGTAGAAAGGTTATAGATGTTATAACCCTACCATTCGTGAGATACAAGTAAGCATAGATGATGTCTTTAATGAGATGAGTAGTTGGTATGCACCAATGAAGGCAATGGAAGATGCAAATACAAGAAGTAATGATGTTGCCCCACATGTAGAGAAGCGATCATAGGTGTGCTTAGTGAACCTAGAGAATCCTCTAGTAGAGTGGATCTAAGTGGTAGTCCATGGTAGGCAAGTTGAGGACAAATGTAGGTACACATATACCACACATAAAGGAAAGGAAAAACTAGATCAACCTTTTGTGCCTGATCTATCAGCAGCAGTAGGTCATTCATATGTGGATGGTGACTCTATTGGCTCCGAGCAGAGCCTTGATGAGGAGCTTGGCATTCCGTCAATGATTATTCCTAGTGCAAGGCAAACTAGGGCTATTTTGGGGACACAATGGTAGAGATCTAGGTGTACGGAGGTCTACAAGGGTTGGATACCCTGTTGGTGGCAGGTTGAGATACGATGAATATATATCCCATCATTATTCTTACATAGTTAAAGCAATACAAGAGTTGGAGCTCACTTATTATAAGCAGGCACTTGGAAATAAAAAATGGGAAGATGTCATGGATGATGAGGTGGCAACATTGTATACAAATGCAACGTGAAAGTTAGTGTCTTTGCCACCTAAGGAAAATAAGGCAATTGCATGTAAATGGATTTATAAGGTCAAGCATAGCTAAGATGGATTAGTGAGTAAGTATAAGGCAAGATTGTTGCCTGATACTTACTCACTGATCCATCTTAGTTAGTGTCTTTGCCGCCTAAGGAAAATAAGGCAATTGGATGTAAATGGATTTATAAGGTCAAGCATAACCAAGATGGATCAGTGAGATGAGTAAGTATAAGGCAAGATTGTTGCCAAGGGTTTTGTACAAACGTATGCCATTGACTATGAGAAGACATTTAGCCTGATTACAAGAATGACAACCGTGCGGGCTATCATTATTATAGCTGCACGAAGGGTTGATCTTTGCATCTCATGTATGTAAAGAATGCTTTCTTGCATGTTCATTTAAAAGAAGAAGTACACATGATGCAACCACCAAGTTATGAGAGTGAGGCACACCCAGATTTCATGTGTAGGTTATGTAAAGCCTTGTATGGCTTGAAGTAGGCACCCAGAGCATGGTAAAACAAGATTAGGGAGATATCCAATGTAGATTTTTTCAATTATGTGAAAAAGATAGATATAGGGATCATGCTATTAGTCATTTATGCAGATGACTTAATTATCACAGGTGAAAGTAATGCTGACATCAGGATGCTTCTGAAGCAAAAGTTTGAGATGAAGGATTTGGGTGAGCTATAGTATTTTTGGGTATAGAGGTGGTGAGATCACCTCATGACATTATATTGTTACAAAGATAGTATAGCATAGACATGTTTCCAGGTATAATATGATAGGGTGTAAGCCTATTTTAGTGCGATTGGAGAAGAACACAAATCTTTCCATAGATATAGGTGAGCTTTTAGAGAATCTCGTTATTTACATGTGCATAGTGGGGAGCTTGATCTATATGACAAGTAATAGGGTAGATTTAAGCTATGTTGTTGGACTTGTGAGTCAATTTATACAAACCCCAAGAAGCCACACTTGGATGTAGCTAACGAAATAGAATCCATAATTGATTATGGAATTTTTCATTAGACTGGCACAAAGATACCACTATGTACATGGGTATGTACATGGGTACACCAATTATGAATGGGTTGGTAGTGTTGCAAACTGGAGATCTACTTAGTAGCTTTATGTTTTCTTTTAGGAGTGTTGCTGTGAGTTGGAGCAGTAAGAAATAGCTAACAGTTGCCTTGTCGAGTACATAGGAATAGAGGGGTGCTACTATGGCATCTTGTGAGGTAACTTGGTTTTAGAAGCCACTTGTTGGTGATATGGGTGAACACATAGATAGGATAGTTCTCATTTATTGTGACAACATGAGTAGTATATATATAGCTGGCCAATAACCCAATATACCATTATAGGACAAAGCACATTAAGGTACATTATCACTTTGTGAGGGAGAAGGATGTAGATATGGTATATGTTAGTATAAAGGATCAAGTGGGTAATATCTTCATGAAGGCACTTGTTACAAAGAAGCTCTACAAGAGCGCATTGTGTGGGGTTAAGCTTGAGGGGAGTGTTGATATATCAAGCTCACCCTAGTGCTGCAAACATTGATGACCTGTCTGGATGATAGCTTCCGCACTTATACCTGGCATGGTTGGTGAGATTATAGTTGATATGCTACCAATGGAAAATATGCTATATGACAACCATATTTGGATTATGAAAGTATGGCATAGTTATAGCGCCAGCTCATGTAGTCGAGTTCACACTATGGACAACCTTTGTATGTTATAGTAGGATAGTACTTTCCCTTATAGTATACACTATGGCATAGTTATAGCGCCAGCTCATGTAGTCGAGTTCACACTATGGACAACCTTTGTATGTTATAGTAGGATAGTACTTTCCCTTATAGTATACACTCTTATCATTTTAGTTAATGGGTGTAGAGAAGAGAAGAATATAGAAGAAATTAACCCATCCAAATCTCTCTTGTGTCTTGCTCTCTCTTATGTGTGTGTGTTTTTGCAAGGAACTCAAACTCTCTCTCTCTCTTTGCCCCTCATTATCTTTAACCTTATGTAGAAAACACACTAGATCAAGGGGGGTGCTTTGATTTTGTGACCAAATAATATTTTTTATTTTTTATTTTTTGTAGCTATAAAGGTTTATCTAGCATGGGTGTTGCTTCTTGATAGAGAGACTCCTATGCCTATTATATGCTTCATGTCACTTTTAATGCTAGAAATTGCTTGAATAGTCCTTGACTCAAGGGAGAAGGCTATATCGCACTACATCGTACCCCCAAATCTCTAAATCCTTGTTGTTAAGTTGTCATCCTAAAAATGGTATATGTAGACTATGAAAGGAATTAGTATCAAAGTCTTGGTATTTGTAAATCCTCTAGGTAAAACGGGTAGAGTGCACTACGAATACCTAAAGTATGGAACACCTTATAATTATATTTCCTTTAATCCGTTTACACTCCTTTGCATCCCCTTCAACCCTCAATAAGGGCTCTTAAAGTTTAAAACAATTTGCAAAGGCTAGGCGAAAAACTAGGAGGCTCATTTGATAGAAGATAAATTGCTCTAAGAATGATCCTCTCATCTTTTGAACTAAAAGAAAACAATTTGCAAAGCCTATATGGAAAACTAGGTAGATCATTTGATTGATGGAAATAGAAGACAAATTTCTCTAAGAATGATCCTCTCATCCGCTGTACTAAAAGAAAAAAGACAAATTCAAAGATGCATTCATGAGGTGTAAGAATAGAGGTTCCCAAAAATTGGCTACACCCACAAGATTGAGACCTTGGACTCCATATTGATAAACCAAATTGTGCAATCTCTGAAGTTGAGTGTGCTCATGAATTGGAATGGGTGCTTTCTTGGGATGGGAGACTTACCAAAGTTTGTGACAACAAATATGACTATTGTCGTCATTTGATCATCTGGCACAGAGATACAGCTACATGGGTACACCAATGATGATTAGGTTAGTAGTGTCACAAATAAGAGATCTACTAGAAGCTTTATATTTTCTTTTAGGAGTGTTGAAATGAGTTGGAGAGCAATAAGAAATAGCTAAAAGCTGCCTTGTCGAGTACAGAGGAAAAGTACAAGGGTGCTGCTATGGCAGCTTAGTTTTAGAAGCCACTTGTTTATGATATGGGTGAGCCTCTACACAGGGCAGTTCTCATTTATTATGACAACATGAGTAGTATACATATAGTTGGCCAATAACCCAATATACCATTCTAGGAGGAAGCACATTGAGGTGCATTATCACTTTGTCAGAGGGAGCAGGTTCTAAACAAGTGATGTAGATATGGTATATGTTAGTACAAAGGATCAAGTTGCTAATATCTTCATGAAGGCACTTGTTACAGAGAAGCTCTACACATTTAGGAGCTTACTTGGAGAGAATTATGTAGAGTTGAGCTTTAGGGGGAGTTTTGATATATCGAGCTCACCTAGTGTTGCAAACATTGACGACCCGTCTGGATGATAGCTTTTGCCTCTAGGGAAATGGGTAGAGTGCACTATAAATACCTAAATTATGGAACACCTTATAATTATATCTCCTTTAATCTACTTACACTCCTTTGCATCCCCTTCAACCCTCAATAAGGGCTCTTAAAGTTTAAAACAATTTGCAAAGGCTAGATGGAAAACTAGGAGGCTCATTTGATAGAAGATAAATTGCTCTAAGAATGATCCTCTCACCATTGTACTAAAAGAAAAAGGCTAGAATACAAATTGCTCTAAGAATGATCCTCTCATCTTTTGAACTAAAAGAACAATTTGCAAAGCCTAGATGGAAAACTAGGAGGCTCATTTGATTGATGGAAATAGAAGATAAATTTCTCTAAGAATGATCCTCTCATGCATTGTACGAAAAGAAAAAGGATAAATTCAAAGATGCACTCATAAGGTGTAAGAATAGAGGTTCCTAAAAATTGGCTACACCCATAAGATTGAGACTTTGGAGTCTATATTGATAAACCAAATTGTGCAGTCTCTGAAGAAGTTGAGGTTGCTCATGAATTGGAATGGGTGGCTTCTTGGGATGGGAGACTTATCAAAGTTTGTGAGTGACAAACAATATGACTATTGTCGTCACATTTGATCATCAATCAACTTCCCACCTCTTGATTATCACTAGGGTGAAAGTGATGTTGACATCAGGATGCTTTTACAGCAAACATTTGAGATGAAGGATTTGGGTAAGCTATAATATTTCTTGGGTATAGAGGTGGTGAGATCACCTTAGACATTTTGTGTGGTATGACACGGTGTAAGCCTATTTCAGTGCGATTGGAGTAGAACACAAAGCTTTCCATAGATACAAGTGAGCTTTTAGAGAGTCCCACTATGTACAAGCACATAGTGGGGAGCTTAATCTATATGACCATTAATAGGCTAGATTTAAGGTATGTTGTTGAACTTGTGAGTCAGTTTATACAAGCCCCCAGAAAGCCACACTTGGATGTGGCTAAATGGAGTCCATAATTGATTCTGGAGTTTTTTATTAGACTGGCACAGAGATACAACTATATGGGACACCAATGATGATTGGGTTGATAGTGTCACAAACAGGAGATCGACTAGCAGCTTTACGTTTTCTTTTAGGAGTGTTGCTATGAGTTGGAGCAGCAAGAAATAGCTAACAGTTGCCTTGTCGAGTACAGAGGAAAAGTACAAGGGTGCTGCTATGGTAGCTTGTGAGGTAGCTTAGTTTTAGAAGCCACTTGTTTGTGATATAGGTGGGCCTATAGACAGGGCAGTTCTCATTTATTATGACAACATGAGTAGTATACATACAATTGGTCAATAACCCAATATACCATTCTAGGATAAAGCACATTGAGGTGCATTATCAATTTGTGAGGGAGAATGTTCAGGTGATGTAGATACGGTATGTGTTAGTACAAAGGATCAAGTGGCTCATATCTTCATGAAGGCACTTGTTACAAAGAAGCTCTACACGTTTAGGATCTTACTTGGAGTGCATTGTGTGGAGTTGATCTTGAGGGGGAGTGTTGATATATCGAGCTCACCTAGTGTTGCAAACATTAATGACCCGTCCGGATGATAGCTTCTGCCTCTAGGGAAACGAGTAGTGCACTATGAATACATGAAGTATGGAACACCTTATAATTATATCTCCTTTAATCCGCTTACACTCCTTTGCATCCCCTTCAACCCTCAATAAGGGCTCTTAAAGTTTAAAACAATTTGCAAATGCTAGATGGAAAACTAGGAGGCTCATTTGATAGAAGATAAATTGCTCTAAGAATGATCCTCTCACCATTGTACTAAAAGAAAAAGGCTAGAATATAAATTTATGTAAGAATTATCCTCTCACCGTTGTACTAAGAAAAAGGCTAGAATATAAATTTTCTCTAAGAAAATAATTTGCAAAGGCTAGATGGAAAACTAGGAGGCTCATTTGATAGATGGAAATAGAAGATAAATTGCTCTAAGACTGAACCTTTCATCGTTGTACTAAAAGAAAAAGGACAAATTCAAAGATGCATTCATGAGGTGTAAGAATAGAGGTTCCCAAAAATTGGCTACACCCACAAGATTGATACTTTGGAGTCTAGATTGATAAACCAAATTGTGCAGACTTACCAAAGTTCGTGACGACAAATATGCCTATTGTCATCATTTGAGTATCAATTCTCTTAGCAACATACAAAAAGATTTATGTAAATTCATCAACATTGAATAAAATAAGGTTTTTTTTCCCATCTTAGCCTTCCAAAGAAGAAGAAGTAGGGAATTTTCTAAATTGATATATTGTCAATTCGAACACACTCAAGGCCTTGACATGGTCATATTTCATTCAAGTGCAACTATTGAACCTTTGGGTATTTTAACTTGTGTCGTTGGTTTGTGCTATTGGTTCGTGCATGAGTAATTCCCAAAGGCTTCCATAACGACGATGGGTACATGTACGAATAACCTTGGTGACACTCATCAAAGCCATTCCTTATAGAATTAGTACCTAAGTTTCTTTGTTCATTGTGAAAAATACAAGCTTACAATATATCCTTAATTCATTGTAAAAATACAAGCTACACTATATCCTTATTTTATTGCTACAAAACTAATGGTGTGCATCTTGTCAAGAAGGAGGGTGACACTCTAAAGCTCATCTAAAGCTGCCCAAATTTCTTGTGGACGAGTGTCTCAAGCCTTGGGGCGATCACAACCTTGAGTGCAATGGGTGGTGGATGTGCATGCAAGATAGCTTTGAAGACGAGTCTATCACATTATAATAGGTAAAAAAAAACCTCATATCTAGCCATGAGCAAGGAAAAGGTGCTTTGATATACTCTAAAGGTGAACTCTATAGATTGTATTGGACTGAAGGGAGCTTCTCTTTGGACTAAAGGGGGCACCCATCATGCCCGCCCCCATAGCATAAACACTAGATAGGCTTTATTGGAGAGGCAAGAACTCAAGCAATCTTGCCCCTTTAAACACAAAAGGGCATCTACATTAATGTCAGGCCCCACGTAGCTATGATTTTCACTAACAAAATGGAAACCAATGACCACCCCTCAACAACATATAAGAAAAAAATTTGATTATTTGGAGATTTCCTTGCACAACCTTGAGAAGTTGTCACGCCAATGCTCCTCCACTTTATGTGAACACAACGTGGAGGCCTAGTCCGAATTGAGGGGGGCATGACTTTTCCTCGTGTGTATAAGGGGGGAGCGCCCAATCACTAATGGCTCGCATACCCTTTGCTTGGTTACACAAGCGAGGAATGGGCACTTTGGCTATTTGTAAAGAGCCTTAAGCCACTTTGCTAACAACAAATGCATGGTAGCAAATACTCCGGAACCCCTTCATTATTTATGGACTTTTGAATCCCATTCTTTCTTTTGCTATCTCTATAGAAATGCAATGTAGCCTGTAGGTCCACAAGAAGGTGGGGCATACGAAGAAAAGATAAAGAACAAGGTGGGGCATATGAAGGGGCTCTTACGAAAACATAAAGAACAAGGTGGGGCATATGAAAGGGCTCTTATCAAAAAACATGGCGAGCGGTCTTTTCTTCAAGAAGGTGGGGGCTGTTATGAAGACATAATAAAGAACACGGGGGCATATGAAAGGGCTCTTGTCAAAAAACACGGCAAGCTGCCTTTTCTTCAACTACACGAGGGATGGTCTTGCCTTTCACTTTGGTGTCCTTGTGCTGCAGGGAGGAGCTGCTGCTTTCTGCAGGTCCACTGAAGTTGGGAACTTCTTAAGTAAATTGTAATTTGTGAACTCTGGATTAATTAAGTTTTTAAATACCATTTAATCCCCAATTCTGACAAAGCTTTTTGCCTTCTTTTCGGGAAACGGTTTGATCTCTAGACAGCTAGAATCTAGACAGACTGACCAACCATTCCCGCTTCAGAATTTTGCCCTCTTTCTGCCTTCATTCTGTTGCACCACATGCATTGCTGTATGCACGAAAATGTCGCATCATACTCTTCGTTTTCAGTGTAATTAAAGAGAGAGTGCCTTAATTGTACTACAAAACCACGTTTTCTCTCTATCTGAAGAGAAACTGCAAGCATTTTGATGGAAGATTGTGTTTGCCTGAGAATGATTAGATCAACAGAAGCATGCTTAGTGTCATAGATATTCAATTAAGAGGAGATTGCAGTGCATGCGAATTATGGTGCTCTCCGATGTCATCAACGCAAGCTTGATGACGAAACACCATGGAAAATCGGGAAAAAATTTGTCTCAAATCTTGACGTTTATGCCGCAGAGAAAAAAGAACAATTGCAGGAAATTTCATGATCTGGTTTATGATCTGTCATCAAACATCTTCTTTCTGAGCTTTGGCTTTTTGCTTCTTCTTATTTCGTCCTTGTTTTCCTGTCTTCAAAAGCTTGAAAAATCAAAACTCGTCATGCCAGATTGATAAGCAAGAGTGAAGCAGCTCTGCACAGAGCCAAGCCAAATGACGGTCAAGTGTGAAGCTATGGCGGAAGCTGGAGCCACTCAAGCTTCTAAAAGGTCTGTTTAAGAAGGTGTTAAAGTAATTTGTTTTTTGGCTGCATTGCATGATAATTTTTTGCTCTGGTTGTGTCATTACATAATTCAAGTGGTGATTGCAGTTTTTTTAGCGTAATTACATGATTACTTATGCATAATTACACGATGATAATGGTTAGTATTGCGTAAACACGTGATGATTTAATTGGCATCCCTTGTACTTTTTTACCCGGCAGCAATCAAGCTTTAGCAAATGATGCATCAGCCATGACTATAGAGTTTCTGAGAGCACGGCTGCTGTCCGAGCGCGCAGCATCGAAAGCTGCAAGACAGCAAGCACAGCAGATTGCTGAGAAGGTATGGTCATCACCCCTTAATAAGCTCAAAGTCTGAAGAAAAGGCATGCTTAATGGGCTCAAAGTTTGCTAAGGTGTGCTAATCACACCTTAAAAAGCTCAAAGATTGCTTCAAATGTTTCTTAATCACACCTTAATAGGCTCAACAGATTACTGAAAAATCTTAATTACACCTTTATAAGCAAAGACTGCTGAAAGTGTATCTTAATTACACCTTAATTAAGTTGCTGAAAAGGTATTGGCTTCACATTTGAATGCTTGTTTTGAGCTCTGCAAAGTACCTCGTTTGGTAGCACGTTGTTTCAAGTGCTTCATTAGCATAATCCAGTGATTGTGTTGTCCCTTGCAGGTTTCAGAGTTGCAGGCTCGCCTCAATGTGGAGATTGAACACAGGAAAAAAGCAGAGGCTGCCTTTGGAAAGGTCCATACAGTTCTGAAGGACAAAGGTCTTGCCATAGATGACCTTGCTTTAGCCTCTTCAGAAACTAAAGAAGGTAAAACAGAAAAAGGGATGTCAACACTAGATAGTATCAAAGAACTGGAGAACTTTGAAGCACACTCTGCCATTGATGTAGAAATGCCATGGACATCATCAGATCGCAGAGATGAAAGCATAGGAAAGGGCATGACAGAACATGAAACACATGGCTCTGATGACCTTGTTGGTAAAGGAGAAACTGAAACACAATTTTATGTGAAGAATGCTGCACAAAATCATCATGGCAACCGAAACACATCACCTTGCAATGCTGGCAAAATTGAAACACACCTTGATGTGGACAACTGTGTGGGGCATCATCGCAAGCAAGTTGAGGACTGCAATGCACTCGGCCAACATCCTGTTACCAGTACACCAGTGCTTGAGACACAACAAAGTGGCCAGGAGTGTGCTGCTGACTATGAGAAGGAACTGCAAACAGGGGAGACTACTGAACACAGGTGTGTGGATGTTGCTTGCTCCTTTTTATGGAGTTTCTTAACTTTTTATCTTGTTCTTGTCTAGCACCACATAGATTGTTTTTGTCAAGCACCACATAAATGCTCTTGAGATCTCCACTTCATAAAAGCATTAAACACTTATTCCTATAACTGTGGTGGTACAGACTAGCCATAGCATTGAAATTGAAAGCAATGCTGCATCAGATAGAGGAGGAGATGGATGCCATTCCTAAGGAACAGCCATTAAAACTTCAACTTCAAGGCTGGGTGGACCATATAGTCAATATGTTGGAGGGCAAAGAGGCGAGTCTGAAAGGAGGCTTGGAGCTGCATGGCTTATATGATACCAACACAGCTGATACTAATCACTCGGACAATGGGTGGACTTGTTCCAAACGAAAAAACTTGATGCACACTGAAGGGCTTGTAAAGCTTGCAGGCAAGGTGAATGCTGAGGTCATTCGGCTGGCCAAAACTGGATTTCCCTCGGTAGATCAAAGGCAGTCGCTTGTAAAGGAAGTTGACACGAAAGGAGAGTCAGATATGAATTTTTCCATTGTCCCAAAAGACAAGTTGCAGGAAAAAATTCTCCAGCCCTTGAAGAGTGTCAGTACTGGGTACACTTCTAGAATGTATTCACCAATGGGCATTGATGCTGTATTACAGGATACAACAAGACACAAAAGGCGATCATCATGTGAGTCCTTTAAAGGAGACAACAGGGTCGATCCACAGATGGTGCAGTACAGCATGTCACAAACCACCTCAGCCCATTCTCCTATGTTTTATAATGGTCATACTCAAAGCGACTACACAGGAGCAGAGTGGCCATATCTTGCTGAAGTTCAAAGCCCAAGAAATTCTGATGAATTTTTGGGAGGGGATGACGGTGGTAAGGTGGGGAAGAGCCATAGACAATGGCGTGAAACCTGGCCTCGAACTAGAGTCTCAGCGTTAGAGAGGTCAGGGGGGCTTACACCTAAGGAGCTGCTCCCAAGCCTCTCTTCCATGGATGGCCTTGTATATGATGCCCCTAATGAGCTCTACATGAAACAAAATATGACTTCGGTAGGAACAGCTTTTGTTAATTACAGAAACGTAGAATTTGAAAGAGGGCATGTGCATCATCCATGCCAAGCATACATGGGTCAAGGTAGAGATCCAGTGGGGTTTAATGTAAAGAGTACGAGGCATTCAACTCGTTCTCTAGTGGATGATGAGAACGGGAGACTCCGGGATATCCTAATGGCTCTGCATGTAGCACGGCAGAATGTAAATGATGAACAGATTCCTTATGTAGAGGACCAATTTGTAGGACCTCCCACACCAACCGTAGCAGATGGAGAATCTTACAGAGGCTACCATGGAGATGAAATGCAGCATGTGCCATACGAATACCATCATGATCCTTGGAGGTCTCGAGCTCGCAGCCAGGCTCCAATCATTCATTTCCCTCCCTCCCCCAGTTCTGAGCATGGCTATCCTGCATTTGAGAGGCCTGATGGGCTTCGGAGAAGCAGTTCTGTTTCCACAAACTTCATGATGCCTAGTTTGGAGACCCATGTTCAACCAAGAGGAGAGGTGCATTTGGGTAATGGTATCACATTATACACCGACTGAGTTGTGAGCATTATGACAAGCATTGATATTCATATAATGGGTATTGGCCTGTTATGAAAGCGCTTACCACAGCAGGCATAAGGGCATCATTATACACCGACTGAGAAGTGATCATTATGACAAGCATTGATCTGTAATGTGATGGCATGACAGGATTGATTCGTAATGTGATGGCATGACAGCATTGATCTTTCATGTGATAATATGATGCATATATGTGTATACGTAATGGCTTATCATGGAGTCATTATGCGGTTTCTTATGCTTATCTCTGTGGTAACTACTTATGGACTGTAGAAGCCCAAGGTCCTCACATTAATATTTGAAATGATGGAAAAAATTAATCTCGTCCGTAGTGCCAAGGCGTAGTCTTTATCTCTCACAGCGACACCCTTATTTGTCTCTCCTAAGCCAGGGCCCAGCCTAGGAATCTGTACAAGATAAAGCAAGGGTGCCTACCCTTAGGACTAAGTGCCACAGGGGTGTTAAAGACCCTTGTCAGGTGACATCAATGGATGGCATTGATCAAAATCACGACACCTTTTTTGGACCGTCGGATAAAGTAAACTAGGGCCGTTAAACTAGGGGTAAAAAACATAGAATATAATGGCTTGAAACTAAGAAGTAAACTATGCACGTTTAGTAAACTATGACCGCTTAGTAAATTATGCCCATTTAGTAAACTAGGAAGTTAACTATGATCACTTAGTAACCTAGTTTACTGGCCCTAGTTTACTTTATCTGACGGTCCCAAAAACGCATCGCGATTTTTGATCAATGCCATTCATTGATGTCACCTGACAACACAGCTTAAAGACCCTGTGGTACTTAGTCTTGAGGGGTGCCTACCCCTTTACGTGGAGAAAGAAGAGAGATAATTTTTGAAAACGAGAAAGGAGAAGACGAGAGAGTTTTTGGGTTTTTTTTTCCCACACGCCTAGATGCATTGGGGCTCACAATTAACTGTCACCATCAAGTCATTTGCTAATTGAATGAGTTTCTTATATATATATATATATGTATGTATGTATGTATGTATATAACACATTAGAAAGTAAATTGCCCACCCCTCCACATACACACATATATATCTTCTAATATTATATTATGTGCATGTGTAAGAGAGTGAATATACATACCTATACATACATAGATAAATACATACATACACACACACACACATATAATATGTATGTATGTATATATCTATAGGAAGCATGTATATATAAATAGATCTCTCTCTCTCTCTCTCTCTCTCTCTCTCTCTATATATATATATATATATATATATATATATATATATATATATATAATAGGAAGCAATCTCCCCATCTGCCATACACACATATCTTCTAATATTATATTATGTGCATGTGTAAGAGAGAGAATACACATACCTATACGTACATAGATAAATACACACACATACACACACATATTAATTATGTATGTATGTATCTATAGGTATGTAAGCATGTACATATAAATAGATCTATACACACACATGTTGAGATATCGAGCTCATCTACTAGTGAGGCGGTGGACACTGATGATCCGCCTGGGGGATAGGCCCCACACTTACACCACTGGCATGGTTGGTGAGATCATGGGTGATATGCGGCCAGTGGGATGACAGGTTGTGTGACAGCCATTCTAGAGACTGGTATAGTTATAACGCCAGCTCATTTAGTTGGGTTCACACTATAGAGAACCCTATTATGTATTTGGTTGAGTACCTTTCATATGTGAGTACTCTTATCTTTGTATATAGTGTGTTGAGTGTTGAGTGAAGAAGAAGAAGATTTTCAGCCTCTCACCTTGTGTGTTCTCTATTAGGGTTTTGTGAGTGTGTGTGTGCTTGCAAGAGCTCAAGCTCTCTTCTCCCCTGCATCTTTTCATGGTATCAGGGCCTGGTTCATGCTAAGGGCTGAGCTGCAAGCAAGAGAAGCACAGGAAGCGGTACAAGGGTAAGAGCTTCAACTACGCTTCCCTATTTGTGTTGGTGACTACACCCTTGTCGGGAGCTCTACAGGAGGCACCGGCAAACGATCTCTGATTGAGGAGCTTTCTTCGCGGGAGTAAAGCTATAGGGCAACTATATAGTCCTATCGGACAGGGTTTTTTGGACCAAAAACGCGTTTCGGATGCGTCAGGACCTCTGTTTTTCAGAAAGCAAACGATTTCGAGCACTGCGAGACGGGTAAGTCATCAATTCTCTGCAGAACTCTATTTTAAGAACTGTAGCAGATTGGCTATGCAGACACTGTGTGTGCTGCAAGGAGATCAACAGTTGCCATTGGGTGTATGTATGCACATTGAGGTCGCTAGTTGTGACATTTGAGTGTAGTACAGTACCGCTGCAGGAAATACAATAGTTTGTGCAGGACAAACTAGCGTGCTATTTCTGGTAAATTTGTGTGTCCGTCTGGCAAGATGTCAAATAATGGCATAACCCAGATTGTTGCTGAGAAGCTTGATAATAACAACTTCCATGCTTGGAGGTTCAGGCTGACAAATTTCCTGATGGGAAAGGGCTATTGGGACTATATAAGGCACTGGAGATACCGGACATCAATCTGACTGCTGCAGATGTGAAAGAGTTCAAGGACTGAAACCAAGGAGCCAGAAAAATTATGTATTGACTCTCTATCAGTATACAGGACACCATGATTGGGCACATACAAGATGCCAAGTCTCCCAAGGAGGCGTGGGACACCTTGGTAAAACTTTATGAAACGAATACCAAGGCACGCAAGATACAGTTGAAGAATGAACTTCATACTGTGGAGAAAAAGAGTATATCTGTGAATGACTGCATTGAAGATAAAGGGTATTGTGGAATCCCTTTCATCTATTGGTGTTTCAGTAGATGATGATAACAAGGTGGAAGTCTGTCTACGTGGTCTCGGGCCACAATACAAGGCGTTCAAGACGTCTATTCAGACTCGGGAAAACATTCCCAATTTTACAGATTTGGTGTCTGTGTTGATAATAGAAGAGAAGAGCTTGGGTGAAGACCAACAGTCGTCATCACAAAACAAAAACAGTTCAGAGCAATAGGCCTTCTACACAAGTTCAGGAAGAGGACAAGGTAGAGGAGGCCGTGGACGTGGTCAAGGAGGTGGCCGAACAGGTAATCAGAATTATGGCCAGCAGCAGCAACAACAACAGTCCTAGAATTCACAACAACAACAACAACACGCAGGTGGAAGAGGCCAATTCAGAGGCAGGGGGAGTCAAAGAGGTCATGAAAATTGGCAAAGAGCTTTTACTGTGGTAAGGCTGGACATGTGCAGGCAGATTGTTATAAGAAGCAGGCTGACATACAAAATGAAAAATTGTAGCAAAACAACTATGTATCCTCGAGCAGAAACAATGAGGATAATGAAAGGTTGTTTGTTATGCAGCATGTCGTTAATGCCATGTCTGAAAATGTAGAAGCAGCACATAAAGATGATGTATGGTACGTTGATTCAGGTACTTCGAACCACATGACAAGTCATGGGGAGTGATTCAAGGAGATGAAAAACCTTGAAAGACCAGGTTTTGTGGAAACAGGGAATGACACTACTCATCCAATTGCCCATGTTGGAGATGCGCCATTGTCTATGCAAGATGGCAAAGTGAAGTACCTTCTTGCAGATGTACTTCATGTTCCGAACATAACAAAGAATCTGGTTTCAGTTGGCCAGATGATTGAGCAGGGTTTGCAGGTTCGGTTTAACCCTGAGGGTTGTTATGTTGAAGACTTTAAAGACAAGTGTAGATTGGTTGCAAAAGGCAACAGAGTGGGCAGAATGTTTACGTTGAATGTAAACATGCCTGAAGTGAGTGCTGCGATGTTTGCAAATGGTTCAGGAATTGTTGCAGACACAGACATTTGGCATAAAAGAATTGGACATGTGAATGTACAGAGAATGAAGTCTATGCAGACTAAAGGAATTGTGACAAGGCTGCCAAAGTTTAAAGGAATGTGCAGAGAATGAAGTCTGCAGACTAAAGGAATTGTGACAGGGTTGCCAAAGTTTAAAGTTGAAGGTATGCAGAAAATATGTGAAGCATGCCAATTTGGAAAGCAAACAAAGCATGTATTTCCATGTAACAGATATGTGAGCAGAAATACACTAGATGTTGTGTATTCAGATGTATGGGGTCCTACGAAGACCGTGTCTATGGGAGGCTGCAGGTATTATGTGACATTTATTGATGAGACCACACAAGGAAAGTGTGGGTATACTTCATAAAGGAGAAGGGTGAGGTGTTCACTCACTTTCAGAATTTCAGAGTTATGGTTGAAAAGCAAACATGGAAATATGTAAAGTACCTAAGGTCAGATGGAGGGGGAGAGTACTTCTCCAATGAGCTCTCTGAATTTTTGAAGAAAAATGATATTCGGAGACAGTTTACATGCAGATACACTCCGCAGCAAAATGGAGTTGCTGAGCGGAAAAACAGGCACATTGCTGAGATTGCGCGAGCATTGATGGAAGAGAAGAATATGCCGCATAGCTATTGGGCTGAGGCTGTTTCTACAGCAGTTTACATCATGAACAGGACTCCAACTGCAGCCATACATGATGTAACTCCAGAGGAGAGGTTTACTGGCAGAAAACCTGATTTGTCTCATCTAAAAGTTTTTGGATGCAATGCATATGTGCATGTGCCAGATGAGCTGAGAACTAAGCTGGATCCAAAAGCTGAAAAATGTGTGTTTATTGGACATTCCCTTGAGCAAAAGGGATACAGGTGTTATAACCCTACTACATGTGAGTTGAGGGGTAAGCAGGGATGTTGTTTTTGATGAGATGAGTAGCTGGTATGCTACTGAAAAAGAAGCTGTTGGCTGATGTGAGTGGAAATGGGGTAGCATAAAATGCAAGTCAGCAATCACAGTCTTTGAGTGGACCAGGAGAGTCCTCATCTAGTGGTTCAGTTGATAGACCATGGAGTGGCAGGCTGCGTCATAATACCAGTCCTGCAAATGTGATTAGTACATCACGTAAAGGAAAAGAGAAAGTGGTTGAGCCCCTTAGTATGCCTGATATTTCTGCAGGGCATTCTCATGTTGATGGAGAGTCTGGTGGCTCAGAGATGAGTCTTGATGAGGAGCTTGGGATCCCAGCTATGAGAACACCTGGTGTAAAGAAGGCTATGGAAACCGTGAATGAAAAGCTGCGAAGATTTGGGAGAGTGAAGCTGGTGTAAAGAAGGCTATGGAAACCATGAATGAAAAGCTGCGAAGATCTGGGAGAGTGAAGAACCCTATGCAGAGGTTTACCTATGATGGTTATGTGGCACATCACTATGCATACATGGCAAAGGTTGTGCAGGTTGTAGAGCCCACATGCATTGATGAGGTTGTTGGAAATGTGTGTTGGGAGAAAGCTATGGATGAGGAGATGGATGCACTATATGGAAATAAGACTTGGGATTTAGTGCAATTGCCTGAAGGCAAGAAAGCCATTGGATGCAAGTGGCCCATAAAAGTAAAACATAACAGTGATGGAAGCATAAACAGGTACAAGGCTAGATTGGTAGCCAAAGGATATGCGCAGACATATGGCATTGATTATGAGAAAACTTTCAGCCCAGTTGCCAAGATGGCAACAGTGAGAGTTGTGATAGCAGTGGCTGTGTCAAAGCAATGGTCTTTACATCAAATGGATGTAAAGAATGCATTCTTGCATGGGGATTTGCAGGAAAAAGTGTATATGTTGCAGCCACCTGGTTATGAGGATGTGAGTCACCCCGGGAATGTTTACAGGTTGAAGAAAGCCTTGTATGGCTTAAAACAAACACCAAGAGCATGGTCTGACAAGATTTCTGAATATCTTGTCACTATTGGCTTTCATGTAGCCAATGCAGATTTCTCGCTGTATGTGAGATAGTCATAGAGGGGTTGTGCTTGTTGTCATCTATGTAGATGACTTGATCATTATGGGGGACCATGATGCAGAGATCTTTGATGTAAAGATCTTGCTTAGATAGAAGTTTGAGATGAAGGATCTGGGGGAGCTCAGATATTTCTTAGGCATTGAGGTGATTAGGTCACCACATGGTATTGGATTACTGCAGAGACAGTATGGCTTGGACATGTTATCCAAGTATGGTATGATAGGCTGTAAGTCCCTCTGTCAACCTCCATAGCTTCAGAGCTTACCACTTTCCATTCTTGCATTGTTTACCATACATATCCCCTACTTCCGTCTACAATCTACATCTCTCTCTCTCTCTCTCTCTCTCTCTCTCTCTCTCTCTCTCTCTCTCTCTACTGTATTATGCTGCAAAACCTCAATCTACCATCTTCTATGCCTCTTGCCATCTTCCTTGTCCTTTCTCCTATTACCTAATCACTCAATCTATGATCTTCTAATATTTTTTATAGCAAAACTTCATTGCACTCTCCTCAGAATACCCTATCCTCACTCTCGCATTGTGTTCTACAAGAAGCTCTTTTCAGCATTGCCTAACCCTAAAGAAAATGCCACTTGAAGATATATCTAACAGAGCACCAAAGTTCAGGTTACATGTAGATTTGGCCGCTGAGTATGCTACCATCCGCAGCTCAAAAACAAGTGGTGTGACCAATGTGCCATTGGGTACTCTTCGATCACAAGGGCGAAAATGTATTGACCTCTGGGACGAATGGATTCATATACCCTATTGACCCGCTCACCAATGCTCCACCTCATTTTGTTAATATCACTACATTTCTTACGTATGTAGGTGATGGAGCTAATGGTCTATTTGGCTATTGTAGGAGGCTTTCTTTTGTTGCAGCTCAAGAATCGCATTCAAGAGTGCATTTTCGAGGCTTATGGCATGAGTTGCAGCAGCAACACAAGAAGGACATTGATAGGCTTAAAGAAGTGGTGAACAACTTGAAAACTCAGAATCAAGAGCTCTAGAAGAACAACTTGTTGCTTAAGCAGGCCTTTGATATTGAACGGGACAAGATGAATGCAGCCAAATAGGATGCACGAAACAAGCAACGACACCTTGCAAGCCCAAAGAAGCTTCTAGTAGGCTTTTGACAACGGAAAAGAAAGCGTCAGTCCCTAGAAACCTTGGCAACCCTAAGTGGAGCAAGAAAACGACGTGTACGAGCAACAAGGTAACTTCTATTCTTGCCATTGTTTTGCAGGCCATTCTGTTTTGTGAAACATATTGATGTTATTTTGTATTTATGTTCCATGTAGAGATATTGCTGGGGATATGATGGGATATGAAGGTGGTGCTGAGGAATGTAGAGCAGGCATATTGAAACATGTTGTTAAGTTATCAGACATATCAAAGCTGCTAGAAGATCCCACATGCAAAATATCTAAGCAAATCCGAAACAAAATTTCTGGAGAGCTGTAAAATATGGTAAGCCCCATACAGATTATGGATGCATGTGATAGTGCTGGTGTCAATAGGAAGGGATATGAAGCCATTTATAGGGTGTTTACACTAGGTCATCGTGCTAAAGGACTTCTTCGATCCATGCTACCAACTCCATACAGTGTAACCATGGCAAGAAAAAGTGCAAACTCAGACATTGCGAACATGTTAAGTGGCTATTGTGATGTGGAGGTATTTGAATACAACAAGTACAACAATGTCTTTATTGATTTAAGGACCCTTCAAAGAGCTATGATTTCTTATTATGGTCTAAGCATTGAGGAGTGCCAAGGTCAGGCTGTGTTTGTGTTAAAGCTTGATGAGTGTCAAATTGTAAAAGGACAAAAATTAGAAAGAGTCAGCCTAACACTTATGAACAGGGCTATCAAAGGAAATCCGGAACAAGATGATAATCTTCTTGACTGTAGTGCACAAGCCTCAAATTCCAACACGGGAAGGCAATCTCAGGGAAAAGATTACTATGGAGTGCAATCAGAAAAGAATATATGGTGGTTGTTAGCATTTGAGCTTCCACAAGAGACGAATGATACATTGCGATGGTACCTTACCTGAACAGGCATCCCAAATTTCATATCATTGCAATCAAAAGGAGAGACTTTGCATGTGGAAGATGTAGGAACATTTACAGTTGAGTGGCACATGGCAGGTGATTTAAAGACATTGAAGTGTATGCTAGGATGCAAGCTAGGAGCAAATACTTTTTTTCCATTTATTGTTGCCATTCAAAATCAGAGTATATTGAACGCGGCAAAGCTTCAGGCAAGGTTGCAGCCACCAAGACAACCGAATCTCATGCAAAGGGCAAGAAAAATGTACAACCACCTTCAATGAGTACAACGCAAAACAAAGATCCAAAGAAACCTATGCAATGGGTTAATGGCATTATGAATTGTAATACCAATTGTCTGCCTAATCGTGATCAAGAAGATATCTCATGGAGCCCTATATTAGAGATTCCACTTTCCCGTGTTCATATTTGCACGCTTAATGCTAGGTTATGCATAATGGACAAATTACTGAAGTTACATATCAATTATGCATGGAATATGGAGCCTGAACATCTTCGCAACACGAATGCATCAGTAAGCTGGAAGATGTCCTTTCAAGCGTGGGGCCTCATGGTGGTGCTGTAAAGTTAACTAAGGATACTAAAAAGTCAGGACCGGGTCAGGATAATCCAAACAAAATATGCATGGGTGGGTCCAAAGCAAGACACCTTCTCTCAAATTACGAGGGGTACAATAGTCACACAAAATATGAGATATGGAAGGCCATTTGTGAATGCAACACTTATCATGGGAATAATGCACAGCTTGGTCTCAAGCGGGCAAGGCTGTGGGAGTCACTTGATAAAATGATTCAATTGCTAGAAAAGGATCCACTTGTTGTTTGCTGAGGAGATTACAAACTTAAAGACTGTAATACATACATTTACTCAGCAAATGGTTGATGCATGGGGAGAAACACATATCACCCACTATATGGTATTTACCTTTCTATCTATTTACTGATATTAATCACCAAATAGTAAAATTCTGATATGATCTTTGCTGCGGCACATTATATTTGCCCACGCACAGTTTTTTCTCGACCAATATGGTCCAGTGGCAATTTGGAGCACCCAAGGAATGGGGCGCTCTCATTATCAAGCTAAGGCAGCATACTTTAAGAACACGTGACATGGTGGAGGTGGTAAGGAAAAAAGTAATGCCTTGCATGAGATGTTTAATTGGTTTTATCACAGTTTGGGAGGTCGACGCCGATAGAAACCAAAAGAGCAGGTGTCATTACTACGAAGGGTTGTAAAAAATGTCAATCTGTAACAACGAGCAATTGCATGGTGAGCATCAAGTGCCATGCATGGGATGCGTGAGTGGTTCGGTGCGCGCAGGCGTATCGGTCAAAAATGGGTTCCATATTAAAAAATTGTAGCCTTTTTTAAGTTAAAGCTTTTTTTTAATTTCTAGAGAATTTTTTTATTAATAAGTTTTTTCAAAAACTATATAAACCTATAAAAGTCAGTTTTAAAAGTACATTTTCACGTTCATTCACTCGTGTAAGTCAATGGATGGCTAGAACTAAGCACACTGCATGCAAAATTAAAAACCCAAACGTACCATCTGGTGCACACAATTTGATACAGGCAGTCGCCGCCGCGGCACAGGCATTTCAACAAGTGCAAAAACGCATCAAAAAGAAGCATACAAGCATGGACAGAGAGGTAGCGACTCGACAGGAAGATGTACAGCCGGATATGTTTTCAGGACTAGATAATATTGAGGATGTCTCCAAGCAGCCTGGAGACACCGGCTCATTTAGAGCCACGCGTACACCATGCCCCTGACCTCTCTCAGAGGCTGAGCAGTAGGAGCATGTGCTGGAAGAGCAACAATGCCAGATTGATGAGGAGGCGCATAGAAGAAGAGAGCAACAGCAAGCCCTACTCCCTCAGCAGCTAGAAGAGGAGCTAAGGGTCGCATTTGAGGAAGACCAGGAAGCACTTCTCTGTACTGAGCAAGAGCAGTATCAACATGCTGCTGTCTTCTATGAAGCAGAGGAAATAAGCCGTCGTGGTGAGGAGCAGGATAGGCTCTTAGCACAAACACTACATGAGGAACTTGAGAGGCGTCAGCCCCAGCCTCCACCTAAAAAACAAAGAATAAAGACTTGTGTCAAGAGAAAGAAGGAATGTGCAAACAGGCAACAAGAGGTGGAGATGGAAGAGGAGGAATGACGACAAGAAAAGGAGCAAAGGGAGAGGGAAAGACAGGAGCAGGAGGAGCAAAGGGGGAGGGAAAGATGGGAGTAGGTGGAGCAACAAAGAATTCAAGAAGCACGCAGATTAAAACAAGAACAAGAAAAGAAGAAGGAAGAAGCAAGTAAAAGAAGACTAAATCTAGATCCAGCCGAGCAAGAAAGGCGAAATTTTTTTTAGAAATGATAGACAACCATGGGACGAGAGGTCGCATCCACCACCCCCTGCAAGAAGAGAAGATGGAAACCGGGGACCGTGGCTCTGCGAGAAATCAGAAAGTACCAAAAGAGCACAGACCCCATCGTGGCGAAGGCCCCTTTTGCAAGAGTTGTAAAAGAAGTCATCGACAAGTACAGTGATAGGGTCACTCGGGTATAAAGTACGGCACTCGAGACCCTCCAAGAGGCGTCAGAAACAATTTTGGTCTCTCTATTTCAAGATTCGGTGCTGTGCCATGCTCACGCCAAAAGGGTGACCCTAAAGCCTATTGACATGGCACTTACACTACGTCTACGTCAGGATAAAGCGCTCCATAAGGAAGGCTTTATTGGATAGGATTAAGCTTTTATGCGGCAGCCTTTGTGCCTTTTGTAATCTCCAACATTGTAATACATTTTTTTGAATCTATAAGATATTGTAAATGACTCGTTAACCAACGTATTTATTTGTTTCAACTGTGTTATAAAAGCAGACATTTCATTTCATGTACTGTGGTTTGAATGGGTAAAATTGTTAATCATGTATTAAGAGCTTTAGTCAAACAGGAACAAAATTTGTATTATTGATAAGATGATTGTAAAAACCAATATGAAATTTGAATATTATCTTGTTATACGTGGTATTGTTGTTGGCATTGAACAAAGGATCCTTACATAGTGCAGAAACAAAAGTAAATTGAATTTATTTTAGGACCCAAAAAAAGGCTTAAAGCTCAATAAGGCCTTAGAAAAGCTCAGGGACCAAAAAAAAATCATTTGGGGCTCAAAATCACCTGGTAAAGTCTGGCAGTAGATAGAACATTTTTAAAAAAATCAGAAGTTTTTCTTTTTTTTTAAATGTTTCTAGGCAGAGTAATCATCAAAAAAGTGTACACAATGCATTAAAGTGTAGAAAAACGAACAAATGATGCCTGTGCGCTACAGCACGAATTTAAGCCTTTCCTTAACTTTGAAAAGCTTAAATTTGCGTCATAGCGCACAGGTCCGTTTTTTTCATTTTTGTACTCTTTCATGCATTATGTACACTTTTTTGATGATAAATATGCTTACAAACATCAAAAAATATAAAAAATTTAATTTGTTTTAATTTGTTCAGATTTTGTACTGCCAGATTTCAGCTGGATGTTAATTGACAATATTTGAACAAATATTTGATCATTATGAAATTTCCTACACATTCACATGGCTGCCAATAGTTTATAGGGCACAGTGCTGACACAACAAATAAACAAGAGAAATGGTTGAGAATTCTTAAAAACATTACAATTAAAAAAGTATACATTTTGTATTGAATTCGTAGAAAGAAAATTACAAGTTCTTGAGAAGATTTCTGAGAGCTTCTTTATCTTGGTCACTCTGCGTGGCTTTCTCACCTAGGCTATTAGCTATAATAATAGGATTGGTTACACCATTGGAGATTGATGTAGCACAATGGCTTAGCACATGGCCGGTGTAGTTGCCTGCAAATGTATACATAGCTGTCTCCCTGCTAATAAGTATACATTTGTTTGCATTATTCGCTAGCCCATCTTCGGTGAGAACCCCACTTAGAGCTTTACACTTGATGAGCTCTGCTTGTGCCTCCTCAAAGTACTCTAAATGGATTACTCGAATAAATGATGGAGAGAGGCTAGGAAGGTAATGAATCAGGGAGGTGTCTCATCCATCGGATTGCACACGAACTCCACCCGTGCAGCAAAGTTGTCAAAATATAAGCTTTCTACAAGAGAAAAAGTTTAGGTGTTAGTAACAACTCACTTATAAAATATGAAGGCACGACTTTGATTTAACCCCACCTCAATGTCATCATCACATTGGCTTGTGCGTGGGTTGCATATATCTATACTGCTTCCATGCTGCTCAACTGATGTATCTACATGCAAGCGCTTATGTGGTTGAAATGCTTCTTGAGGGACACTTTCATACTTTGCTGCTACATTTTCTATAGCAACAACAGCATTGGAAACAGTTTCCTCAATTGTACGTTCTGTATCATAACCTTGGAATGCTAGCGCTTTGGTAAGATCATGGTCATCAAAATCAATCTGTACACCTGTAGTCTGTTGCGCAAGTGTGTCTTCTTTGCAGAAACCAGACCCAATTGCTAATATGCTTAGGGCCTCATCCTCCCTTAACCCCAAGGATTTACAAATGTCATCAAGGAAAAGAAATTCCTTGTTATCCATGATGATGGGATTCAAAGTGGTTACATCCAACTCAGGGATCTCTCCATAATTTCATCCCCCTCGAGGTCACGACGATGAGGCTCTTCATCCTCACTTGACCCTTGTTGGAGAAGCACCAAGGCCATGGACGCTTCAGCTTCTTCTGAGAAAACCTCTTCTACCTCGCCTTTGGATTCCTTCACAAGAGCTACTTCTTTACTCATTGCCTTTCCCTTCTTTTTTTCTGCATCCCTGGCTTCTTGCAGAAACAATGCTAACGTCATATCCCATGAAAGGAAGGTGGTGCCTACATTACCAACCTGCAATTCATAAATGGTGTCATCATCTTCGACCCTATAATTGCTAGATGTAAGCCCTTTCAAAAATCAGTTGAGCTTGAATCAAAACGACTTGTCACCATGGTACAAATGCCTGATTAAGTCCATTGAAACCCATTTAGTGGTGGACTCACGCAATTGCACGACATATTGTGCCACTACATCATTCATGTACTGGACCTGCTCTTGAAAAGCCTCTGCGTGAATGTCTATAGTTCTCTGCATATCAATCACCCCCTCAAAAATGGCGATGTTCTGACCTGCACCTGCTGAGAGCCCAATTTTCTCAAGCTTTGCACATAGCGAGTTAGAGCTTGAAGCCATGGCGGGATATTAAAGGGAAATAGAAACTGCGAGATCTTAAGAATGAAATGAGCTTTATAGAGCAAAACCTATTCTTATAAAGCATTCCATTTAAACATTTAATAAATTTATAGAACATACTTAAAAATTTTAAAATTAACAAAATTAAAATCCAAATTGCAGTGAAATACAGAGGACATTGGGGCTATGGTGCAATCAAAATTTTTGTATTCAAAAGTACACCACTACAAATTATCGCCAAAAATCACTCAAAATGTTACCGTCTGCAACTTAATAGTCTTTCAAGCTAAGGACCCTAGGGGGCTCCAATGACACACAGAGTGTATGTTTCTTTGACCTGTGATGCATAGGTCGATTAGAAACAACAAACTTGAATTAGTTCCTTACATTAAAGGACATGACAATACGATCTCTCAACTGAGCAAAATTCCAATCATCATTAACTACCACTGTATGCTCCTCTCCTGGGTGAACTTCAATATGAAGTTCTACCTCCTCCCTAGCATAGAGATCAGAGTCCAAAGCTTCCCATTCACCATGCGAGCATTTCCACCTTCTAATTGGGTACACCATAGTTAGATTTTGCTTGCCTATCTGCAACTTACCATTGACATTACCGCTGAGCACTTCATTACATCGCCCTGATGTTCTACCACCTTGGTGGTCCAATCGCCTTTTAGAAATGTATCTAGAGCTTCAAAGGCCCCATCTTTGCTTATCCACATTGTTGGGGTGCGATGGAACTTGCCTACTTTGAAAATAGCAATAAACACATGTAAAGGCATGAAAAGAGATACACTTATCCTGTGGGATCCATATGCAGCCTTTAGGCTTGACTGAATGTCATGGAAAATCCTGCGCTGAAAGCTCTCCATTGTGGTGGGGTCTGGAATGGGCCATTCCGGGCTATTTAGTGCAGGAGGAGAAATTGGCTCAAGTGCTCCAAACCTTCCCCTCTGTGGCACAACATATGTTGCACTAATGAAAAATACTCCTCTATTTGCAAGTTCGGAACTTATTTCCCCAGCATACATAAGCCTACCTAGATCAACATGACATGCTTTGAAGGTCCCTGTAAAACATTCTAGAGGCTGCCATTCCACACATATTGAAGGGAAAACATCTGCATACAATAGAATACATTGGAGTTCTTGATATTCACATAGTCTTCATGCAAGCATTTCTCTAAAGCAAAGAAACTATAAACAAAATCTGAAACTTACAGTTAGTTGGGAACCGTGGTGAGTTCTCATCTTCAAGATGTATTTGGCTTGAGGTGTAAACATGTTGCACCTTTGCAAGCCGCTTTCCATCCTTGTTGCAAACTTTGAATTCTAAGATCCTTCCTTCCAGTGATGGCTTGTGGAAGCCATATGCCTTCGAGGATCCTTGTGTGCACCCCTCAAACTGGGTTGCATTGTTATCCACATGAACCGCTTAAAAACGGTAGGAATCCAATAACCTTCATCATCTTGTACTTTGGAAATAGCCATGGACTCGATAATGGATGATGGCCTACGTACACACTGAAGAGCCATAGATTGCCCAAATGAAAAGAAAGTGAATGTTAAGAATATGGCAAAAAAGCAAATACCTGCTCAGAGAGAGAGAGAGAGAGAGAGAGAGAGAGAGAGAGAGAGAGAGAGAGAGAGAAGAGAGAGAGAGAGAGAGAGAGAGAGAGAGAGAGAGAGCTAGCTAAAGCTTCAAAGAAGATCGCTGTAAATCCATACACACACACACACACACACAATACACACACACACACACACACACACATGCACACACACACAGAAAGCTAAACCTTCAAAAGAAAGCAAATGAGAGATTGCATTAGAACGCATGTGATACATAAAATTTCTTAGAGGTGAACCCCGCGAGACCGGCTCTTTCTTGTCCTCATCAAATATCTTTTCCCATAAGAAGGCATTGTTTCTGGTTCTTTAATTCCCAATGCAATAGCCTGAGCTGTGTGTGAAAGGTTAAAAGGTAGTAGAGGCATCTTAGCACTTGACATCCATGCCCTTGACCAAACACCCGCAAATGCAAACTGTTTCTCAACAAACACCACTTTCTCAGCATTCAAAGAGTACATTATATCCACCACAAAACTTGGAGATTACTTTCAATGTGAATAAAGAACATTTTGCATTATCTTTTGAGAACTCTTTATGAAATATAATGATCTACGCATCAAAATTGTAATCATCATGATTCAAGTCAACTAATTATCAATTATAATTAAGTGTTAGTGTATCATAATTTATATATATCTTTTGATGATTCAAATGTCTTATATATTCAGTGATACCAACATCCTTTTAATGATTTGTTGATTTTGAACTGCTAGCACCAGTAGATGATCTTGAGCCTCCTGCTGTCTTCATAAATTCATCATCATATATAAAAACCTGGTAGTAACGTAAGATGTTTAATCAACAAAATACACATAAATCTCGAATAATAATAGATGAAAACATTTCTTCTACTGTTACTTGTTGATTTTCATCACCCTCAAGCATGGATCTCATCCACAAAGGGATCGTAGACTTACTATCTTCAGGTTCGGTAGGTGCTATACTTTTTCCATCTCTGCCAAACAAAGACGGATTGCAATTACTACAACCACCTCCTCGGAAGGCAATTAGGTTTCATATCTCCTAGCTTCATTGAATATGTCCTTTAGAATCTCCTTTGCTAGTAGGCAGATACTCAGAGTCCTAGATTGTAAAATCAACTAGGAGGTATTTGTCAACATCTTGCTCTACCCACCCCATGTCTGCTTCACTATAATTTGCTAAAGTAGCCAAGCAATAGTCTCCATGAATATTAACTAGGAGGTATTTGTCAACATCTTGCTCTACCCACCCCATGTCTGCTTCACTATAATTTGCTAAAGTAGCCAAGCAATAGTCTCCATGAATATTAACTAGGAGGTATTTGTCAACATCTTGCTCTACCCACCCCATGTCTGCTTCACTATAATTTGCTAAAGTAGCCAAGCAATAGTCTCCATGAATATTAAAATGATTCATTATTTTTGTTAATAATACATAATCAAATTGGTCTACCATAGTAAAGCTAGGCATACAAGGAAGTGACAAGTCCCGAGCTATTCATCCTCATTACATTGACTGACTTCCAATGGGATTATACTCATAGGTGCTGCATTGAAAGGGACAAGGGATGGAAATGTTTCCTTTTTGGCCTCTGCTCTCTCCTATGCTGCATCGATAGCCACCTCTTCCTCAAATCCATCATCCTTGATTGGCACTTGACTGAATGCTAGATCTGCTATCTAGGGCTCAGAGTCATCAGTAAAAGGAGATGAAGAAAACAAAGAAATCCATAACTATATTGGAGAAGGCAACACTTCTCCTATGCTGCATCGATAGCCACCTCTTCCTCAAATCCATCATCCTCGATTGGCACTTGACTGAATGCTAGATCTGCTATCTAGGGCTCAGAGTCATCAGTAAAAGGAGATGAAGAAAACAAAGAAATCCATAACTATATTGGAGAAGGCAACACTTCTTTGAGTGTATTCAAAATTTATCCTCTACTCTAATGGGGCAATTGGGGATCTTTTTGAGACAACAGTTGAGCCTTCTCCTCATGACTTTGTTTGTTGCAAAATCAGATGGGCATGAGCATATCTCTCACCATGTGACATCATGATATTTCCAAAAACAATCTCTTCATAATCCTGCTCCCGGTCATCGAGAATAATTCAAGAGGTCTTGATAATGTTCTCAAAATAAAATTCTACATTGAACATTAAGGATAGTTTAGGAGCACGATGGTGGGCATGTGCATTGTATAAGAACATGTAAAGCTTTTCTACATAAGTCTCTTCTGCCTCATCATCCGAATACAAGAGAATGTCCGACTCATTTTCCGACATGCCTAAAGAAACATCTCAATCAATTAGGACAAGCACGCTTAATACACAAGGGGTCAGTACAAAGCAATAAGGGGCTTATACGATGCATGCCAGCCCAAAAACAAAAGAATGCAAAAGGGTGTCAGTACCAAGCGCGCTGCGAGCCCCTTATTGCTTGGTACCGACCTCGAGAACAAAAGAAAACAAAAGGGGGTTAGTATCAAGCGATAAGGGGCTTACGTAATTCCTGCGAGCCGCTTGTCACTTGGTATTGACCCCGAAAATAAAAGAACAAAAAAGGGGGCCAGCATCAAGTGATAAGGGGCTTACATGATGCGTATGAGCCCTTGTCGCCTGGTACTGACCTTAAAAAAGAAAGGGGGTCAGTATCAAGCGACAAGGGGCTTACGCGATGCCTACAAGCCCCCTACTAAGCCCCCTACTAATTGGTACTGACACATTGTGTATTAAATCAAAGAAAAGGGGGTCAGTACGGGGCCATATGGATCTAGAGGGATTCCCATGAGCCCCTTAGCACTTAAAAGAGACTTCAAGGGGTTAATACCAAGTGGTAGGGGGCTTACACGATGTTCGCAAGCCCCTCATTGTTTGGTACTGAGCCCTTTTATGACAGAGACTTAAAGGGGTTAGCCCCTTATTGCTTGGTAGTACTGACCCCAAAAACAAGGAAACAAATGGGGTGAGTATCTAGCGATAAGGGGCTTATGCGATGCTTGTGAGCCCTTGATCGCTTGGTACTCACTTTGATAACAAAATCAAAGAAAAGGGGGTTAGTAAACAAGATATAAGGCAATACAAGAATACATGCTTTGGTGATGGTGAGACGACGATGGTGGAAGGGGAGCTCGACACCAAGGCAATGGCAAGGTAGAGGTTAGACGATTTCCACACAACATTAATGGCGACGCAGAGGGACAAGGATGCAGAGGGGTGATGCGAAGGGTAGAAATCTTGACAACTAGGCGACAGGGAACTCGATGCAAATGAATGTCTGAAGGGAGATTCGGGCCGTTATAGACCCTTTTGGTGGTCTTAGCACCACGCATGTGGTGTGTACTGATTATAAATGGCATTTATAAGGTCTTATGCAAATGAATGTTTGAAGGGAGATTCGGGCCGTTATAGACCCTTGTGGTGGTCTTAGCACCACGCATGTGGTGTGTACTGATTATAAATGGCATTTATAAGGTCTTACGCATGAATGACACATCAATATGGTAGGTACTTCTCTCCTATTAGCTCCTATTAGTTAGAGAGAGATCGTGAATATGCAGTGGAGAGAGAGAGAGAGAGAGAGACTAAGAACAAATACATGAATGTCACATCAATATGGTAGGTACTCCTCTCTTGCATGTGTTTGCTTTTTTTTTTTTTCCCCATACCACATGGTATTAGCACCACTTGTACTAATCATAAGTGGATAATGCATGAGTGACGTCAAAATGGTAGGTACTCACTCCTCTCTTTCATGGGTTTGATTTATTTATCATGGTGCCCTATTACTTGTACCTCCGCAGCATCAATTGTGCCCTATTACTTGTACCTCCGTAGCATCAATTGTGTCATCGCAATTTTCCTCCTCATCGACCTCCCCTATATCAGCCACACCAAAGCCATCGCCACCAGTGCATCGTCATCGCAGGGGTCTCTTCCGGCTTTGAGGGTTCATCTCGCTAGCATCTCCTCTTTGGTCTTTTGCATTGGCCCCTCTACATCCATTGCATCTGCACAGGTATTGTTCACCATTTTTGACTTAGGATTTAGGGGTCATTCACAGGGGTCAGTATCGTGCGATTAGGGGTTCACAGGCATTCCGTGAGCTCTTTATCACTTGGTATTGACCTTATCTAAAGGTATCGCAGACTGTTAGGGTCATGTTGCTAACGGGGTCAATACCAAGCGGTAAGGGGCTCATTGACAACCTTCTAGCTTAGAACTACCCCCCCCTTAGGGTCAAGTTGTGCATGGGGTCAATACCAAGCGATAAGAGTCTCATTGGCATCCTGCTGGCCCCCCCATAACACATGTCCTGTTTCTTTTTTTAGCAACCATTGGAGTTTTCTTCTTTATTATATTAGCCAAAATACATGTTATTTTGTATACTCTATTCAAGAATATCATGGTTGCGTTAGAGATTAAGTTCTATTAACATTTCCCTCTTCCACAAGTATATAGATCTAAGTAGGCTAAACTAATGCTTGTTTTTTTGACCCCTCAGATGTGCTCTAAAGTTTGCAAGTGTATTAGAACATCTACTATTGGAGCCAAATCTAGTTCAAAACATGAAAAATCAAAGGATAAGGGTGCCAGCCCAACCAATTGTGGATGGAGGACGTGCTTGAATGCATTTCTTTTATTAAACAGGCTTTTTCATATTCCTGATATTCCTGATGTAAGTAATGTTTATAACATACATCTCCATCATCTAACGTAGCTATGAGGTTTCTGACAAAACATTTCCCTTTGCCCAATTATAATATGTTGGATGTAAAACAATTTAGAACATCTGTATAAAAATTATTATTGTTATCCATTATCATCTAGAAGAAGAGACTAGACGAGAAGATGAATTTTCAAGGGAAGCCGAAGAGCAAGAGTGTTAGTGAGAGTTGAAGTACCAAAGGGAAGCTGACCTGCACCAACAAGCTGTCGAAGAATATGACAAGTTAACATGAGAGGTGGAGGAAGGGTAGCATCTAGGAGAGAGGTTAAGATAGAGGCCCATAGGAAAGTACAAGAAAGATTGTGGGCAGAGATGGAAAGAGAACAAGAGAGCCTTCATCAAAGACCAGCCCAGAGGGGAGAGTGCTCGGGGGGTCACTCACAAAAAAATGTGAAGATCACGTGCGTTGAACAGAAGCATAATTTTAATTTATGAAACTTACAGAAATATATTTACATAAGGGTATGATTTAAAATTTTTTCAAAAAAATTTACAGATTCATAAAGAAAAGGGGATATTATATAGAATAAAAAATTCACAAATAAGGGTTTTAAAATATAGGCCTTGAACGCACGCGATAGGGATATTTTACATATAGTGACCCCCCCCCCCCCCCCCCCCCCCCCGAGGGAGAGTGTTAGTGAGAGTTATAGTACTAAATAAATTGCACCAACAAGCTGTCAAAGAATATGACAAGTTAACACGAGAGGTGGAGGAATGGGTAGCATCTAGGAAAGAGGTTGAGATAGAGGCCTAGAGGGAAGTACATGAAAGATTGTGGGTAGACATGGAAAGAGCACAAGAGAGCCTTCATCAAAGGCCACCCCAGTTACATTCACGTTTTCAATTACAGACACAATCTACACCTCGCCACCATTCCTCACAATCTTCTTCTCATCATCGTCAAACATCTCACCGTCCACCACCTAATGCCACATCCTCATCATCACAACAACAACATCCATCCCAACCTTAAATACTTTATCACAGTTATAACATGAACATTAATTTTGTAAGAGACTTGACACTATTTTGTAAGAAGAAAAATCTTTCATATATCAAATTGCTTTTGGAGTTACAATGCTTTGATTATCATCATTAAATGACTAATCAAGTGAATAGTATGAGAGACAGAGTCTTTGTAGAAAGTCATTTTCTCTTGTTGTCTTGGCACCTGTAAAAAAATGGTATTAGTGGTATCTTACAAAATGTTATGTACAACATAGTAAATGGTGAATGTAAATATTAAATGGTTTACCTTTCTATTATCCATTGTAAATGCCTAATCTTTTGGCAATTGTTCAATCTCCTCATATGTAAGGTCTTCTCTAATTTGAGAAAAAGATCTTTTAGATAGTGTATTCAGCATTGTAAGCAATTTCCCTTCCAAATATATCTGCATTACTAAGGGTGTATTCTTGGGATCAAACTCCAAATCTTGATCTAATGGAACAAAGTTCACATTAATATGATGATATCTGGTGTAGTGAAAAGTTGCAATGAAGTTTTGAGAGCTAATAATGTACTTGCAAATTATTGACTTCTTCTCCAAAACAGAAATGATCCTTTCTATTTTTCTTCATCGTCCCAACCATCATCCAAAAAGTCTAATGCCTTATTTGACTTGTAATTAAACATTGTTGAAGTAATTCTAGTTTCTTTACCAAAGAAAGAGTCAACAAATACTTCAATAGACATAAAAATAGTTAGCTTAACATTCTTTGTTGCAACAATAGACGCCTTAAGATACTTTTGTCCTATAACTTTCACTAGTTTGTGCAGTTGGCAATGGCCAATCTTTTATTTCAAATGATGGGAGGGGTAGTGGAGTTAGATGACCCCATCCAAAAGACATGTTTGGTTCAAAGTATTGCATATCATAGAAAAATATGCCATGTTCTGTAAGATCTCTATGAGTTCTTCCTTTGTAAATCTTTTCTCCTAAATATGCATGGAAAGCATAAATAATCTAACTTATACTCTCCACTCATTGCCATGTTCTGTAAGATCTCTATGAGTTCTTCCTTTGTAAATCTTTTCTCCTACATATGCATGGAAAGCATAAATAATCTAACTTATACTCTCCACTCATTGCCATTCTATCCTATTGGATGGATAAATATCTGTATAATACCAAAATATTAGACACTTTTAAAACAACAATTAAAGAAATAACATAAAGAAGCTCTGACTGAGATATTACTCACAGTTGGGATGATATCGTGCAAGACCAGATGGAATTTTTTTCACCCTCAAGTCTACATGCTGAAAAACATGTTGTATTAGTACCTCTGTCACACACATGCTAGATTTACAGATCTTAAACTCTTTAACCCAGCGTCCCTTGTATGGCTACACAAACTCATTAGCATTTCTCCTTCCTCTTTCTCCTCTGTGAAATTCCCCAGCTCCCAATTATAATTGTAGATGTTATCCATGTCCCATCATCCGTATTATAACTGTCAAATACAGTAACAACTAAAATGCTAGTACTACAGATTGAGCTAAATTTGGGGGAAACTTAGAAAAAAAGTACCACTATCTCAGAGACGAAGAAGATTAGATCTAGATTTGGGGGGAGACTTAGAGCTAGATTTGAGGGAAACTTAAAGATTGTCTATTATTAACTACCATTAACTTTTTAGCTTCAAAGTTTATCCGTGCGAAGATTCATGATTATATCCTTAGTATTATTTTAAGTTGAGTGTCTATTATTTTAATATACAAAGATTCATGATTATATCCTTAGTATTATTTTAAAGTTGAGTGTATGCTATTTTAAGTTGAGCTATTATTATTTTAAGATGCATTTTGAGTATTATTTTAGTGCAATTTCTTAAATTATCATTTTAAGGTTGGTAGGAAAATGCCGAACTTATCCATTACGAAAGCCTCTTCCTCATTGGTTGAACGCCACTCTCTCTCTTCAAAACTAAAAGGCCAAAAAAGAGCCCACATTTTTCCTAATGTGTGTTATGTTAAGACACCAATCAAAGGGTACATCTTCCTAAGGTCAAAACACCATATAAATGTAAAAATAATAAGGTTAATGATATTCTTATTAATATCTAGGCTCATGTGTATGTGCATCCACTAATAAGAGTAGCCCGGCTCTTGCATTATTTCTTTGTTTCCTCTAGCGATCCTCCCAAGTTTCTAGAGGTTCATCGTCCACCACCAGTGCTTAGGAAGAGAAATGTCACATTAGCAATTACATAGGTAATGAGAAAGAATGCTCCTAGAGCCACTTACAAGGGCCACTTGTCATAAGCTAGCTACCTTGCCCCTTCATTCACCCAAAGGTGATCGGGTTACCCTATATAACCAGTGACCATAGTCCATAACCTAAACACATTAAACTACGCACACCACTATGTGACCTCTACAATGCATGTATGTAGGTCACATTTTTTAACACCCTCTTTTGATCTATATACATACCAACATGGTGTGTAGATTAGAGAACTCAAACAACATGAAAAACATAAAGTTTCCCACATGATTTCAAAAATAATGAGCTTCATGTATATTGGAAAAGCATTTGCTTAATGCTTCACTTTTGTATTGTTACTATGGGTGATGGATGTGCTCTATTTTGTAAGGGAGGAGGAGGTATTATGTGGTGTGCATCCAAGCACCCATGAAAATTCCCAATTTTACATTGGATGGTAGCAAGGTTTGGATAGATGGTTAGGAGAAACTTATGTAGACTTGACACAAGTCTACATAAGGTTTATGTAGACTTAGCTAGAAGGTTATGAGAAGGCTTATATAGACTTGAGACAAGTAGGATGTATGTTTTTTTGGGCTAAGTAGGATGTATGTTTGTGTGGGCTAAGTGACTACGTTAGCGAGTGGTGCTAGACATCAAACCAAGGATACACTACTATTCTTGACTTGTAGGGCTTGTTTAAGGGTCTAAACAGCCTTAAATGGCCATAGGGAGTTGCACTAGGTCTCTCCTAAAAGCTTGTTGTGTAATCTAATATGGTCCCAATTGAATAGAATGATTAGTTGGTCATTTTGGACCAAAATGTGGGTTGGCTGATGTGGTCGACCTACGTGCATACTAACCCTGGATACTATACATAGTCTAGTTTGGCAGCGTTAGTTTACCACGAGTTCATTATGTTCAAGCACTCTTGTAAGTAAGGCATCCTGTACCTAGATTCTGTCTAGATCACTATCAAAGCTCCTTACTCAGAGCACATGGGTGGGTGAATAACTAGTTATAAGTAAAGTTTACAAGCAATAGTATTGTTTGATTCAATGCTACTTCACTCTTGTGTATTCTTACATTGTATTGATTCTACTCTCTTGTGTATTCCTACATTGTATCAAAGCGTAGGATCTAGGTAAAGATTATTTTGAGAGTTTGCTATTTAAAGGCATATTTGGAGAGATGAACCAACCTGCATAATAAGGCAGTCCCTCATGCTACCTGGCCTCCAAAGTTTTGGTGATGGGAAGTTTGATGGGACAAATTACACTTTCTAGAAGTTTAAGATTAGGTATCTATTCTTAATTTGTATGAGTTGTGGGAAACCATAATAGGGGTTGATGGAAAGTTGGGTCCACTATAGACCATACTGCGAGATCTTGGTCTTACTTTAGCATGGAGGCAAAAGAATGCAGATACGCTATGTGCCACCATCACCAGTGTCACCGATTTAGTGATGACCCTAATTTAGCGTAGTACCAAAACTTCTAAAGCATGGCAAGTTCTAAAGAAACAATAGGAGATAAGGAATCAGACAAGGATTTCAAACCTTGAGAACTAGCTTATGGCAAGAAAAAAGGCCTTATAAAGGCAAAACAACATAGCACTTCATATCTCACAGGTTAAGAATTTGCAAGATTAGATGGTGGCAGTGGTGGGGATCACGGAGACCACTAAGGAACTTGCATGTATGTGCATCAGAGTGCTACCCCCAAAGTATAATAGTTTTTTTACCTCACTTAGCATGCATGTTTGTAGCCCGTCTCCAAATTTTGAGTTCCATGCAATGTTGGTGGAGGAAGAGATGTGTTTTAAAGCCAAATTTGGTAGTGACAAGTTTGGTAGTAATGCTTACATCCTCTGTAAATGCAAAGACATCAAAGGGGACGGGATCTAGTTAACCCCAATGCTTCTAAGAAGAAAAAATCAAAGGCAAAGTGTTTCCACTGTGAAAAGCATGGTCATCCGGTCAAATCACTTAAGAAGAATGACACTTTTTGAAGCCTTTCAAGGAGCTCGAAAACACTGCTGAAGAAAAATTAGAGTTGTTTTTATGTGGTAATATAATAAATTTAAGAAAAGATAGAAAATTACTTAGCATCTGCTGATATTTCATGGATCATCCGATAGAGTGGAGTATCTTAGCATATGGCTAGTAAAAAGGGCTAGTATACCTCACTCAGCTTGTGGGGGAGTATATCTTGGAATGATCAAGAATAATGCCAAATACCTAGCCATGGTTTAGGTATCAATTCTTTTGTCTCTTGAAATGGTGACACTAAGAAGTTGTCTGATGTTCTTTATGTGCTAGACATCCCAATGTCATTGGGGGGGGATCTGTTATCTATACGAAATAGTTGACCACCATGACTTGAAGATTCTCTTCAATAAGGTTGCTAGATACAAACATTAATGCCATTGGGAGAGGAATTTGATGTAATAACTTGTATGAGATGTCACATTTATAGCCCAAGCCAATGGTCGCGGCGGGCGGGTAGGATAAGCAAAGCATGACATGAGACATTTGGGCACTTGAGCTTAGCAATCTTAAAAAAGATATAAATGTATAGGATTGTGGAACATCTACCAACATTTTTAGCGATGTCAAATGTGTATAAAGCTTGTATGATGGGCAAGAGTAGCATTGTCATGCATTTTCACATGAAAGTAAGGATTATGCAAAGACTTGAACTATAGAGCTTGGATATGTAGATATCTTTGTGTTACATGTAGATGTTTGCTCTTGATCAATGACTTTAGTCAGAATATGTGGGTGTATTTCTTTAGGATAAGGATGAAGCTTTAGGATGATTCAAGAAGATGTGGGTGTATTTTCTTGTACTTGATTGATTGCTTTAGTAGGAAGATGTAGGTGTATTTTCTTTAGGATAAGGATGAAGCTTTAGGAAAATTTAAAATATAGAATAGCTTAGTAGAGAATGAGATAGGAAAGAGGCTAAAGAAGTTTCAAACAGATAGAGGAGGAGAGTTCACATTAAGTGAGTTTAATGCCTACTGCAAGGAGCATAAGATCAAGATATATTTTACATTTTCTCATACTCCGTAAACAAAATGGTACTATAAGAATTGCACAGTTGTGGAGATGGTGTAAAGTATGCTAAAAGGAAAAGGGTTATAGAATTCTTTTTGGGTTGAGGCAATTAAGACTATTGTGTATATCTTTAACAAGAGTTACACAAAGGCAGTGAGGGTACAATACTCAGGACTGCTATGTATATCCTTAATAAGAGTCACACAAAGCCAACAAAGTGTATGACACTTCAAGAAGCTTATTCAAGTAAGAAAAGTCCTCAATTGTATATTTCAAAACATTTGGTTATGATTGTTTTTGTGCATGTTCTAGACTCATCTAGAACAAAGTGGGACTCCAAGAGGAAAAAGTGTATATTCTTGGGGTATAGTATGGATTCAAAAGGTTACCGACTATATAACTTAGAGGAAAAGAAAATAATTGTCAGTCAGTATGATGTGGTGTTGGAGGAACAACCTCATTAGGTGGAGGAGAAGGCTTTGTCCATAGTATGCTTTGAGATGAAGAAGTCGCCCCCAACACACCCAACCACTAATGACAATACCAACTCCACAAGAGGTGGATTCATCAAAACATGATAAAGAAGAGAAGCCTATAACACCATTCATGGCCATTATTAAATTAAGATTGTGCTAAGACTAATCACAATGTGATTAGCATATTCTTAAGGAGAATCCAAATAATCAATAAAATAATTAGCACACTAATGCAAGAGAATAGGCACACTTAACTAAATCTCTATTTCAATGTGTTGCTAACCATCTCTCGGGGGGGGGGGGTCACCTCTCTAAGAAATTTTATGTATCATGTGCGTTCAAGAGGTATTTAAAAAACCCCTTACACTTACATACTTTTATGAATAAAATGACCCCTTTTCCTTCATAAACTTACGGTTTTTTTTTTAAAAAAACCCCTCTTGTAAATGTAATTCTATAACTTTTTTAAATTAATATACCCCTTTTGATGAACTCACATACTACACATATATTTTTAGGTGAACCCCCCAAGTTAACCATTAGCCTCTAGTCCAATCTCCTTTACATGTGTTACACAATGTGGCAATCCCTTTTCCACATTCTTTCATGTGGCTCTCACCATTCACACAATATCTCATGTGGTAGTCTTATCTTTCCACAACACATGAGATAATATCTTGCACCTCTAAGGTACAATCACACACTCAACCGAATAACCCGAGAAAACATATTTCAACACCCCCTCTTAAGTGAAGGGAATGTTATTTCCATTCATACTTGACCACTATCTAATCAATTAACTAAACAGTCACCCATGATAATTTGACGTTATGCCAAAGTCATCTTTCAACACTCTCCCTTAGTGCTAAATTAGAGTGTTCTAATCAATGCGTGATAGAAGCTTCCCCATCAATCAAAAAATTTATTTAAAAAAAACAAAACTCTTGATTTTTGGTAATTTTCACTAATACATTGGTTTTTTATTAGTGAAGATAAGAGATAAAATTCACAAAATAAAATTAGAGTCCAGAGGGTTAATTACGCTCCATTAAACACAATCTTAATCTTCATGCTTGGGAGACCCATACTGGACAGTATAGCTAAGAAAAAATATAAAAACTCTCGAAAACATCAAGTTTTTTTTTAATAAACAAAATCACATTTTGGGGTGAGACAGAGAGTAGCACACTCAATAATACTCTATTGCATATGTTATGAACCATACAATGAAAGGCTTCTAATATATAGATAGCCATTGACCGAATCTCCTTTACACATCATCATGCCATGTGGCAATATCTATCCCACATCTTCTTGTGTGGCTCTCATAAATCACATCCCACATAATATCTCATTTCACCATAAGGTGTGTTCCCACATAAACATAAACTCGTACATTGAAACCCATTACAATTTTACATTGCACATTTCAACACCCCTCCTCAATGTAAACTTAGGTGTGTGAACTAATCATCTCTCCAACCAATTTGACCAATTCACCTCTCACTTCTAGAAATTTGGCATTGCCAATCTCAATACTCCTCCTCAATGCAAATTGTTCAACAAGTGTGTGTGCATACATGTGTCTATCCAACCTAGACACCTCAAGTTCATCTCAAGCACTATTTTGCTTGGGCGGAGCCACCCAAGTGCTTTTTGAATAGCAGAGGTCTAGGAAACGAACCAACCCACCAAAGTACTTTTCTTCCATGTACAACCTACACACACCACTAGAAAGCCATTACTACACCCTTATATAGGGAGCTCTTCGGGAGGGACCGGCAAATAAACTCTAATTAAGGAGCTTTCTTTGTCACGAAAGAAGAGCTATAGGGCAACTATATTCTTTGTTGGAGAACATATTTCGGGCCAAAAAAGCTTTTCAAGCGTGTTTGGACCTCCGTTTTTTAGGTTCGTAGGTGTTCACAGGCACTACGGGTAAGTTTTGAATCTCTACAGAACTCTGTTTTTGGAACTGCAGGAAGGGCGATTGGTTGTGCAGACACTGTGTGTACTGCAAAGAAGTCTTAAAGTTTTCGTTGGGTGTATGTATAAAAATTAAGGTCACTGGTTGTGATAGTTTGGGTGCAGTATAGTACCGCTCAGAAAATACAACAGTTTGTGCAAGTCAAACAAGAGTGTTGTTTTTGGTAAATTTGTGTTGCAGACAAGATGTCGAATGATGGAATAAACCAGATTGTCAGAGAAGCTTGACAAGAAAAACTTCTATGCTTGGAGGTTTAGATTGACAAATTTCCTGATGAGAAAAGTTTACTGGGACTACATTGAAGGTGAACATGAGAGGCACCAGAGATACCTGAGATTAATCCAACTACTACAGATGTAAAAGAATTCAAGGATTGGAATCAAAGAGCAAGGAACGTCATGTATTGGCTTTCTATCAGCATATAGTACACTATGATTGGGCATATACAGGATGCATAGTCACCTAAGGAGGCATGGAACACCTTGGTGAAGCTCTATGAAACTAACACCAAGACAAGAAAGATTTAGTTGAAGAATGAGGTTCATATTGTGGAGAAGAAAAGTATGTCTGTGAATGATTATGCCTTGAAGATCAAGGGCACTATGGAATCCTTTGCATCTATTGGTGTTTTTGTTGATGATGATTGATGATAAGGTGGAAGAGTGTTTACGTGGTCTTGGGCCACAATACAAGGCGTTCAAAACGTCTATTCAGACTCGGGAGAACATTCCCAACTTCATAGATTTGGTTTCAATGTTGATCATTGAAGATAATAATTTGGGTGAAGATCAACAGTCCACAAAACAAAAATAATTCAGAGCAGCAGGCCTTCTACACAAGTTCAATAGAGGATGAGGTAGAGGAGGTCGTGGACCTGGCCAAGGTAGTGGCCGAACAAGTAATCAGAATTATGGTCAGTAGCAATAACAGTCCCAGGATTCGCAACAACAACACACAGGTGGAAGAGGCTAGTTTTTAGAGGCATGGGGATTCAATGAAGTCGTGGTAATCGACAAAGGCAACATAATGATACATGAGGCTGTTTTTACTATGGTAATCTTGGACATGTGCAGGCATATTACTATACGAAACAGAGTGACATGAGAAATGGAAAAGTGCAGTAAAATAACTATGCGTCCTCTAGCAAAAATAATGAGGATAATGAGAGGTTGTTTGTTATGTAGCATGTAGTTAATGTTGTGTCTGGAAATGATGTAGCAGCATGTTTTTGGATATATTCCATATGTGCATGTGCTAGATGAGTTGCGTCTAAGCTGGATCCAAAGGTAAAAAATGTGTGTTTATTGGGTATTCCCTTGAGAAAAAGGGATATAGATACTATAACCCTGCTACACGTGAATTGAGCGTAAGCAAGGATGTTGTATTTGATGAGATGAGTAGCTGGTATGCTGTTGAAAAAGATGTTGAGTTTGATGAGATGAGTAGCTGGTATGCTGTTGAAAAAGATGTTGAGTTTGATGTAAGTGGAAATATGGTTGCATAGAATGCAAGTTAGCAATCACAGTCATTGAATAGACCAGGAGAGTCCTCATCTAGTGGTTCTGTTGTGATAGACCATGGAGTGGAAAACTACGTCATAATACTAGTCCTGGAGATGTAGTTGGTACATCACATAAAGGCAAAGAGAAAGTGGTTGAGCCCCTAGTAGGTAACCTGATATTTCTGCACGGCATTCTCTTGTTGTTGGAGAGTCTAGTGGCTTGGAGATGAGCCTTGAGATGAGGAGCTTGGGATTCCAACAATAAAGAAAAACCTGGTGGGGGAAGAAGGCTATGGAAACCATGTATGTGGAAAACATTGTGCAGGTTGTCGAACCCACATGTTTTGATGAGGCTATTGGAGATGTGTGTTGGGAGAAAGCTATGGATGAGAAGATGGATGCATTGTATAGAAATGAGACTTGGTATTTGGTGCCATTGCGTGAAGGTAAGAAAGCTATTGGTTGTAAATGGCTGTATAAGGTGAAACATAACAGTGTGTGATGGTAGCATAAGCAGGTACAAGGCTAGATTGATAGCCAAAGGATATGCGTAGACATATGGGATTGATTATGAGGAGACATTTACCCTGGTTGTGCAAAGATGGCAACTGTGAGAGCTATGACTATAGCTAAAGGCTCATTTTTACATCAGATGGATGTAAAAAATGCGTTCTTTCTTCTTGCATGATGACTTGCAACAAGAATTGTATATGGATCAGCCACCTGGTTTTGAGGATATAGGTCACCCGGAGTTTGTATGTAAGATTCTAAGGCTTTTTATGGAGTAAAGCAAGCTCCACAAGCATGGCATGACAAGATTACTAAGTATCTTGTCACTATTGGTTTTCATATAGCAGATGCAGATCACTGTTTGTATGTGCACGAGTGATAAGGGTATTGTGATCATCATCATCTATGTAGATGATCTTATTGTTGGGGGTGAGAACTTGGATGAGATTGATCATGTGAAAAGTCTTCTCAAAAGGAAGTTTGAGATGAAGGATTTGGGAGATCTGCATTACTTTTTGGGAATTGAGGTCATTTTCACACGTAATGGTATTGTCAAAGAGACAATATGTATTGGACATGTTGTCTAAGTACGGGATGGCTGATTGCAAGCCAATCTCGATGCCATTACATCAAAATGGCAAGGTTAGTGTGCAGATATAGGTTATGTGTTGGAGGATCCCACTATGTACAAAAAGATTGTGGAGAGTTTGATCTATGTCATGATCAACAGGCCATATATGAGTTACATTGTTGGCTTAGAGAGCCAGTTTATGGAGGTTCCACATAAACCACATCTTGACACTGTGCGATGCATACTTGGGAATTTGAAGACCACTGTTGATTATGCATTGTTTTACGTAACAGCAGGTGTACCATTGGTGCTATATGGGTACACAGATGTAGATTGGGCAGGTAGCATCTCTGACAAGAGATCTACCAGAGGATTTATGTTTTCATTGGGGAGTGCTACTGTGACATGGAGTAGCAAGAAGTAGCCTGCAGTTGCCTTGTCGAGTATAGAGGCAGACTACAGAGGAGCTATGATGGTAACGTGTGAGGTATCTTGGTTACGCAATCTACTTGTTGATTTGGGGTTACATGTGGAGAGAAAGGTTGTCATATATTGTGACAATCTTAGCAAGAAGTAGCCTGCAGTTGCCTTGTCGAGTATAGAGGCAGACTACAGAGGAGCTATGATGGTAACGTGTGAGGTATCTTGGTTACGCAATCTACTTGTTGTGGAGTAGCAAGAAGTAGCCTGCAGTTGCCTTGTCGAGTATAGAGGCAGACTACAGAGGAGCTATGATGGTAACGTGTGAGGTATCTTGGTTACGCAATCTACTTGTTGATTTGGGGTTACATGTGGAGAGAAAGGTTGTCATATATTGTGACAATCTTAGCAGTATACAGTTGCCCCCACGAACCTAGTTTTCCATGCACGGATGAAATACATTGAGGTACATTACCACTTTAGTAGGGAGAGAGTCTTGGGGCAGGCGACATGGACTTGGCCTACATCAGCACACAGGATCAGGTTGCTGACATCTTCACGAAGGCCTTGGGAGCTGAAAAGCTCTGTCGATTTTGAGATATTCTTGGAGTTCATGAGTTGGAGTTGAGCTTGAGGAGGAGTATTGAGATGTAAAGCTCAACATGAGTTGACACTCATGAGGCGCTTGCGTGACTGTCGACATTTACATCACTGGCAGGTTTGGTAGCTTGCACCGACATATCTTCACCAAAGACTCTACAGCTGGACTACATCAACTAGTCCACACCCACCCACTCCACTTAGCTTGTTCTCATTATGGACCGCTTGTATATACTCTATTATGTGTGTTAGTCACTTTATCTTCTTTGTAGACCTCTTTTGTTGTGTGAAGAAGAAGAAGAATTTTTTAGCCTCTCACCTTGTGTGTTCTCTTCTAGGGTTTGTTTGAGTGTGTGTGTGTTTGCAAGAGCTCAAGCTCTCTTCTCCCCTGCATCTTTTCACTAAGCACTAGGAGAAGTTGAAGGGTGAGGAGTAGTGAAAGTGGAAGTGTGAGGGGTAGGCAAACAAAAAGTGAGTGGGGTAGGGAAGGTGGTGGGAAGCATGGATATGGGCGATAGTGGGATAGCTGATGTGTCAGGTACATAATGGATAAGCTCAAATGACTTAATTACTCGGCCCCATACCTAGAGTTCAGGCGCGACGGTTCCAAGCCGCATGTGCCTCTAAAACACATTGCAAATCTGGGTCATCTATAGGTATGGGTGCGGCACTAGAGGATTCCCCTCCATATATCTGATCTTGGTCTTTTGGTCATGAACCCCATGATGGCCACATCTATATGCATAAAAACATAGCTCACATAGCATACATTACATAAAAACATTACATAGCTCACATATGCATTACATAGATTACATAGAGCATTAAGCATTATGCATTATGCATTAATGATTAATGCATTATGCTTATGCATTATGCTTATACATTAAGCATTAATGCATATTACATTATCATTATTCATTAAGCAATTTGCATTACACGTTACGTATAATGCATTAATGCTTAATGCATTATGCACTATGCATAATGCATTATGCATTATGTGTAATGTATTATGTGTTATGCATTATGCATTATGTGTTATGCGTTATGCATTATATATTATGCGTAATGCATTTTGCATTATGCATTATGAATTACGCTTATACATGAAGCATTAATGCATATTGCATTATGCTTATGCATTACGCATTAAGGCATATTGCATTACACTTATGCATTAAGAATTATGCTTAATGCATTGTACGTAATGCATAAACATCTCTCTCAGATAGATCCTTCTATGCCACGATTATAGAGCAATGATACACATTGTGATTATTGTCATGACTATAGAATCATGGGGTGATTTTGTCATAACTATAGAATCAGGACCACTTTTCCATGACTTTTGAATCATGTATCCATTCACCATTATTATGATCGTACACCATCACTTTTATTGAGTCTAGAATCACATCAATGTTTATGGTGATTAGAGAATCATGTCAATCAAGATAAGATAAGGTTTATTATTTTTGGCCTTGTAGTCCCAAAAATCACAGCAAGAATCTCGAGAAGATAATCATGGTTGTGATTGTTGAAATGTGCAATGTAAAATTGTAATTGGTTTTGATGTGTGAGTTTATGTTTGTGCGGGAACACCTTATGGTGAAATGAGATATCATGTGGCATATGATTTATGAGAGCCACAGAAGAAGATGTAGAACAGATATCTCCACATGGCATGATGATGTGTAAAGGAGATTGGGTCCATGGCTATCTATATTAGAGGCCTTTCATTGTTTGGTTCATAACATATGCAATAGAATATTATTGAGAGTGCTACTCTCAATAACATATGTTTGGTTCATAACATATGCAATAGAATATTATTGAGAGTGCTACTCTCTCTTTCTCTCTCATGGGTTTCTTGGTGTTGTTCAACCCACTTTAATATTTATTCTTAATCTATGCTAATCACCATGATCAATCCCATATTAGGTTTTTCAACATGGTATCAGAGCTAGAATGGACTCTTGATTATGGTAGATATCTATGTATAGTAGTTTTTTATGAGAGTTCATTTGATTAAGCATATGTTATATTTTTAGCATTTTCTTATGAGAAACTTTAAGCACACTCATTATCATTATCATTGCATTGAGAGAGTATTTGCCAATAGAGTTACAAGAAGACAATCTTGCACTTGGAGATTTGAAGCTACCCATGGAAGCTAAAAATGAAGATTTTCAGTAATGTAGAGATTTTGGAGGATGGTGTCATCCAACAAAGGAAGCTTCCAAGGAGACAAATGTCTCAAGAAGGTATGTTTCTTTGTGAAGTTTTGCCTCATTAAAGTATTGGTGAGCATTGGACAATGCTCAATTTGAGAAGGGTTTCTATTGTGAAGGGAGATGTGGCTTCATTCCTTGGTTCGTTGTAGTCTAGCAAGGCTATGAAGGAGCAGACTTGTCCATGTAAAGGACATGAAAGTATTGTCTCAATTTGAAGTCCATGTGTTGTGCATCAAGAGGATAGATGCACTTATGTTTTGCTCATATGGGGAGCAAACATGTTGGGGAAACAAGAGGTTTTCAACTTTACTGCACCATAAAGGGGAAAGAGTAGACGAACCTCTTATCCTTGGACCACTTCTTGTGATTCTCTTGCTTGCTGCTTAGCCCTTAGCATGAACTAGGCTCTGATACCATGAAAAGATGCAAGGAAGAAGAGAGCTTGAGCTCTTGTAAGCACACACACTCACACAAACCCTAGAAGAGAACACATACTAAGGTGAGAGGGTGAAAATTTCTTCTTTTTCACACAACAAAAGAGGTCTACAAAGAAGATAAAGTGACTCACATAATAGAGTATATACAAGTGGTCCATAATGTGAACACGCTAAGTGGAGTGGGTAGGTGTGGACTAGTCGGTGTAGTCTAGCTGTGGAATCTCTGGCAAAGATATGTCGGTGCCAGCTAACTACCAAACTTGCCAATGATGTAAATGTCGAATGGTCATGTAGGCACCTCATGAGTGTCAGCTCATGTTGAGCTTGACATCTCAACACTCAGTGCAGTTCTATCCCATTCACAATGCCATCTCCCCAGCATGCGACATCCTCACGATGCCACTCAGGTGGTGATAGCTCGAGGGCTTCTCAAAGCTATCGCGCGATTGAGTAGTGGGGGAGTTGGGGGGCGGTGCACAATCACCTTTGCCTATGTCAATAGAAGACAACATGCCTAGGAGGGTGGGATAATTTGTTATACCCTAGATGAGAAGGGCGGGCCTTATATGGATGACAGGGGATAGAGGGTTTATTATACCTACTATCATTTAGTTAAACAAACCTATAAGGATGCTTTCAAACCATGGGGAGAGAACAGAAAGACAAAGACTTCATATATGCAGTTCAATGCATGCATGAGTGGTTCCCAAACCCACCAGACATGTGTTTTTCTGATGAGTGGGCGAGGGATTGCATTATAAGGATTCTTAATAATAGGAGGTCTTGCGCACAAGGATGTGCACAAAAGAGGGGGGAAAATTCCTGCTCTGCGGATTGCACCATTAAGGATTACAAGCAGGCAAAGACGAAAGCCAGGGAGGGTACTCAACACCCTCAACAAAAGGTGGCATCCGAGTCAACTACTGAAGTACGGTGCAACGAAGTATGGATCCGGAGGAAAGGCAAGCTAACTCGTACAATTTGTAAGTTTTCTCTTTGTTGTTTTTCACTAAGTTTACGTCATATGTCGTCGTGTTTTTCATATCTCATGCATGTTGAAATTTGTTGTAAGGAAAGGGTAGCAGGTTTCCCCCAATGTCTGAGGAGAATAGGTACCACAAACATCACAACAAAGCGGACACTTGGGAGTGGCTCAAATGGGAGTGCTCAGTGAAATAGATATCCAATGAGCTCAGTAGGGTAACTTGTGTAGACTCTAAACTTGATTTTTAATTATCACCCAACTTGTTTTGCTTGTAGCTAACTCGTTTGCATCGTATCACTATTTAACATAGGAAGAAATGAAGTTGAAAATGCCGGTGATGAAGGTGGTGGCAACGTGGTGAAGATGCGCGCAAAGATGAAGATGATGCATTAGTTTCATTTGTTTTTGATGTCTTCATCTTTATTCATTTTTGGACATGAACACCTTTTGTAATTTGTAATATAATCCATGACATAATTGTATTGTAATTATTTTTTGTGTTTTAAGTGTTTAAGTATCTTAAAAATTTGGATTAACTAGTGTTCTTTTAAAAAATGTGATTTCTAAAAAAAAAAGGGGACAAAATAGGGGAGGGATGTGGGAGCATGTGTCCCGTCCCCACATCCCTCCCCCATTCTGTCCCAGTTTGTTTTTTTGCAAACAGTCTGTGTGGCTATAGTTGCACGCGACTATGTACGTAGCTATCTGTACACGCTACCATAAGCATGGTTATTTACGTGGTTATATGTGTGGTATGCATGGTTGGAGCTACGTGCCTATAGCCGCATGCATGTAATTTTTCATATATGGATTCTTTTAAATTTCCATGGTTGTGCTCCTCGGTGGTTGTAGTGGATGTAGCTATATACACGGTTATCTGTGGCTATACATGCTACTGTATACGCAGTTATTTGCACGGTTAATTGCATGGATGAAGCTGTGTGAATGTTTTTTCCCATATATAGATTCTTTTAACTTTTTATGGCTCTTGAGGTGGATGTGCTCTTCCTTTGTTGTAGTGATACTAGTAACATAAAAAAAAACTCCCATAGCACCCAAGGTTGTACCATTAATAACACCCGAGGGTTTACAATTAATATCTCTATGCATAGAGCCCTCTAGACATAGATGCATCTTTATGCATACTAGTAACATGAAAAAAAAACTCCCATAGCACCTAAGGGTGTACCATTAATAGCACTCGAGGGTGTAAAATTAGTAGAAAGGGTTTGGGATTTAGAGCTTACCTAAATAGGAAGGGCAAGGCATTGGACCAAAAAAAAAACCTGCAAACACATGAACCATAAACCATAAACGTAAAGCCTATTGTAAAAAAATTGAGAGACAGAGTTGCTCACCTTATGTGGAGGAGAGGATTGCTCATCTTATGTGAAAATATCCTGTAAAAATAAAACAATTCAAATATTAGGTGAAATAAAAACATAAACTTACATATACCGTAATTATTAGTAAAGAGAAGAAAAATCGGTTTAAAGAAGGGAAACAAGAGTAGGTGAAGCAAGTGGAGGAGAAGCAAGGGCAATAAGAAGAGGTCACTCTTCACAAATGGAGGTATGGATGAGATTAACCCTTATCACATGCATAATCATTACATTAAAGGGCATACACCTTCATGTGTTGCATGCTTGTGGAGAGAACAGAGATGGAAATAGCATTACCTTTTAATTAGAGAAGGGAGATGAGGTTACAAGAGATGAAGGGTTTTGCCAAGGAGGGATATGAGAAGAGACAGATGACGGTTGAGGGAGATGAGGTGAGGGTTTTCCAAGGAGGGAGATGAGAAGACGGAGATGATAGATGCAGGTGAGGGTTGAGTTGATGGAGCGATATGGAGGTGCTGGGAAATGAAATTTGAAATACATTAAGTGGCTTACAATATAAACCTATGATTACATGAGATTCTTACTCATAGTGTTATTTTAGTAGCGACAAGATTTAGTGAAACACAAAATATCACTAAATGACACGCAACTCTTCTTTCTCAAATAATCATTGAAAGTCACTTAGGGTGTCATTTTAGCGACACCCATAAGTTTTGTCGCTAACCCCCTATGCTAGACCCCCATATGCCTTCTAGTGTTAAAGCCCCACTTGAAGATTATGGATTCAACCATAGATTACTTGCTAGAGTTGGGTACAACATGATAAATAAGGGCCAAGATTTTGTTTATTGAATTGAGGTAGCAAAAATCTCTCAATAAAAATAAAACAAGTACATGTATGATTTGGTTATGTATAATATAACTCATGACACCTTACACATGGTATACATTGAATGTGATAAGATATATATGATAAAAAAAGGGATGACATATAAGAGAATGGTCTCTTTCTAGGTTACCTAATATACGTATTTCCTATCCATACTTGGGTGACTAATAGTACATGCGTGTCTTACTTAGTCGTATAAACCATTGAAAAACAAAACTTAATTTTCAAAATCCTATGTTGATCATCTGATCTAGATACTATTTCAAGATTTTTTATGTAAATTTTTACTATTAAATTTCAATAAAAACAACATCGAGTAGTAGTGATAACTTGTGATATTTGGGTATGAAAGTATTAAAAAAATTAGATGGAACATGAGTTCCATCTAAGCTCAAGAAATTCACCTAGAATCATATGACATAGCACATAAGTTTACCATAAGACACTTGGTTTTCATGGATTTACATTAAAAAAATAGTGTATATAGGGGAGAGAGGGGGGGGGGGGGGGGGGGGGGGGGGGGGGGAAGTAAAAGAATATGTAAGGCTTAGTTTATAACAAAATGGTAGATATATGCAAGTTTTGGAGCATAATTCTTCATGGCTTTTTCGCTTGGCATGTAGAGGAGTAACAACAAAAACAACATCAAAATGTCAGTTCTAGATAAGTCAGTGGTACATATAGTGTGAGAGTCATATCTATAAATGGGATTACGTGAAATGGTTTGAAATAAATCTAATGGCATGATTCTCCAAACATACAAATGTTTGTGAAGTAAAGGCCAATGATAAAATGATAAATGTGTGAGTGCAATGGACAACATAGTATCCAGGTTGTTTTGGAGATATCAAGGTTGTGTTGAATTTTTAACCAAGCCGGCGTCGTCCACCAGCGATGGAATACCCTTAACGTTTTCGTTTAAACCCAAGCACTAAGTTTGGATTAGGTAAGCAATTCGTTAAGCAATTCGTTAAGCTCGAGATAGTGCGAGATTAGTGGCCTTAATCTAAGGTCCTGATGAGGGTATAAATGCATCTCAAGCAGTCAAATTGAAATGTGCGCTTGATTTGTTGCAATCAACTTCTAGATGTGCCAAATCCACTAGGTTTACCACCTCTTGTGTTTATAATTAGCACCCTAATCCCTATTGTTATGGTGTTAATTGCACCCTTAAGGAATATGGCCCTCATCTCTCTGCTTGCGGTCTTGCTTACTATAGCACCCTATTTGGCCTTCGGGAGCTTATTGACTCCTGGCTCTTCCGCGGCTGACGAGAAAAAGGTTTGCATGACGATAATGTGTTTTGTGTAGGTGGTTAACTAATTAATTATGGGATCGATTAATATAATTAGGAAGATTAATGGCGGCTATTATGGGTTTAATTATAAGTTGGCGAATCGTTTTGTAGCTCCATATTGTTTACTTAGGAGCTCTACCGACGACATCCACATTTGAAAAGACTGTGAGCTCGCATGTCAACCTGCTTTCAAGCGTGAAAAAAAGGTTGGCCCAAAATCGTCAGTAAATTATCTAATCACAATTAAGTTAATTTGATTGCCCACTTAAACTAGATGAACGTGTATAGATTCAGTCCTAGATTTATGGAAAGCCAATCCCATAACTTGATTAATCAATTCAACATTATTGAAGAAGTATAATTATCATATTAATCACAATAACATTAATCAATTCAACATTATTGAAGAAGTATAATTATCATATTAATCACAATAACATTAATTTTCTGCATTTTCTAAGCTTCTCAATTTTCCTAAGCTCGATTTATACCTTATGATCGTTCAATAATAGGAAGGATATAATGCAGTGCTAACAATCGCAAACCTCTCATGCAGTGAAAAGGCAGCTCATAGCTCTCATGTACTCAGTTACTATAAGAGCTTCAATGGGTTTGCTGCAGTGCTTACAGCAAAGGAAGCCAAAACTCTCAAAGGTTAGCTGCCAACTAATCATAGCATTAGCTTAATGATTCATCTTAACCTTAGGAATTTCTTTACAATACAGCTAGTTAGTAGGATTAATAAAAGGTCTAACTATTAATTTGATTAATCTTCGCAGCGATGCCCGGGGTGGTGTCCGTGTTCAAGAGCGAGAAAAAGCAGCTGCACACAACTAGGTCTTGGGATTTTCTGGGCTTAACATCTTCTAGTCCTAGGAACCCTACTGTGGAAAGCAACCTTACTATAGGCATAATTGATTCCGGTACTTCAATTGTTTATTCATATTTATTTAAATGAAAAGAGTTCTAATTTCAAGAATGTAAGAAAGTTACTATTTTAAGATATTTGAAACCATAGCATCAATGGCTTTACCTTAGAAAGCTGTACTTACATCCTGCTAAGGTGCACTCTTTATGACACTAATACAAAAATTGAGCTTGAATCATAAGTGTTTTGATTGTCAAATTTTTATTGTTTCACAGGAATATGGCCAGAGAACCCCATGTTCAATGATAGTGGATTTGGGCCTATTCCCTCGAGTTGGAAAGGAGAATGTGTCCCTGGTGACCACTTTACAACCGATAATTGCAACAAGTGAGTTTTTATTTTGGGGTTTCTATACATGTATACATGGATTATACATGTGTGCATATGTATGTATGTAGGTACATGCACATGCACGCACTCACACACACATGAATACATGAAGCACATGCATTCAAAGCATAGGGTATTTAGTAAACACCTTGCTTGTGAATCTAGATCCCATTTAGATCACCCCTTACAGCCATTTTTTCTCCACAAATACATTAAAATGTCCCTTTTGTAAGTAGTTTTGAACTTTTGAAATCCTTCTTGTTTTCTACCCATTAATATCATCTTGGCTAGATTACTTATCAAAAGATCTTTGTCTAGGTTAGTCTCTTTAATGTTATGATTAGCTATGAAGTTTGAGTCACATAGCTCATCAACATCAAAAAATGTAATTTGTGTAGCCTTTCCATAATGATGTCATACATATTGTTGGGCTAAACTAAGCTTAGCTATGTAGTTTGCATTTTTTTTCTACAAAGTGACAAAGTTTGGAATGTGTAGATTACTACAATTATATATAGATGAAAAATGTATCATGCCTCTCACTCATTGACATCCTTGCTCAAAATCTCACGAGCTATTGATTTGCACAGTAAACCAAAGCCCGAGGTAGTGTACACAATCAAAGGGTCAAGAATTTCTAATTTAGCATCATTTTCTCTCATTATTTTTAGGCTAAGCAAAACTAGAGCTTGCAACTTCGAATTTGATAAGCTAAGTTTAAAAGGAAAAAAAAACAAGGGAAAAAATATGTAGCTTAAATGCTAAGCTAAGCTTTGTAGTTTGCACATCTAAACAAATACATATGGCCCTATCGAAGTTTCTAATGATATCATGTGTCTATATGCTTTATAGAAAAATGTTCTCGCATGTGACTTCTCTTTAAAATTTGCTTTAAGGGAATAAGGATATGCGTTTTTGCTTGTGTAAATCCATGCTAAGTTAGACTATGGAGCTTGCATATTCAAATCGAGTAAACTAAGGATGCATGTCCACATCAAGCTTGTGTAGCTCTATGATAAGCTAAACTATGGAACTTGCATATTCAAATCAAATAAACTAAGGGTGCATCAAATAAACTAAGGGTGCATGTACATGGCATGCTTGTGTAACTGCATGCTAAGCTAAACTCTGGAACTTGCATATTTAAATCGAATAAACGAAGCATGTGCTTTAATAAGTTTGGTTTAATGGTGCCATGTTGATATACTTCAAAAGGTGAGGTATAAAGTTTACAATACAAATGTGGTTTGTTTTTTTTGGAAAAAAAAGGCCTACAATATGATAGGCTAGCTTGATGATGTGATTAGAGATGATTTAATGGATAAATCTCACAGGAAGCTTATAGGGGCAAAGTACTTTTACAAAGGAATGGAGACAGATTTTGGGCCAGTGGATAACACAACAAATTTCATATCAGCAAGGGATAGCAATGGGCATGGGAGCCACACAGCCTCAACAGCAGCTGGGTCAATAGCAGAAGGGGCCAGTTTATATGGGTTAGCCAAAGGCGATGCGAGGGGGGGAGTCCCTTCATCTAGGCTTGCAATATATAAGGTTTGTTGGTCAAGTGGATGTGATGATTCGGACATACTCTCAGCCTTCGATGAAGCTTTGCATGATGGGGTGGATTTCTTATCTCTCTCGTTGGGAGGACTTTTCCCGGCATACTATCATGAGGATAGTATTGCCATTGGTGCCTTCCATGCCATGCAAAAGGGGATTGTCGTTGCTTGCGCTGCAGGCAATGGTGGTAATGCCCTACCTGCTATCAATGTGGCCCCATGGATCATCACTGTTGCTGCTAGTAGCATCGATCGCCAGTTCTACTCTCCCGTCTCCCTTGGAAACAATGTCACTTTGAAGGTAAACACACACACACACCCCCACCCCCTCCCCCTTGGAAACAATGGTCACTTTGAAGGTCTAAAAGACACACACAAAGGAAAAACAAACCAACTTCTTTGCTTTTGTTTTGAGTCAGTTAAGAAATTTCATCATATCTTGCCATGTAATGAATGTGTGGATGCACATTGCACAAGTCTATATGTTTTGCAAGGTATTCTATGACCACATGTCCATGTACATCATATAATCTCAACATATGTCTACAATTTTTCTGTCTCATACTTGTGTGTGTGTGGTGGTGGTGGTGGGGGGAGACAGAGAGAGAGAGAGAGAGATAGAGAGAGAGTTTTATTTAATTATCTAGTTTATTTATTTATTTATACATACGTACATACATACGCATATCAAGCTCCTAATGCATGCATGTATGTATGTACATATGTATATATGTATGTATATTTTTATTTATTTATTTATATTCATATATATACACATATCAAGCTCCCACATTCAAGTAGCATACTTGCAATACTGTTGTTATATGAATCACATGGAGTGGACTCTTTCCCTCCAAGACAGAAAGAGAATGTATGGATGTATGGCATGAGGGTGTGAGAGTAGGAGTACCTTGTGCATGCCATACGTAGTCATATGCATGCCCACAAAAAAGCCAAGTATAGTGTATTCAAAAAATACCTTCAAATTTTGAGTTTAAATGTATAAAAACTGATGATTTATAGGAGATTTAAGTAGTAATATTTGAAAAATCATAAAATATACCCCCAAAAAAAAACCTATACATGGAAAACGTTTTATGAAAAGGAGCACTAGATTTATGAAAAGTTTCTAAGGCTCAGTTCAAAAGAGGGAAGCAAAAATGGCTACAACTTATTTCAATGGTTTGTATCGATACGCAGGGTACAGCTATAAACACATTTATGTCAGGAAATACCTCGAATCCATTGATATCAGGAGCACAAGGCGATTTTGCAAACTTTACATCTGATCTCAGGTATTTTCATGGAAGCTAGATATTTTTTTTAAACAAGGGGTGTGTGCGCGCGCGTGCGTGTGTGTAATAGGATTTGGTTTCAGTAAATGTTCATTAAGTATATTAATTTCCATGCAACAGCTATTGCGACTATGGTGTCCTAGATCCAGAAAAAGTGGCAGGGAAAATTGTGTACTGCGAACAAGGAGGGTTTGGAGCTGTGGATGTGAATGTGTTACTAGCAAACGGGACAGGTGTCATTTATTCAGTGGAGGATATCTCTGTGGGATTTGCCTTCGTTATCCCAGCAAGCCTTGTAGATGCTTCAGATGGAGAGAAGGTCTCTGAATACATCAATACGACCAGGTATATTAAGCTTACATTAATGTTTGTATGCCTCCTAAATTTAATCCAAATCTACTTCAGATGGAGAGGAGGGGGTATATTAAGCTTACATTACATTAAGATCTGTCTACTGCTAATAGCACATTCTTGTGTTTTATTGTGTAGCGCTCCCGTAGCCAAAATATTGCCATGTGAAGTTTCTACAAATGAGTATGCACCGCTTCTGGCTTACTTCTCATCTCGCGGCCCTAATATAATAACGCTAGATATTATGAAGGTTTGTTGATGCATGTGTTTCTTTATATTTTAGGGGTAATTTAATCAAGTAACTAGTTTACGATGGTTGTAACAAATTAGTTATAATCCCTTAGGGAAATCAGGATTACCTTTAACCATGCCAGTCTAGGTATAATTTCAGCTGCCTTATAAATCCTAAGCTAGTTGGCTCATTTTGTGGTTGATTAGTGAATTTAACTAGGTGTAATTAATGTATGTCATTAATGAACTCTACAGCCTGACTTATCAGCTCCCGGAATAGATATCCTTGCTGCATGGTCACGAAATAATTCTATAACAGAAAATCCTGCCAATATCGACAATCGGTTCCCAGACTACAACATTATTTCCGGAACTTCCATGGCCACCCCACATGTCACAGGAGCTGCTGCATATGTGAAAACCATGCACCCAGATTGGAGCCCTGCAGCCATCAAGTCTGCACTGATGACCACAGGTATATTTCTACTATTCGTGTTCAAATTGGATCTTAAGTTTTCCCTATTATGAGAGTACAAGAGGAGAAGCGTTCATCAGGGATAGATGGTCATTAATATATAGAAATATTAATACTACAAAATGATGCATTACCTTAAAAAGCTACCCAAATATGATTGATTTTGTACTATAATGTATCATGTTTTGGTAATTAAAAAATGTACAATTGATATACTATAATAGAGTATGAAATGAAATGACATGATATATAACAAGTAAACGGCATGATAATCTATACAATTACAATGTATCATGTTTTGGTAATTAAAAATATACAATCAATATACTGAAACAGAGTATGAAATATAATGTAACAAGTAAACGACTCGATAATGTATGCAATATTGAATAATACTATATCTAGCTTTTCAATAAAAATATATCTAGAATTAAATTCATTCAATTCAATATGTATAATAAGTAAAATACATGATAATGTACGTGTATATAGTGAAGCAATTTGATTCAGCCCGTAAATATATATTTATACAATTGTATATGTGTGTGTATATATATATATAATTGTACATTATATATATATTTACACCGTGGCTTCTGTATACAACTCACACAACTGGACAGCTGCCCTTGTGTGTATACAACTCAGGTTTAGTATTTGACTACCTCCACATAACACGTTAATCTAATGATTCTCTGTACTAATTAACTGGTATCGTCAATTCCAGCATTCCCCTTTGATCCAACAAAGGAGGCCAACAAAGACCTGGAGCTTGGCTATGGAGCAGGGCAGATAAACCCAACAAAAGCAGTAGACCCGGGCTTAATATATGATGCAGGCTACGTAGACTATGTTGCCTTTCTGTGCACGCACGGTTACAATTCAACACTATTGGCCTTGATAACGGGCGACAGCAATGTGCTATGCCCGTCCAACACAAGCACGCCGGCCAGTCTGAACTATCCGGCAGTACTGGGAGCTTTCCCGATTGACTTGAAGAGCGATTGGTACACAACAACACGGACGTTGACGAACGTTGGAAATCCGGCAAACTTGACGTACACGGCTAACCTACAAGTGCCGACCGGCATGGAGGTGACGGTGACGCCCACAACGTTGCCCTTCACCGTGGCTAACGAGAAGCAATCTTTCACCGTGGCCGTCCGGGCGCCCGGCCTTGGCTCAGACTTCACCACCCTCTCGGCTTCTTTGGTTTGGACCAGTGGGCTCTACACCGTCAGAACACCAATTGTAGCTCACCTCATCTCCTACTAGGCTTCACCCTTCTCCAATTAGTCACTTCTTTCCCCCTTTCCACTCTCAACTCTGAGCAACGCTCTGTCATCATGCAGACCCTCACATCGCCGCATAATAATTCATCCTAAGAGGAACTTTCCTCCCAGCAAATATCACCTAATTGAAAGTTCAACTTTTAAAATGAAAATGGATCTCTTCAAATTGGTTTTATTTTTTGTTATGTCATTATTGATTTGGTCAAAAACGGAAACAACTATTGAAATTTTTCATGACAAGCTTAGCTCTTAGTTTAATTCACACACACATGCACCCATAAAATACACCACCGTTTTTCTTTAGTATGTGAAAAGTGAAAAGAACACTGTTGCAGACAAAATAGGTAATATTTTTTGAAAACGAGAAATACTTACAAAACATCAAGTTTTGTGGTAGAACTCTTATGTAATTTTAAGTCAAGTTTATTTTTATGTCACAAACAACAGCAGTTTATAAATCTACGAAAGTCACACGTGTTTTCAATCTTAAAAAAAATATCAAAATTCATGTATTTTTCAAATTTATACATGGAATTCTAGATGTGTTTTCAAAAAACTATGTTTTTAAGCCATTTTTGAGATTTCACATATTTTGGGAGGGAATCTTTTTAGGTAATCTTCATCAGTTACCTATTTTGCTCGCAACAGTGTTAAAGCATCTTTAAAGTTAAAATAGTGGATTGAAAAGTCATGAAATAGATAGCAACAAGAAGTCCTGAAGAAGGTCTCACGATCGGCTCGCTGAAGCTCCGCGCTCCCCCCCTGCTCGCGCTTCTGTCTGCACTCCCCTCTCCCTGCCCGCCATCGCGTTTTCCCCCCTTCGCCTGCCCTCAGGTTTGCGCCGCCCCCCCCTTCGCCTGGCTTGCCTGCGCTGAAGAGCCCCCCCTCCACTGCTCTTCGCCTTCGCCCCCCCCTCCCGTAGCTTTTCGCCATCGCGCCCACCCCCCTCCTCTTCAGCGCCTTGCCCCCCCCCCCTTCGCCAGCTCTCGCTTCCCCCTCTCTCGCCTTTTCGTGCTGCTTCCGGCCCCCCCCTTGGGATCCGTCTTCGCCGCCCCTGCCCCCCCTCCTCTTCTTTCTGTTTTTTCTCCGCCCCCAGGGATCTTTTTAACCTTTTTACTTTTCGCCTTCCCCCTCCTTCGTGTGCAGCTCGGTTCGTGCAGGTTCTCCGTCGCCTTCGACACAGCTTCAGACTCTGATGGAGGTTCCTCCCGCCCCACCTCAGAGGGACTCATCCGCAGCCCCCTCGCCCGCCCCTGAGGACACCCCCATCAGGCTTTCTCTTTCGCCGGAAGAGGAAGCGAACCTCGCCGCAAAGGTGGACACCTTCAGGCACATTCCACCATCTGTCGTATAGTCGGCACTCGCCCCAGCAGAGGGGAGATCCGGGATCTTCTCCAGGCCCGCCTTCTTGCAGATGTGGGCAAGATCCTAGACGTACAGCTACTGGGCCGTGGACATTACCAGATCGAGTTCGAGACCGCCCAGAGCGTGGCCAAGGTCCTTGCCACCATGAGTCCCCTTGACATCAGGGGTACTCGGGCTTTCTTCAGACCTTGGCAGCATGGCTTTGACCCAGCAGCGGCCAAGCAAGGAGAGCGCCTTTTCCATGTTACAGTTTGCTTCCCTGGACTCCGCCGGGAGTATATTCCGCTCCTCTCTAGGCTAGGAGCATTGGTGGGCTCGATACTAGAGACTGGCCCCACAGCAGCTTCAGTGGTGGCCAGAACAGTTGGGCTACCTTCGGTCAAAGTTTTGGTGTCTGACATCTCCTCCCTTCCTAAGGTCATTCAGCTACCTAGGATAGGGGGGGATGGATTGATCAGAGAGTGGAGTTCTCGGGGCTCCCGAACCAGTGCTTCATTTGCAGGCAGGTCGGTCATCTGGCCAAGGCTTGCCCTCGCAGGAGACTCCGACCCTCACCACAGCAGCAGTAGGCCCCTGATGGCCCGCTCATAGATGCGGCTCGGCAGGCTGCCTACTACGGGACACCTGCTCAGGCCACAGAGACCTCGGAGTGGCAGCCTGGACAGGGGCGCCGTCGAGGGAGACAGCCACAGCAGCACACCCAGAGACCGCTGCAGCAGCAGCCACAGTCTCGGCCTCACTGGGTTCCCGTGAGGAACAGTTTTGCTCCCCTTCAGGAGGAGACCCCTGCGGCGACGACTGAGGACCAGGAGATGCCAGCACCCCCTCCTTCACCCCCCCACCCCCGTCCCCTCCCACCGCCTCGCTTCCACCTTCGCCTCCTCCCATCCCCGCTCCGGTTTTGGCAGCGGCTCCCTCTCCACCCCCCTCGCCCCCCCCTCCTCCCCCCCCGCCCGTCTCACCTTCCCGAGAGGCCCTGGCAGTCCCCTGGTGCTCACCTGCAGTCCGAAGGGCGCTGAGCACCGACCTCGCTCGAGCACCACAGAGGAGACCTACCATGCCGATTCGGGCTTCACAGATATCATCTATCCGTAGTCGGCTGAGTCGCCTCGGTATTAGACAGCACTCGAAGGCTTTTGATTATGCCTTCACACGGCTTTTTGGAGCAGAGGGCCCCCATGAGCCAGCACCCATCCGAGTTCATGTAGTGATACCTCTGGCCCGCGGGGAGGAGGCACTTGATTCAGCGGTGGCCTTCTTGTTCCCTCTATGTGGCCCTTGCAACCGAGAATGGACTCTAGAGCTCACTCTTAGCACTTTGAAGACTCAGGCAGTTGAGTTTTCTCATCATGTGAGCGATCTCGAGGTGACAGATGTGATAGGCCGACTATGGGACTTGGCTCATTTTTTCTTGGATCCCGGGAGTGTGGATGCCTTAGGGATTCGTCATTTGGTCATTCGCATAGTGGTAGACTTAGCACACGACCCTAGATATGTATGTATACACGAGGTTGATCTGTCAGAACGGGAGGCAGTCGCCATGGGCCACAGCCACTGGCGCCTGATCCGTGATTCTTTCAGTACACCGGGTGGGCAGATTCGCAGCCGCTCGGATGGGGACTACTCTCCATCCAGCCGCTTGCGAAGGCCCGCCGTATGGCTGAGACAGCATCCACCCCAGCAGGTCATCCATGAGGATCATCTCATGGAATGTACAGGGCCTTGGCGGAGCACATTTTATATGCTATCGTGGTTGCTTGAGGCAGGAGCTCTCAACGTCTATGCGCCCAATCATGCTAGTGCCAGAGCAGCAGAGTTCTAGACCCAGGTTACGGATGCATTGCCAGAGGCCGCACATTGGTGTGTCGGGGGGGACTTCAACATGCTTGAGGACCCGGTCGATAGGGTGGGAGGCAGTCATGTTACAGTGCACGGCACGGAGCTTGCAGCTTGGGACCGGTTTTGCATGTCACTGAGGATCACTGATGCATGGCAGCATGGGGCCTTCTCCCGTTCTCAGGACAGTCTTAGTTTCTCTCGGTCGGATCACCGACGGCAGGGAGGGACTAATCTATCACGAATTGATCGCTTTTATGTGGGCGACTGGTTAGGGGAGCGAGGGGGCTCCGTCGGCATTCTCGATGGCACCTCATTTTCAGATCATGCGCCAGTTATCTTGACATTGGAGGAGAGGACACGGGAGCCCAGCTTGCAGTTGAGGATCCCAGAGAGGGTACTTACAGATCCCAGTCTCGCTGAGGACATTGAGAGGATCTGGCATGATAATCAGAGCTCTGACCAGGATGCAGCAGGCCAGTGTGCCCAGGGACTCATCGAGCTTAGCTCTTTTCTGCACGCTGCAGCTTTGACACGGCTGGGCGAGATTCGCGAGCGGGAGCATCGGCTGAGAGACGCAGCCTTGCTTCGCTACGCCTTCAAGAGCAGCAGCCTGCATGTGAGTGGGTGGCGTCACAGCTGAGCTAGGCACGCCAGGAGGTTAGAGAGGCAGAGGAGCAGAGACATGAGTTTTACTATCGTCGTCAGGCCTCTCAGTGGATGTAGCTTGGTGATAGAGTGACTGGGGAGTTTTTTGAGATCACTGGACCCCGCCATGCTCAAGCAGGAGTCCGTCAGCTTGGTAGACCGGATGGATCGGTAGCTACTGAGCCCGGGGAGATCAGAGCCATTGCCACTGCATTCTATAGAGACCTGCTTTTAGCGGAGCCAGCCACACTGAGGATCGAGATGCTTGCAGACAGACTGTGTGGGCCCATGTGCAGAGGAGGGTCACAGATCGTATGCGTACAGTTCTTGGTGCGCCTCTTTCAGAGATTGAGCTTGCCGAGGCCTTGAGGGTCCTGCCGCAACATAGTTGCCCAGGGGTTGACGGCGGCGAACTGACACTGGCCTTTTTTATGTGCTATTGGGACCTTTTGGGGCCAGGCCTCCGCAGGGGCTTTCAGTATGTTTTGGACACTGGGGCGATGCCACAGAGCTTTTCAGAGGGCTTGATCTTTCTTATCCCCAAGGGGGAGGGAGTATCAGATGATATTCGGCATTGGAGGCCTATTACGATCCTCAATACTGTCTACAAGGTCTTAGCAAAGGCCTTGAGTTTGAGGATCCAGCCCTTCCTGGGGGAGTTGATTCATGCTACCCAGACAGGATTCGTCAAGGAGCGCAGTATCCTTGACAACATCTTTACTTTCTGGGAGGCGACGGCCCGAGCCAGATTTCTTGGTGAGGACTTAGTCGTGATGCTTCTCGATTTTGAGAAGGCATACGATAGAGTTGATTGGGGTTTCTTAGAGGGCACTATGCTTCGCCTGGGCTTTGAGCCAGGATGGATCAGAGGGGTGGCGGCTCTGTATTCCACAGCTCGTAGCCAGGTGTTGATTGCAGGAGGACGGGGGCCGAGTTTTGAGCTGACTAGATCAGTCCGTCTCAGGGGTGTCCCCTCGCCCCTTTTCTTTTTCTCTTCTTTGCGGAGGCTATGAGCATGTATTTGACGGCAGAGGAGGTTGGTTTGAGAGGACTCTAGCTCCAGTCCGGGGGGAGGACCTGCTCGATGATGCTGAGTTTACAGACGACACGGGCAGAGCAGTCGCTCCAGGTTTTTAGTGCAGCTTCGAGAGCATTGATCAATTGGCGCAAGACAGTGGCCTTTTGGATCAGTAGTGCTCCCACTCTGGCATGGAGCCCGGACCCCGATTTTAGATGGATTTCTCCTGGCACAGCAGTGCGGTATTTGGGATGCCAAATTGGACTAGATTTGTCACCTGAGCAGCAGATTGCCCCGCTTCTTCTGAGCATTCGGAAGAAGCTTTTGTATTGGAGTACAGCTCGACTATCCTTGGCTGGGAGGGTGGTGGTGGCAAATCAGGTGCTGTTAGCGACCATGTGGTACATTACGTCTTGCTGGATCTTCTCAAGCTCTTGCATCAGCCAGGTACAGAGGCTGATCAGGAACTTTCTTTGGTCTGGGCGGGACGGTCAGCCAGCCCGGGCAAAGGTTGCATGGGCAGTTATTACACTTCCGCTAGCTCAGGGAGGCTTGGGCATTATAGATCCAGTCGATCAGAGTAGAGCCTTATTGGGGAAGCTTATTGTTTGGGGGCTGCTTCCAGGCGCGCTGAGCCTTGGAAAGAGCTTCTCTTGCAGCGGCCGGCTGCAGGCTTCGGCTCCCCCAGCAGGGGGCACTTGGGCACCAAAGATTCACTGGATCTTCATAGAGATGAGGAGGACAGGCCTCAGTAGAGGATGGGAGGACAGATTTGCTTTGAGCATCCTGATAGCTTGGGAGCTGCTGAGATCGGGGCTCTCTCAGCGACCTCCTTCTTGTGTTGAGGAGCGGGCCAGACAGCCACTCATCTGGAGCCCATCGGTTCGCACAGAGCAGGGTCATATGCTGGGTTCTCGGCCTCCTCTAGCCTGGGGACCTTAGCCTGGGGACCTTTAGCGACAGGCCCAGCACGTAGTTTTGGAGACTGGCAGGCCTTCTGCAATCTCCCAGAGGAGATCCAGGTGGAGAGGCTGAGTCACTTCAGAGGGGGGTTGATTATGAGGGATGATATTCAGGAGGCACTCATAGAGGAGTGGTTCACGCCTTTCGAGCCAGTGGCCCCACGGTGGATGGGAGCCTTTACACAGTTGGAGATCCTGATTGCTGTCAGAGCTTGCACTGAGGATGGCAGATGCCTCTACTATGAGATTCAGGATGAGAGCAGACTTCACAGAGTGGAGGTGGAGTCAGCTTTGGTTGCAGAGTGCACCTTTCAGAGGATACGGGTTGTGGCTGCCACTTCTCGGAAGTGGCAGATTGACCCCGACCCTGCTGATGTGCTCCCGGATTGGCGCATATGGGCATATGCAGCACGCCCCTTGGCCCGGCTGCAGTGGGACCCTAGGGAGTACGAGTGGCATGATCCTTATGCATCCCTTGAGGCCATAGAGATCACCTTTTTCTAGTATACTGTTCGGCTGGGGTGGCATATTTTGACGGCGAGGAGGATGGTCTCTCCAACTGCAGCAGCGGGGCATTGGCGGCAGGGACTCTCATCACAGGAGTTCCTAGAGGATTTTTGGGCTCGTCTCTGGGTGGCTGGTCGCCCACAGGGGCTCAGCAGTTGGCACCTCGCTTGTTTACAGCGGTCTTCGGACGGCCTGCATCCGCGGATGCGGCCACCTTATGGAGACACAGAGACATTGCCTTTGGGATTGCCCTCAGGCGCAGCAGATTTGGCTATGGATGCTGCGTATTCTGGCCCCCCTCTCTCCAGAGGGTATGTTTACGTGGGGTGCCGCTGCTGGTCGACTTCGTCAGGGCCTGCTATGGGCTATGAGTTGGAGCAGGACAGTCAGGCCATCAAATTCATTAGGGGCCAGCCTCGCCTGGTTCCGGCACCGGATTTCTCGTCCGCCAGCTGGACACAAGAGAGGGATTTACGATGAGAGCTCCTCAGCAGCCTCACCATCTGGTTCACCTGGAGGGCCTGGTGTTTCACGGCCTTTGAGGGGAGACTGGAGCCACCAGCAGAGACTGTACGGGGGATTTGGCAGGAGTTGATCCACACCCTGTGAGGACAGTATGACCGCATCCAGGGCGACTCGGCGGATGAGGCAATCTTGCGGCGCCAGGCTTTTCACACCACCTGGCGCAGAGGCCCCTTCTACACCTTACACAGGGATCCCCCGTTGGCATTACAGGCCACCTGTTTGGCTTTCCCCCCCCTATTGTATGATTTAGCCCCTCAGTCCTTTGTACTGATGCTTGTATTTTGCAGCACCTAGGGAGAGTCTCTCGGGCTGCCTTGATGTATTCACTGCTCTGTTTCTCTTATGAGCAGGAGAGATCTTTTGTAGCCCTACGGGTGTTTTTATATAACTAATGAAAGGCTCTTTTCTCGAAAAAAAAAAAAAGAAAAGTCATGAAATATATGGATACACTCAAGTACCTAGAGGTCTCATGGCCACATTAGAAGGTGGAGCCGGTGATATTGTGCATGGGCAAATGGAGGATGCATGTGTATGACTCACAAGGTATATTGGAGTTGGAGGATGCCTGTGGAGGACTCACAGGGTATATTGGAGCCCGAATGGAGGATGCATGTGGATGACTCAAAGGATTTATTGGACCCCAAGCATGTATGAATGTTGTAGCAATAGGGCCCAATTCTCTTGCGAAATGGGCCCGTATTGTTTGTGGAGGTGGAGGTGGAGGTGGATGTATGCTTTTTCAAGACTCAACACCTTGATACATGTGTGCTCCAAGGTCCTTGGGGACTTGTTGTATGCCATTTAAGATACACAAATGGCAATTGTGGGCCATCCTCCAACAAGTTAATGCAATGGCAATGTAATTCTCGACATGCTTTTTCCATATTCGTTCCAGAAACAAAGCAATCTAAGACGAGCTCACTAGGCATGATAAATGTGGTAAGAAGGAATCTATAGTCATATGTTAAAAGAGTTAGTAAATCAATCTCTTTTACCAATCAATGAGGTTTATACAAGTTTATACTAGCATCTTATCACCTTGATAGTACTATTGATCATTCTGCAAGCCCACGAAGTGGTTTGCAATCATTTCCTTTAACATAGGAGATTGTTGGTCTTGTAAGTGCATCTAACTCTAACAGAATATCACTCTATGGATGGAATCCCCTTACCATAACTGTATTAGGCCCATTGGCCTACATGTAGCATGGTTTGTATTGAGAAGAGCTCCTCTTTGTAAATATGGCCATAATCAAAATGCTAGATTGCAATAAGATTTTGAAAGTTACTATTAGCAAGTATAACCATTACTTATTTTGCATTGAAATAACTATGAAGTCTTTAGAAATAGGAAATATACCTCCTCATACCCCTCAGTATCATGATGATGATAGAGATCTTACATTTACAAATATAAAGTCCATCAAAGCTCAAACCCCACTTTTTATGTTGCCTCTATAGTCACACCGATATGTAATTTCCCAATGTTGGTAGTCACAAAAGACCTTGCACCACACATGTTCTCACTAGCCATTACAGGTTGCATCAAAACATTCTTTACTCCAAGTATATCCATGATGGAATGAAAGAAATATTCGAGTCCATGTGGAGAGCGAGGTGGTAGGAAAATCAACCCACACCACCCTTGCAAACAAAAGAATATATATAAAAAACTTGGTCAAGCTTTAGAGTACTTGATAGAGATTGGGAGGGTAAGGTTGTTGTGTCCCTATATAGGTCAGATCTTTCCATGTTTTAATCCTTCAACTTAGGTGGAGCCAATGGTGCATCCTCTAAGGTAACATTGTCTTTATTAGTATCACCACAAACATCCATATCGGTATGGCAATGCTATTCACGTTCTTCTATTTTGTCACCTACTTTGGATAACTCTACATTGTATTTTTCTTGGAGCTTTGTGATGTCTTTTTTGCTTTGTCAAGTTGTCAGACTTTCTTTCATTAATGAAGTCCTCTAACCAAAAAATATATTTAGATTTTGTAGAATGCATATAGTTTATTGATATGTCCTACAACCAAAAATAATATTTATAAACATTAGCAAAGATAACTTGCTTCTGCACAAGTATGCCTTTCTTAGTGGGTACTTTCCATGTGGGTAGTCAAGCCACCATGGACATAATCCCCACTCTTATGTCCATCTATCAATAATTCTCGGTAGATAGAGTTTTCCTCAGTCTCACTCCTTCCCCACTCATCCACTATAATCTCCTCATCCTCAAAGCTGGCACTACTCTTCATTTATTTATACCATCTACCACAACAAAAATGAATAGACAATTTTGTTAGTTATAAATAAAAACAACCCAATCGTTTGATTATATATATCATACTAGAGACCTACTTATAAATTAATTGTCTTGTTTTACACATTATATTAAAAACAACCCAATCGTTTGATTATATATATCATACTAGAGACCTACTTATAAATTAATTATCTTGTTTTACACATTATGTGAGGTTGGGCTATGGGTACATTGCTTGCTTTCATGGCTTTGTTCCATTGTGCAAATCCAAACTCAAAGTGATCATCCTTGCATGCCATATAATAATCCTTGGGTGTTTTATGTGCAGTAGCCATTGCAACATAATGATCTTCGTCTTGAATCTTCCTAATCATGTCGAGAGATATTTCAATCAATTGATCCCAATAAATAAACTTTGCCAAGTACTTTCAAAAAGGGCCAACCTTGTCAAGAACATTTGTAGCTTTCACTTTTTCAGTCTAATGAAAAAAGCTTCACAAAGTGTGTTTTTCTAGATTCATGATATCATAGTTAATGGAACATTACATGCATCATGTACATGCACCCTAGATGGAACATAGTTAATGGAACATTTGTAGCTTTCCCCTTTTCAATCTAATGAAAAAAGCTTCACAAAGTGTGTTTTTCTAGATTCGTGATATATCATAGTCAATGGAACATTACATGCACCCTAGATGAAGTGAAAAAGAAACATACGTACTGGCATGTGTATTCTGCCTATATTTTGAAGCTTGTTTAGTGAGAGAGGCTACCTTTTATATCTAATCTTTGTATTTAAAAGTTGTGTCAAAACCACTCCCTACCATTTGTAGGGTTGCAAGTTGAACCTCTCTCTTTAAAATAATCCTCTACCTTTTTGTGTCTTTGGAGAGTTTCTTATCATCATCTGTTTGATCTTCTTTAGATGGTAGTGTCCTTGTCTAAGACATAACATATTTCTTGAATTCATTTTTTATAAAGAATCTCTGTCAAATGCCAAATCCCAACCGCACTTCAAGAATCATATCTACCCATGTCTAAATTATAGTTACCTAGGAAACAAACTCCACCAATAGACTCATTGGTAGCCTATATCATGTGTGTTTTGACTTTGTCTTCTCGCGTCGTGAGAAGTGTCTACCACATGTCTTTTTAACCTTGTCTTCTCACACGTCTAAGAGTAGTGTGCCTCTCCTTGGGAAATAATGTTTTTAATAAAGAGTGAGGATCAGCTAATCTAAAACTTTGCATTAAGAATATTTTATGGCCCAATGTTTGTGGAACATGAACTCATGTAACTCTAAAAGAAAGAAGTTATTACATTTTTGCAGAGATGCTAAGAAAAACCCAAACCTGACAAAAATAAAACATCTTGCTTATTCAATGATTTCAAAATCATTAGAAATTTTACATCCTTCCATTTCTCAAACTTGACCACTTGATTAAAGAATATCTATGTCATTCTGTATCCCATTCTAAAAACACACAAAAAAAATAAGTTTAGATTTAATCAAATCACACACATAGAAAAAAGGAAATTTTAATGGTCTTGGGCTTCTTAGTTGACAACATGCTCTCTACTAGCTATGCACGAAGTCGGTGGTTCCCATCCCAAACAACTAGGTTCCTCTTTTCAAGGTGGGACCATTTTGGAGAGTCCCTACAATCAAAAACTTTTGAAGTCTTTGGAGTGATTACTCCACCAACCCTTCCACCTTGCATCACTTGGATCATAAACAATCACATGCATGACCTCACCCATGGAAGCCACACATTCATGAGTATCGAACTCATGTTTAGCTCCTCTGGGTTTACTTCCAACCTATTCAACGGCACCTCTGGGAGAGGTTGTCCTCTATGTCTACAAAGTATCATGACAACCACTCCTGCAACATTGTGATGGAACTCTCTTTTCCAAAGTCATCAAGAATTAATGGCCCTGGAACTAACTATAAATTTTCCTTTCCTTTTTCAAGAACTTTGGGGAGTAGAAGTTCTTGGATTACTAAGTCCTAAAGCCTCAATCCAATTGATTTACGTATCCTATGCTTCTACATCCATGCTCAAAGCCAATGCAGTTTGTGACACACTCATGTCTCTTGTGTCTAAGCAATGTGCTTTCTAAACCAAGTGTTTGGTACCATACTTGTCATGAGAATATATTTTAAGTCCTCTTTAAGAATATTATTTTCCCCTCTTGAGTAATTTGGGGATGCCTAGGTTACTCTTACGTCATGCCGGCTAGGTTAATATCGTGGGTGACACCACTATAAATATTAATACGTGCGGTATATGATGTATGCTTGGGACCGTCTATGATTATTTCAGTTAGGTTTGTATGGCAGGGTGATTCCTGGGGTACTTGTTACCATATTATAGTAGTGATGTGTGTGAACACACTTAGGACCGCCGGGGCACTTTTTCCCTCACTAGGAGGTTTTTTCCCCCGTGCATTGTATATGCGCCCATTATCTTCTAGGGCTTGTTATCTTTCATTTTTGGCATTCATAATACACTACTGTGTTGTGCTCAAGCTTCCTCATCTTCTTGAAGTTGTGTGTGCATTCCTGCAACCCTAATTCCAACAATTGGTATCAGAGCAGGCTTCCTCCTCCCGGGCAGCATCACCGGCACCTGCCGCTTCATCTCCTCCGATTGCAACGAGGTTTCACGAGCGTCTGTAGGTTAGTATATGCCGTGGGAGAGCCCATAGGGCTTGGTCGTTTCAGAATTTTGATCTGAAGTCATTTCGCCCTCCGTTTTTGCATTCCAAGTACTGCGCAGGCAAAATCGTCCTACTGTGCAGATTTTCTGTCAAGATTAAAATCTGCAGGACAGGTGCCCATTCGTCTGTTTTGGGCTGTGCTATATAGCACAGGTCGATTTTATATAGGTTTACCTCTTGCAGACAGCATTTACATCTAGTAGTACAGTCATTGGCCATGGCTGACAACAATGATGTATTCCGCATGTTGGCTGCTGAGGATAAGTTGGATGGCACCAACTATCCATTGTGGGCATATATGATGCGACATGTATTGGTAGCAAAGGGGTTATGGAATATTGTGCAGGGTATTGATGCACGTCCTATTGTGGCTGGGAATGCTGCAAACACATCAGAAACAGGTACTGTTGATGATGGTGCAGGCACAAGTGCTGTAGCAGCTGTTCGAGAACCACCACTTTCAGCAGAGCAGATTCGTTGGGATGGTAGAGATGCGCAGGCTCATGCCTTGATTGCGCTGTCTGTCAAATGTACCATTATCCCACATATTCGCTCCTGCAGGACTTCTAAGGATGCTTGGGATGTACTTGCCACATTGTATCAGGCAAGAAATGAGGCTCGTGTTGCTTATCTCCGAAAACAGTTGGAGAATGAGCATATGAACGAAGGTGATTCTATGGATAGCTTTTTGACAAAGATCAAGGATTTCAAAGAGCAGCTCATTTCTGCAGATGAAATCCTGTCAGACAGTTCACTTGTGCAGACTGTTTTGAATGGTCTACCAGATTCTTATCAGGGTTTTGCTTCCACTCTTCGCTTGATGATGAAAGGCAATCCCAATGCCTTATCATTTGAGGAGTTAGTTTCTGTTTTGCTGCAAGAAGACCAGTCAAGGCAAAACAGGAATATTATGCGTGTCGCAGATCAAGCTTTCGTTGCTAGTCAGAGAAGCGGGAAAGGTAAAGCTGGCTTTTCTTCTAGTAAGCAGAAATCTGCAAATGCTGCGCAACCAAAGAAGGAAGACAAAGATGAGAAGAAGGGTGACAAACAGAAGACATTTTGCAAGTACTGTAAGGGAAATGATCATGTCATCAAAGCGTGTCCTAAGCTGGCTGCGAAAGAGGCTAAGAAGAAAGAGGCTGGTATGGCTGTTGCAGATGCCTCTCCTTCTAACAATGAATCTGCTAATGTTGTGCTAGATACAGAATGGGCATTCAATGCGCAGTGCAGTTATGACCCATCTTTGCATGACACATGTATGTCTGCAGTAGATTCAGATGTATGGTACTTTGACAGTGGTGCCACTAAGCATATCACCTCGCAGCGCAGTTTATTCACTTTCCTTGAGTCTGCTCCCACAGGGAATACTGTCACTTGTGCCAATAACTCCTCTTATCCCGTTAAAGGAGTTGGACAGATTGTGCTGAATGTTGCAAATGGCAACACCTTTACACTTTTTGATGCATTGTATGTGCCAGGGATCAAAAAGAATCTGCTGTCAGTCTCCGCATTTGCCAAAACAGGTTTGGTTGTAAAATTTGTGGATGACAGATGTACTGTTCATGATCTCTCTTGTGGTGACATCATTGTAGCATCTGGTTCACTATGTCGAGGGCTGTATAAGCTCAATATGGATGGCAAATGTGTAGAGGATTCAGCATGTGCTATTATGGATACGCAGGCTATTTCAAATGCAAAACTGTGGCATGCACGTTTTGGTCATCTGAATTTTGCAAGTTTGCTGCGCCTGCAGAAATCTGAAATGGTGTCTTCTTTGCCTAAGCTTGAGGCACCTGTCAAGCATGTTTGTGAGGGCTGCATATTGGGTAAAATGCAGCGTGCTTCCTTTCCCAAAGATGGATCAGTGAGAGCTGAACGCAGATTGCAGCTTGTTCACAGTGATGTTTGTGGTCCCATGCAAACTCCATCATTTGGAAACTACCTTTACTTCGTGACTTTCATTGATGATTTTACCAGGCATGCATGGGTATATCCTTTGAAGGCAAAGTCCGAAGTGTTTTTGTGCTTCAAACAGTTTTTGGTTATGGCTGAAAATGTGTCAGAAAGTAAGATGGGCACCCTCCGTTCAGATCGAGGGGGGGAGTATATGTCTTCAGAATTTAATGCATTTCTGGCTGAGCGTGGGATAAAACACCAATGTACAGTGCCGTATACACCACAGCAAAATGGTGTGGCTGAGAGAAAAAACAGGTCTCTCATGGAAATGGCAAGATGTATGGTTAAGAGTCAAAGTCTACCACATGGTTTTTGGCTTGAGGCTGTCATGTGTGCCACTTATGTACTAAACAGGTGTCCCACCAAAGCATTACAGGTTGTCACTCCATATGAGGCTTGGCATGGCCGCAAGCCATCTGTTGGCCATTTACGTGTTTTTGGTTGCCTGGCATATGCATTAGTGCCTGTGCAACATCGCAGAAAATTGGATGACAAAGCTGTCAAATGTATTTTTGTTGGATATAGTGCTGAGAGCAAAGGCTATCGTTTGTATCATCCACAGACAAAGCGCATTTTGGTTAGCCGTGATGTTGTATTTGTGGAAGATGCAGTTCAGCCCTTGGTTTCATGTACTAAGGAGACAGATATCAGCTCACGTGATGTCTATGATACATTGTTGCCTCTTTTCAGTGGTGCACAGTCAAGTGCAACACCTCATGAGGCAGTTTTTCAGCCTATGCAGGTTTTAAATGATGGCACAGATCAGCCTATATCTGATGCAGATGTGCATGATGCACTTGAGGATGAGAGACAAGAGATTGAGGGCTCTAGGAATATGCCTAGATGGCTGGTGCAGACTTTGCGTGACAGCAAGTTGGATGCCCCTTTGTCTAGTCGCACTCGTTCTGGCTCTCATGGTGCCTCTTATGCGTCAGATTGTTATGCATTGGCTGTTTCTAGTATGTGCGATGAAAGTGAGCCTGTTTCATTTGATGAGGCACAAAGTTCAGAAAATTGGATGGCTGCTATGCAAGCAGAATACGATGCTATTATGAAGAATGGTACATGGTCTTTATGTGACTTGCCCCCTGGCAAGAAGGCCATTGGCACTAAGTGGGTATACAAATTGAAGCGTAAGCCTGATGGCACAGTGGATCGCCATAAGGCTAGGCTTGTTGCAAAAGGTTATGCTCAAGAGAAGGGCATTGATTTTGATGAGACTTTTGCTCCCACATGTCGTATGACCACTGTTCGTAGCATCTGTGCATTAGCAGCTCATAATGGTTGGAATGTACATCAGCTGGACATAAAGACTGCGTTCTTAAATGGAGATTTGCATGAGGAGGTGTATGTATCGCAGCCTCGTGGTTTTGTTCAAAGAGGGCAGGAAAACAAAGTGTGCAGGTTAAAAAAGGCTTTATATGGTTTAAAGCAAGCTCCACGAGCTTGGTATGAAAAAATACATGCATATTTGACTGCACATGGGTTTCAGAATAGTCCAACAGAAAGCACTTTGTATGTTAAACGTGTGGATGGTGTACATCTAATCATTGCTCTCTATGTCGATGACATGCTGCTCACAGGACCAAATAAGAGTCATATTGCTGATTTTAAGGCTGATTTGAATGCCTCTTTTGAGATGTCAGATTTGGGGCATTTGCATCATTATTTGGGGATACAATTTAAGCAGTGTGATGGAGGTATTGCTTTGTGTCAGACAAAGTATATTGAAACATTGTTGCGGAGATTTGGCCTTGAAGACTGCAAGCCTATTGCTACTCCAATGGAGACAGGTTTGAAGTTGAGTCTTCATGATGCTGGAGATCACTTTGATGTCACACTCTATCAGACAGCTGTTGGTTGCCTCATTTATGTATGCATTACGAGGCCAGACATTCAGTTTGCAGTCTCATAGGTGAGCAGATTTATGCATAGCCCAGGCATTAAGCATTGGCAGGCAGTGAAGCGTATCTTTCGCTATTTGAGTGGTACTCGGCATCTTGGGTTGTTTTATCCCAAGGGGGGATCATTGCCGCCAGATTTACATGCTTTTTCAGATTCTGACTGGGCTGGTTGTTATGACACACGCGTGTCCACGAGTGGTTTTTGCTTCATGCTTGGAAGCTCATGCATATCATGGTTGAGCAAGAAGCAGCCTACTGTGGCCACTTCTAGTTGTGAAGCTGAGTACAGGGCAGCTTTCACAGCTACGGTTGAGTGTGTGTGGCTCAGACGCCTTATGGCTGATTTGGGTGTTGGGCAGCCATCTGCCACCACCATCTTCACTGACAGTCAGAGCGCATTGGCAGTTGCGCGGAACCCAGTGTTCCATGCTCGTACGAAGCACATTGAGGTGCACTACCATTATGTCAGGGAGAGACTCTCTGCAGGAGAGATCAGTTTGGCTTATGTGCCAACACAGGATAACCTTGCAGACCTTTTCACAAAGGCTCTGCCTCGTGAGAAGTTCGAAGCTTTTCGCAAAGCTTTGGGCTTACTCCCTTTTGTGGATTCGTCCACATAGCTAGACACTTCCCTATACATGAGTGCTAGCTCTTGTTCACCGCATCACTCCAGGGGGGATTTGTTACCATATTATAGTAGTGATGTGTGTGAACACACTTAGGACCGCCGGGGCACTTTTTCCCTCACTAGGAGGTTTTTTCCCCCGTGCATTGTATATGCGCCCATTATCTTCTAGGGCTTGTTATCTTTCATTTTTGGCATTCATAATACACTACTGTGTTGTGCTCAAGCTTCCTCATCTTCTTGAAGTTGTGTGTGCATTCCTGCAACCCTAATTCCAACAGTACTTACGCCTGGTAGTCATGAGTTGGTGATGGTTTGTGCTTGTTTAATATTTGTGGGATTAATTTAATTATTAATTGGACTTATATTTTTAGGTGATGAAGATTACAAGGATTGATGAATAATGTCGAGGAGAATGTTTCTTATGCGCATCATATTTATTTTTACAAGCGTAGCTTGTAACCTTAGTAGTTGATTTTTCCATTTTGATACATTGGGAAAAATACATTTATAATGTTGAATTTATTAAAGCCTAAAGGCTTTACCCTAGCCCCAATTTTTGGAACACTCTATTTTTGTTGTGGAAGAGTGTCGTGCTCGCTAAAAGCACACTTTGAATATTTTTGGGGGCTATGGCCTATTTTTCGTGGAAAGCTAATAAAAATACTCTTGTGTGGGGGAAGGCCACGCACAAGGGGGGGAAGATTGCACCCAGCATGTTTGTCTTGGAGCTAAGTATTATGTTTGCTATGCTTTTGTTTAGTTTATTTGATTTTGTTGAAACCTGCAAAGCATGTGTTTTCATGGTTGAATTTATGTGTTGAATTTCTCAAGTGTTCCACAAGCTGTCCTAGAGAACGATTCCGTTTTCAGTGGATCAAGAGACAACAACAAAAAGAACCGAGAACTAATACATCAAATATCTTTTGACATTCAAAAACCATCCTCAAGAAGATGCAACATGGATGCCCGAGAAATTTTTCCGAGCTTATACTGAGATCCTTTGTTCTTTTCAAACCCAGCAAACCTACAATTGAGGGCAATTGCAAACTCAAGCAAGAGGGATGTCATGAGAATATATTTTAAGTCCTCTTTAGGAATATTATTTTTCCCTCTTGAGTAATTTGGGGACGCCTTGGTTACTCTTGCGTCATGCCGGCTAGGTTAATATCGTGGGTGACACCACTATAAATATTAATACGTGCGGTATATGACGTATGCTTGGAGCCATCTATGATTATTTCAGTTAGGTTTGTATGGCAGGGTGATTCCTGGGGTGCTTACACCTGGTAATCATGAGTTGGTGATGGTTTGTGCTTGTTTAATATTTGTGGGATTAATTTAATTATTAATTGGGCTTATATTTTCAGGTGATGAAGATTACAAGGATTGATGAATAATGTCGAGGAGAATGTTTCTTATGCGCATCATATTTATTTTTACAAGCGTAGCTTGTAACCTTAGTAGTTGATTTTTTCATTTTAATACATTGGGAAAAATACATTTATAATGTTGAATTTATTAAAGCCTAAAGGCTTTACCCTAGCCCCAATTTTTGGGACACTCTATTTTTGTTGTGGAAGAGTGTCGTGCTCTCTAAAAGCACACTTTGAATATTTTTGGGGGCTATGGCCTATTTTTGGTGGAAAGCTAATAAAAATACTCTTGTGTGGGGGAAGGCCACGCACAAGGGGGAGGAAGATTGCACCCAGCATGTTTGTCTTGGAGCTAAGTATTATGTTTGCTATGCTTTTATTTAATTTATTTGATTTTGTTGAAACCTGCAAAGCATGTGTTTACATGGTTGAATTTATGTGTTGAATTTCTCAAGTGTTCCACAAGCTGTCCTAGAGAACGATTCCGTTTTCAGTGGATCAAGAGACAACAACAAAAAGAACCGGGAACCAATACATCAAATATCTTTTGACATTCAAAAACCATCCTCAAGAAGATGCAAAATGGATGCCCGAGAAATTTTTCCCAGCTTATCCTGAGATCCTTCCTTCTTTTCAAACCCAGCAAACCTGCAATTGAGGGCAATTGCAAACTCAAGCAAGAGGGATGTCATGAGAATATATTTTAAGTCCTCTTTAGGAATATTATTTTTTCCTCTTGAGTAATTTGGGGACGCCTAGGTTACTCTTGCGTCATGCCGGCTAGGTTAATATCGTGGGTGACACCACTATAAATATTAATACGTGCGGTATATGACGTATGCTTGGGACCGTCTATGATTATTTCAGTTAGGTTTGTATGACAGGGTGATTCTTGGGGTACTTACACCTAGTAATCATGAGTTGGTGATGGTTTGTGCCTGTTTAATATTTGTGGGATTAATTTAATTATTAATTGAGCTTATATTTTCAGGTGATGAAGATTACAAGGATTGATAAATAATGTCGAGGAGAATGTTTCTTATGCGCATCATATTTATTTTTACAAGCGTAGCTTGTAACCTTAGTAGTTGATTTTTTCATTTTGATACATTGGAAAAAATACATTTATAATGTTGAATTTATTAAAGCCTAAAGGCTTTACCCTAGCCCCAATTTTTGGGACACTCTATTTTTGTTGTGGAAGAGTGTCGTGCTCTCTAAAAGCACACTTTGTATATTTTTGGGGGCTATGGCCTATTTCTGGTGGAAAGCTAATAAAAATACTCTTGTGTGGGGGAAGGCCATGCACAAGGGGGGGAAGATTGCACCCAGCATGTTTGTCTTGGAGCTAAGTATTATGTTTGCTATGCTTTTGTTTAATTTATTTGATTTTGTTGAAACCTCCAAAGCATGTGTTTTCATGGTTGAATTTATGTGTTGAATTTCTCAACTGTTCCACAAGCTGTCCTAGAGAACGATTCCGTTTTCAATACTGGATGAAAAGTGTGAACTATTTGATATTTCACTTACATATCCAATGCTTCTTCATTCGTGCTCAAAGCCAATGCAGCTTTTGAAACATTCATTATCTCTTGTGTCCTAGAAATGTGCTTTCTAAACCAAGTGTTTGGTGCCATCTTGGATGAAAAGTGTGAAATATTTGATACTTTACTTTCATAAATCTCTCTCACCCCATCTCTCTCTCCCCCCCTCTCTCTCTCTAACCCTCTCTCTCGATATATATATGTCTCTCTCTACATCCCCAAATGCCTTCTACCAAAAACATTAAGCCATGAAGGATACACTACAACACATCAAGGGTATAGCACCATTTTTTAGCAGCGTTCCAACATCCTTTAGGCCTTTGGGATGTTGGGGTATTCTACCACTGCTCAACAGCTAGATAGTCGTGCTCAATAGTAGCATTTCGTTGCTCAATGCAACAATAGCAGCGAAATTTGCTGCTACTTCGTTTCCGAGTAACAAAATTTCATCCTGCTGAGTAGCGACCACAAGTAGCAAAATTTCGCTACTACACATTCTAATTTCGCTGCTCAACAGAAGCATAATAGTGAAATTTATCTACTATGCTGAGATTGAAATTTGAGTTGTTGAAGATTGAAATTAGATTATACATGTGACGTACATACAGAAAATGATAATAGTTTTACAAAAACATCCATCAGAACCCTTAAATCCATGTTTAAAAAAGAAATGAAGATAGTTAAAAACTTTTGAAGGGAAATAATTATAGAAATCATGAGTCTATTGCATCTTATAATAATAGATCCATTTTTTTTGCTTCACTATAATATCTATATCTAATGGAAGCTCCATGAAAAGATGGGGCTCCATATCAATATCACTATCGTTATCTTCTTCAAATTGATGTTCCTCATACTCTTGATTATCTTCCTCTGATTTTCTTTCTTCATTTTCATCATCGTCTTCTTCCAATGAGTCTATTTGAGGTAGCACTTGCACCTTATCTAGAGATTCGGCCTTAGCATCTTGATCTTGAATTAAGATATGTTTTGAATGAGGGAAAACTTGTATAACATACTACCACTTTGGATCAATTCAATTGGCATGAAACACAACCTAAAATCATAAAGTAAAGGGATTACACTTTTATTATACTACATCAAGATTTATTGGTGATTGGTTGGGTTACTAACGTGTTGACAATGTTGAGGTAGGACAAAAGTATCTTTCGCATCATTCCAAAACTTGGTGGAATCAATTTGAAAAAACCCATTTACATATTTCTTCACGGTTTCTTGAGGACCTCTATATATCACCTTGAACCATTTGACATAAAAGATGAATAGAATAAATGCTCTAAACCCAACCTCAAGAATATCTTGAATAGTTCCATAATACTCAAGATTGTCCTCTTTTACATTGGTATCATGTCTACTAGCTCTACTTTCTTGCTCAAAGGTTTCCATCTCACCACAATGTGTTTTTTTTAGAATCCGCATGCTCCATATACAAAAGTGCCTTCTCTTTGACCATATTTTACACAAAAGCATGATATTTATTATAGTCAATTAAACAAGGTATATAATAATCAAAGCATGAGACAAAGATGAAGAATATACTTACTTGAGAGTCACATCCTCGTGCATACACATGCTCTTCTCTTGTGATCATCTCTCCATTGTTTTTATGCCATCGATATTACCCTTTACAAACCCATTCTATATTGATCACATTTGGTAGAGGTTCTAAGCTGGGCATGAAAGGGAAGCACCTATTTGCTCTTTTGAAAACTCTTCTCTAATCCTTTCATCTATTGATTGTCATCATTGAGGGGCAAACAATTTCTAATGCATACATTGATGGAGGTGCATCAATCAATGTCATGAGTGAAAAAACAATGAAAAATGCCGATTTAAAGTTGTCTTCTACTAACTCTCCCTCTATCGCATCAAACTTGCTGGTAATACTTGGGTGAAAACCTTAGAAATTGTCAAGAATTTGGGAGTGGATGTATGTGGTATTTCTGTGCCTACAACTTTTCAGGACATTCCTACAAAGCATGATGCTAGGGCTTACCCATTGATATTGGGTGAGCCATGGCTTCGACAAGTGAAGGCAATTCAAAAGTGGGAGACAAGTGATCTTATTCTACAAGGTGAGAATAAGAAGGTCCACTACAACATCAAGAGTCAGTGGTAAGAGGTGAACCTTCAACAACTCCGAGGATTCCATCTCAGAAGGGGAGGTGGAGGAAGTTGCATTTGGTCTTTCCCTGGGAAGGGATCGAGGGGATGCTGAAGACAATGGAGCCTTAGAAGGGGAAGCTTCTTCAATCATGTTCAAGAAAGGAGATGTGGACCTCACTAGTCTTCACCAACATAATGAACTTCTTCTTGATGATTCCAGGAAGAATTACTTACAAAAGTTGGATGGATTTCCTAACCTTTTTGCAAACAACTACTCACAAGTTCGCCAAGTCACCCTAGTAGAGCACAAGATTGATCTCAAGCCCCAACGTAAGCCAGTGGTACAGCGACTAAGGCGTTTGGGAGTAGTGCAAGCGGAGGTGCTTAAGAATGAGGTAACTAATTTTCTTGAAGCTAGTTTTATTTTTCTAGTAGAGAATTCAGAGTGGATTTCCCCAGTTGTAGTCACTACCAAAAAGGGTGCAAAATGGCGTGTGTGTGTGTGGACTTTCACCCTCTGAATGCATGCACAAAGAGGGATAATTATCCTCTATCCTTTCAGGATGAGATTTTGGATCAAGTTGCAGGTCTCAAGGAATGCATGAGTCAAAGTCCAATTATGCAGCCTCCTAGGTGGGGGGAGGACTTTTATGTGAACCTAAGTGTCTCCTCACATTCAGTGGGTTCTATACTCTTGCAAAAGGGAGAGCAAGGGCATATGCAACCAGTGCATTATGCAAGCCGACAACTCACTGATGCCGAGGAGAGGTATGGTGAAATGGAGAAAGATGGTTTGTCTCTTGTTTTTTACAGTAAAGAAGTTCAGGTCATACTTGTTACCTCGCCCTTTTTTCTTCCTCACATCTCAACCTTCTTTACAATTCTTGGTCCACAAACCCAATCTTGCATGAGGGAAGTTTGCAAAGTGGATTTGTGAGCTTCAAGAATTCTCTTTCACTTTTATTACAGAAAACACCACTAGGGCCTCTCTTGCAGATTTGCTTACAAGAAGGAAGGAAGAGGAAGAAGGAACAGGAACAAAGGAAGAATTATATGAAGATTTGGAGACACCACCAACTGCTTTCACTGTGCCTTTTGATGGAGCCTTTACCCCTTTCAGGCAATGTGGGGCTGGGGGGATAGTTTTATTTGATCCAGAAGGAAAAGAGGTATGGGCCAAGGATAGGGAATTTCCAAAGGCTATATCAAATAATGTGGCTGAGTACAATGCATTAATTTGGGGATTAGAAGATTGCATAAAAGATGGAATTAAAGAGGTAGACGTTAAAGGGGATTCGCAATTGGTCATCTGACAAATGAAAGGAGAATATAAGGCAAGGAGTCCTAATCTCCAAGAAATGTATAAAAGGGCAATGGAGTTAAAAGAAGCTTTTGAGTTTTGTAAATTTGTGCATGTTAAGAGGAAGGATAATCAAAAGGCTGATGAATTGGCTACTTAAACTTTGGTTTCTTTCAAAGTAGCTATTCTTGCATTAATGGATACAGGTTGGCCTGAGCTCCAAGATGTTCAACACTATTTAGATATAGGATACTTCCCTCCTGGATTGAATCCTCAACAGAAGCAAAGGCTTATAAGGAAAGCTCATCCTTACACAATTCTAGGGGATGTTCTTTTTAAGCAAGGTAAGGATAAGATTCTTAGGAGGATAGTGAGCCTGGAAGAATCTAAAAGGATTATGGAATTATGTTATGAATGTTCAAGTGACTTTGCCTCAGCCAGCACAACTCGGAGGATCCTTAACACAGATTATTATTGGCCTCAAATCAGCAAAGATGTCTATGAGTGGTGCAGAAGCTGTGAAGTATGCCAGGCATATGGGCATAAGCAATTGGTTCCCCGACCCTTAAACCCTATCCCAGCATATGGCCCATTTGAAAGGTGGGGATTAGATTTTGTGGGCCCACTTCCTCGTTCCTCACATGGGAAGTATTACATATTGGTGGCCACAGATTATACAACAAGGTGGGTAGAAGCAAAGGCCATGGTCAATAATAAAGCAGTGGTTGTGGCATCCTTTCTCAGGGAATACATATGTGTCCGATTTGGGTGTCCATTAGAAATCCTTACAGACGGGGGGGAGGTCTTTTAGGAATGACTTGATTGAAGCTTTGGTACAAAAATTAAAAATAAAGCATGCTATGTCAACTCCCTATTATCCCCAATGTAATGGTTTAGTAGAAAAGCCTAATGGACTACTTTGTGGATCTTTGTCTAAGCTAGTGGATACTATGAAGAGAAAGTGGGATGTGCATTTGCCAGAGGTCCTAAGGGCCTATAGGACAACTCACAAACTCTCTCTTGGTTTCACACCTTTTCAATTGGTTTATGGAATGGAGGCTATTTTGCCAATAGAATTGGAAATCACAAGCCTTCGCACATCTTTTGCACGCTTGAATAATGAAGAAGAAACACATGCCCAATGCCTAGTACAACTGGAGACCTTAGATGAGAGGTGACTTCAAGCACTTCAAAATTTGGAGGCTGCACAACAACGGCGCAAGGCAAGGCATGACACTCTCACAAAGAAGAAGAAGAACCCAGAACTTAAGCAAGGAAGCTTCATGAGGTATGATGGCCGTGTGGAGAAACGATTAGATAAGAATCTTCTTCGATGCTGGGACGGCCCCTTTAGGATAAAGCAAATGTTCAAAAATAACACCTATCTTCTAGAGGATGCAAGTAGCCAGGAGGTTCTTGGACGTGCCAATGAGTACCGGCTAAAGATATTCTACCCTCGAGCACCATGGCCAGCAGACCCCCAAGACAAGCATGGAGGATCTTCTGGGGGAGAAAGATGTGACATGAAAAATTGATATCTTTCATTTTCAATTTTGTACTTTGATGGTTTCTCAATGGTAATAAAGTGGAAGCTTGTCCAAGAAGATTGTGGTGCCCACAATGGAATAACGGCATGGTGATGCGGTGGCTTGGGGCTACCCTGATAACAGCATTCTATCTTCAAATATAATGGTTTTACTTGATTTAGGGTGCACACATTGTAAATGCCACTAGTAAGCTTGATAAATACTTTGGTATGGTAGATAGGCTAGTGATGTGGAAAATAAAAGTGGGCCTTCATGCTCACATGGATTTTAATTATATTATTAATATAGTATTCACCATAAAGCTACAAGTTGGGGAGTGTGGAAGGCATGTGGAGGAGTGTGTGTAGGTACATAATTGGGAAAGATTCTTCTAGAATGCCTACATGGAAGAGGAGAATTTCGCCATGTGTAAGAGGGATCTCCACCTACATGGAAGAGGAGAATTTCACCATGTGTAAGAGGGATCTCCACCTACATGCCACTTAGACTTGGCTATTATCTCATCAACCTTTCAAAGTAAAAAAGTCTTCAATTAAATAATCAATAGAAGACTTAGCCTGATGGTGACATTTACCCTTATGTCACTGAAGGGTTGAAGATTTTTATGTTGTAATTTGTAACAATGGAAGAGAGGGTGATTCTCCACCTATAAAAGAAGCCCTCCTCTCCCTTTCAAATGAATGAATGAAGCCTCCTCAATTGAGCATTTTGTGTCATTGCCATTCTCTTATCTTCAAACACTCTCCTTACACATGAATGTCTCATTTAGCATTAGCTCCTACATGCTTAACCCAATTTTGGACCTCTTTGATGATTCATGAGATAAGTGAGATAAGGAGTTATTATCTTGGTAGACCTGTGACTTCTCAAGATAGCCCTTGCCTTCTTGCCGCCCTCCTTTGGAGGTACCAATGGTTTTAGCGGTAATGAGCATGTGGAAAGACTTTGGGGACCATAGGTAAATCTTTACGATTGTTTGCTGAGCAATGTTAACCCTTACCCTCTAGCTTGAATCATGAAGGAGATGAAAGACAAGAGGCTATGCGAAAATTGAGGTTTCATGCAAAGAGAGGGAAGTGCAGTTTTTATGGTCTAATACCCAAATTTCAACCGGTAATTACTCATCACTCGGGTATTGGTTTCTAAAATTGATCATATGGCTACGAAGATCTTTATATGCTCTTTCCACTCATATAACTAATTTCTTAATCCTTTACTTTATTGGTGATCAGAATTTCTCCCAAAGTTGCTAACTTTTAGGCGAATTTTGACAGTTTTATAGTGTTGTAGTAAAATGCTCATAACTTTTCGCTCGGTTGCCCGTTTTCGAAAGTTTTTATATAGGCACGAAGCTCTTCAAAGATCTACGTACCTATGTAATCCTCTTTTGTACAGTCTATATGGATTTAAAACTGCAATTCTCTATGTATCTCTCTTTTTAAGACTTTTGGCCATTATTTCTTCTTATTAATAATGATTAATTCCTCTTAATCTCTTATCAAAAAGCAAATCCCATGTATCTTATCCTCTTGTAAGTTATTGCTATATTCTTTTACTTTAATATGTTCCATCCAAATCGCCCAATTCGAACGGATGAACCTTACAACACTCCCCGTATGTTTCTATTCACATAATCCTGAGTCGGAAGATTTTCTTCCAACAAAGAATTGCCCTCTTGTTTGGAGCTGCAAGACTGGCAGAAATTCTTGCTTCTCCTGAGCCTTTCATCTTTCCTTCCATCATGAATTATGATCTCACCTTTGATGTGTTTATCTTTATCTTAACCTAGAGAGAGAAAGGGAGGTGAGGAGGCTGTGAGGTTTCATACAATTGTATTTTGATTCTAAGAAGTGCCCGAAGTCAAAACCCCAACTTTGTGTCACAGTACCATGATATAAGGCGCATGAGCCAGCCTATGCAACTCTTTCTCTTCTCTCGAGGCCTACTCTGTACATCGATGGACACCGCCTATCTCCTATGTTAATTCTCGCTCGATATACCCTTTGTCATGTAGGGCGTCTATCATGTCATCCATGTCTTGCTCCAAATACTCAGAGAGTCCACCATAGTTTCTTCTTCAACATGAGGCTGATTAGTACTTGCTTGTGTTGTTATCTATCTAGTACTCTGCTCGGGTTGAAGATCCAAGTAATCAATCTATTTCTCATTTTGAGGACACACATTCGCAATACCAAGTAATGCATTTAGATGCTCAACCAGAAATATACCATTTTTCTTTACATGGTCATTGCAAATTCTTCGTCTTCAATAGATTTGGTACTTGCACCGATTGCAAGGGCACAAGTATTTCTCCTCTACATTCGGGTCTCCCCCCATGTTTGTAGTGTTCATACCATCCATGACTATAAATTTGTGTTTTTTGGGGGAGGAGAAATGGCCCTTTATATATTAGGCTATAGTGTAGTTGGCCAAAGTTTAAATTCTAATGGGAAATGTATCGGGGTAGGAAATTTCAAAGCTTGTATACATTTTCACAATATAATATCTTTTGTTGTCGAAAAATATGTCAATGCCAAAACCTTGCCTTCTCTCGTCTTCTTCTCTACCTTCAGCAACAATTTCACAGGCCCCATTCCGGTTGGTTTTGCCAAGCTTCTCAACTTGCCCCCAATGATGTCTCGGCCAAAGCCTATTGCGTAGTCTACTAACCTTTTCTGGTTAGACTGCCAATGTAGAACGCAGTGCCAACAGTCGTCAATGGAACCTCCAAATAAAACGAGAACAACTGAACAAAGCACATGTAGAAAAGACTAAGAGACATCAATGAGGCTATAAGTGCCAAGACATAGGAACTAAATCAGATGCTGGTAAGGCACCAACAAGTTCTTCAGCATGTAAACCAACAACCCCATAGCAGCCAAACCTTGGCACTGGAAAGCCTATAGCAGATAGAGGCGGCTCAAGCTCAAACCACCACCCACATGAGTTCTAAAGAGGAAGCCAACCAAAGATACACAGAACTAGCCCAGCTGCTCGAGATGCATGTGAGGTATCCATCTCCACACTCCTCAACGATAAAGGACTCTAGAATCCAAGAGTTGGAACAAAAGCTCACCATCCAAGAACACCCTCAAAGGAGTGAGCAAACCAACGAGCTTCATCAACTCATCAAGCGTGCTTCAGAGATAGGCTCTTTGCCGGTGACTCCTCAAGGCCTCTCCTCAAACTCTAACTTTGTTTTTATCTACACTAACACTCTCTCTCCTTCAATATGAAATTAATCTCACATAAGACCTTAATTTAGGAGATCTAACCCTTATCCACCATCAGAATACATGAGAGAGAGATGGTGACCCAACACTAGTAATGGGAATATTAAGGGGAGATTTAATTCTTACTAACCTAACTAATATCTTCTTTTTCCAGTTACACCCAATCGTGCTCAATCTTCATAGTTGGTGTCGGGTGTTACAACAGTCTGTCATTCTTGATGACAATGTCAACAAACTCGACCGGTTCATGTCAAATGACATGATATCCACACCAATAGAGCCAACTATGAGGTTGTTGCATGAAGCTACTAGTGGATCATTAGCCATGGGTGGGTTAAAGTTTATGAGACACACCAATATCTCAATCTATCTTAATCAACTTCATATCATCCCCTGGGTATTATAAAACTATATAAAAAGATACATAAACATACAGAGGCAATGCTAACTAATGTCATATATGATTTTAATCGTGAACATATTGAATATCCAACTATAGCCCAAGAAGAAATCAAAAACCTCCATGAGTTTATGAAAACTGTGAAACCCCCACATCCTCCACCCAGTTCAGGGGAAGGCCAAGAGGATAATCTAGGATCCTCAACCTCTATAACTTACCTCTTTTTTACTTCCCTTTCAAGTAAACTGGTAAACCCCTATCCTAGTGTATCTCCTACTAACCAAACTGAGGCAAACTGTATTTTTTCTTGTTACTCTTTTACCCCTATTGATTTTCGCACTAATCCTCCTCGACCCCCCAAGGAATTGCCAGCAACTACTCTATCTCCACCACGGCAACTCGATAAGGTACAAAATCTACCTCCTCATGATGATTTACAAGCTTTTACTGATGAAAATTTCATTGAGTCTTCAGCTACAGAATACGAGGGCCTCATATACGAGTAGGGAATCCCCTCCTAAAACCCAAATTGATGTTCAAAGTGTTGATGCAGATTACACCCTTTGAGCCAACATGAAGAATCTTGCCAAAGGCCTACTCTAACATGGAGTCCAGGCACGGCAACCATATGTGCCATATCCTCTACGAGCCGCAATGCTTGACTTAGCGGAGCTGCTACTAATGGGAGGTGAAGGCACTTTGTGGGAAAATGTGGCCAGGCACACCAAACTAGCAAACCCACACTTAGCCAACCTATTGGAAATCCGCATCGTCACATTTATCAGTTATTATTTCCGTATGTGGCGCAAGAAGCATCCAATCTATACACGGGGTGGATATATAACAAGAAGCATCCAATCCATACACGGGGTGGATATATAACACTAGTAACAAATGATACCAACCTCGCCTAGTGGACTTTGGAATATAGCTTGACTGGTGAAAGGAGTATCTCACATTGCCAGAGTACAACTTTCAGTACCAATGCTCCCCGCCAACACAAAGAGTAGACCCACTATGTATGCCAATCAAAAGGTGGCTCACTCCTTTACAATTCCACAAAGCAAAGCAACGGGATTCTCGCGTCTACTACAACTTCCCTTAGTTCTCGCCATCAACATGTCAAGATATAACCAGTTAAAGAAATTAGATGCTGAAATGGATATGAGCATGGCACAGAATACTAGATCCCAACATAGTGGCTGCCATAAGATTTTTAAAGTTAACCATAGTCCTTATTGATCAACTAAAGGAAAGGTATGATGGCTATGAGGCAGAGTAGTTATGCTTCGACATGAACAAAGGCCCAGATGAAGGCGAAATGATGCTTTATTATCATCACCTCAAGTGTCTTCCAGGATACATGCATGTCACACAGGGTTTTGGACATCACACTCAACATTCAGAAGAACCCTCAAAAAGCTTCAATCATGCCATAACTTCTACAGACATGAGTTCGGTGACTAGGTCTTTTGACCTAGGTAAAAGTTCTAAGGACAGAACCTGCATCAAGTAGGGGGGATGTTAATCCCATTTTAGATTAACAAAGATGCTCCTCCATTTGAGGACATTAATAAGTGTTATGTAAAAGCACTATAAAGGTTGTACATTATGAGATACTGACTAGCCAAGTCTTTAGTTAGTAAGTTTTGGACACCCAAGTGTAAATAAGGACCACTTGTATATAAGGCAATTTCTCATAATGGAAACACACAATCCCCCATTGTGCTATGAGAGCTCTTGTCTTGTCTTGTGTAGGAGAGAGAGTGTGTACTCTTGTGCATATGACTCTTTTATGTTTGTGTATGGGAGAGTGAGAGGACAATTTCCTTGCATTGTGGTGTGAGAGACTTCGCTGGACAGAGTGGAGGTGGAGATTGGAGGATTAGAGCTTCGAAAAGCGAGCTTGGAGAGCCTCAAGGGACGTGAGCTTAAAGCATTGGTAAGTACTGCACGATGGTTATTGTCTATTGCTTCTTCCAGTTGTGAATGTGTGAAGTTCTCTTGGGAGGTGCAATAGGCCATAAAACAATAATAACATACAATGGTCGGTCCATAGTGTGAACTTGAGTATATGAGCTGGCACTATAACTATACCATAACTCTAATACTCCAAAGTGGCTATCAGACAGCCTGTCATCCACTAGTAGCTTATCAACCATAATCTCACCAACCATGCCAGTGGCATAAGTGTGAAAGCTATCACCCAGGCGGCGCGGGCCATCAATGTCCACAGTAGTGCTAGTTGAGCTCGGTATCTCAACACTCCCCCTCGAGCTCAACTCCACACACTGCAATCCAAGTAAGCTCCTAAACTTGAGGAGCTTCTCTATGCCCAATGCCTTTGTAAAGATGTTAGCCACCTGATCCTCTATGATGACATATACCAGATCTACATCACCCGGTATAGAACCTTCTCCCTCACAAAGTGATAATGCACCTCAATGTGATTTGTTCTAGCATGGTATACTAAGTTACTAGCCAACTATATGCTACTCATGTTATCACAATTAATGCCAACTGCCTTATTAACCGGCTCACCCATATCACCAAGTAGCTTCTAAACCAAGCTACCTCACAAGCTACCATAACGGCACCCATGTATTTTGCTTCTATACTCAATAAAGCAATTGTTGCCTGCTTCTTACTACTCCAACTCAAAGCAGCACTCCCAAATGAAAACATAAATCCACTGGTAGACCACCTATCTACAACACTACTAGCCCAATCAGTATCTGTGTACCCATGTGTTGAGAGAAACAATGTGTGAGGGTGCAACATGAATAGAGCAAGGCGTAGAGCATGCACATTAGAAAGAGGAATAGACTAAGGGTACATTGGCAAAGGTTGATTTGTATCATCATTTGTAAAAGGTGAAGTCAAAGGTCAAGAAGGTAGCACATGGAAAGTGCAAGGGAGCACATGTAGTGTGAGCATTTATGGACACATGGTTGGCACTAGGGTGCACAAATCTTGTGAGTTGAGAGATCCATAAGAGCTATATAAGCTTGTACTTGGATCAGCAATGAGATTATGTGGGTTTGTTATTATCAATCACTTGTCATTATCTTGCTAGTAGCCGAATCACTCTTTGTATTATCTTCATCGATATGCCTAATCATGTTCCTCATATGCTTTGATCCACCTTAAACTCAATCATGTTTGATTTCTCGACATGGTATCAGAGCCATGCCTCTTTATTCATCTCATTTCAAGCTAGTAGCTAAAATAGGTATTATTAATCTTGTATTAATCATCTACTAATCCCTCTATTCCATCTCACTCATTGAAGAGCATCATCAAATCAGCCCATTTAAAGTTCATTAGAGCTATGTGGAGCTAAGGAGACATCTAGGCAAGGCTTCTCATCATCAAAAGCAACTCCGACATCAAATTAAAAGCTCCCAAATCCAACAATAGGCTGGCGGAAAAAACGTTGCTCCACTGGAGTTTGTTGACCTGTCCATTTTGCTAGGGCATATTACGCCTCTGATTGATCACGCTTGACTACCTTGTTTTTGACACCAAGGCTTGATAGCAGTAGCTGTTTCACCACACAGTTGCCACCACACTAATAAAGCGCTGCACTTGCAAACTCTTGCAGTGATCTACCTGATCCTACATCTCTGCCACAACCGGTTGTGGCTTCAAACATTGCTTGTGCGCCATCAGTAGCGCTAACCGACATCTATAGATTCAAACATAGCAATGTCAAACATAGGATCATCCACCACTCGCAGTTGATAAGGCACCCACTACTTCAATGGACGTATATATATATATATATATATATATATGCCTTTTTAGGGGTGTTCACATGAAAAGGAAGAGTCAATTATCCATTTGAACACTAGTAGTCCTTTTTTGCATAAAATTGTGAGGTTTATTTTGAGGTTCACGATTGATTCCTTGCATTAGCACTAATTTCTTCATCCAATCTCCTTTGTATTGAGATTAGACACTTACCTTGAGTAGTACTCAAGTGTTAAGACCTTCTCAACCCTAAAAATGACTACTTCATTTGTGCTTGTTGATAAGTTTTAAGCGGAGTCCTTCCACACATGGCAAGTCAAAATCAAATTCATGTTAATGAAGGATGGGCTATAGGGCATTCTAAATGGAAGGGAAAAATGTCTGAAGGATGAAGGGGAAACTACATTGGATATCTGAAATCCAATGGTAACAAGATACTCCATGAGCTTGTTTGACCATGCTCTGGTGCTTGCTTCAAGCCATATAGGGCTTTACATAACCCGCACACAAAATTTGGGTGTGCATCACTCTCATAACCTGGTGGCTGCATCATGTATACTTCTTCTTAAAAATAACCATGCAAGAAGGCATTCTTTACATCCATTTGATGTAAAGACCAACCCTTTGTTGTAGCCATAGCAATGACAACTCTCACGGTTTTCATTCTCATAACCGGGCAGAATGTCTCCTCATAGTCAGTGCCATGAGTCTATGCATAACCCTTGGGGCAACCAATCCCGCCTTATACCTGCTCACTAAACCATCTATGTTATGCTTAACCTTATACACCCACTTACATCCAATGAATGAGGTTGGATGTAAATGTAACATGGGAGTTAATGCCTTCTTTTCATTAGCAAAGGCACTAACTCCCATGTTACATTTGCATCCAATGCTGCCATCTCCTCATTCATGGCATTTTTCCAATTTTTGTTTCCAAGTGCTTAGTCAAAATAAGTGGGCTCCAACTCCTGTATTGTGTTAACCAATGTAAGCATAATGATGGGATGTATATCCATCATATCTCAACCTATCAACATGACCATGGACTAACAACGGCTCCACTGCTAGAGGACTCTCCAGGTCCACTAAGCACCTGTGATGATTGCTGCTCTACATGTGGTGTAGCATCAACACTTCTTACATCTATATCTTTTGTTTCCTTCACTGCTAGTGCATACCGACTACTCATCTCATCAAAGACAACATCTCTACTTACTCGCATCTCACGAATGATAGGGTTATAACATCTTTAACCTTTTTCCTCCAAAGCATAACTAATGAAGGTGCATTTCTCTACCTTTGGATCCAACTTTGTTCTCACTTCATTGGGAACACGTACATATGCAATACACCCACACATTTAAGTGAAACACATCCAATTTTATGCCTATAGACTTTTGTTTAGGCGTCATACTATGAACAACTATAGTGTGGGTCCTATTCATAATGTACACAATTGTTTCTACCCAAAAATCATGTGGCATATCCTTTTCAAAGATCAAGGCATGTGCCACTTCTACAATGTGCCTATTTTTTATTTCTTTAACACCATTCTATTGCAGAGTGTACCTGCATGTAAATTGTCTCTTGATTCCCTTACTTTCTCAACAAGAAATCACTGAACTCATTGGAGAAATACTCTCCCCCACCATCTGATCTCAGGAATTTTATTTATATGCCTTTTTTCTTCTCAACCAAGACTTTAAATCTTTGAAAGTGTCCTTCATAAAATAAACCTACACTTTCCTCAATGAATGTAACATAATCCCTACAACCTGCAATTGTTGTAGTCTTAATTGGTCCCATACATCTGCATGTATAACATGTAATGGCCTTCCACTAACATGCTTTTCATGTGAGAAAGCATGTTTGGCCTACTTACCAAGTTGGCATGCTTCACATACTTTATGCGTACCATCAACCTTAAACTTTGGCAAACCTGCAACAATATTTTAAGCCTACATAGGCTTCAATCGTTGTATATCCATATGACCAATACGCTTGTGCCATATGTCAATATCTGCAATGACACATGTTCCATGCACAAACATAGTTGGCTTTACCTCAGGCACTTTCACATTCAAAGTAAACATCCTGCCATTTCTGTTACCCTGTTTAATAATTTAAATGCTAAGTTGAGTATGAGTTTGTTTGATCGTCCTAAGCTTAATGGATAGATAGAGGAAAGAATACAAGTGATAATGTATAAAGTATGCATAAATTCTGTGAAGCATGCATGTATAACATATAATGCTTCACATGCTTACCAAGCTGACATGCTACACATACTTTATACATACCATCAACCTTAAACATGACGAGAGATGAATCTCTCTACAAGCTCTCTACAAGTACAAAGAAGAAAGTACCAATGACGAGAAACCCTAAACAATGGATATGGTTTCTTGTATACTAGCTAACCCTAAGGTGTCAATTCACACTTGGATGGCCATGGAAAAAATCCCAGTGGGACAAAAGTTCCCATGGCATCAGTACATGGCCACTACCATAAATATCTAACATAAGTGCCCATGACATAAGTACATGGCCTCACTATAGTACTACCACAAAAGTGCCCATGGCATCAATACTACATGGCCTCACTATAATACTACCATAAATATATAATAGAATACCCTCTTGATTTGGGAGATGATTTATTTGAGTCACATGAATTCATTCACAAGATGCATCATAATGAGAGCTACCTAAGGCCCAAGCCAAGATGGTCCAAGCTGGCCACCAAGAAGTTTAAAAAGCAACACAGATCTAGCCTTACTCCCCCAAGACCATCCCATGACCACCTTCAGCACATGCTCCACCAACAAGAGAAAATCAATTTCTAGGAATGAGATCATCTAGAAGGAGCTCAAGAACACACACACACACACACACACACAATACTCAAAGATAAGAATATAAAGGTGTAGAGTGTGAGAGAGATTGGCAAGCTCAAAGAAGAGATATGAACCTCTCTATAAGTATACAGAGTAGCAACTCTAACTGAGGATGAGGTTGCTTATATACTAGCTAACCCTAAGGTGCCCATTAAAATATGGAGGACCGTGGGGAAGAACCCAGTGGAACAAAAATGCCCATGGTATAAGTACATGTCCTCACAATGTAGTACTACTATATATATAATGCCCCCTTGTAGTATAAATGTGAGGTTTACAAAGATTGCAAATCAATCTCTGAAAAGGAAGAGGCATAAAGCTTTATGGAAGGCCTCAAACTTTTCACGTGATATGGCTTTAGTGAAAAGATCTACCACATTATCATGTGTAGTATTATACATCAGATTGATCTCTCCTACATAGAGCCGCTCTCTAACATGGTAGTAATGCACTTTAATGTGCTTGGTCTTGGCATGAAAGATATGACTCTTTGTAACTACCATTACACAGTGTGATGAGAATAGGAGTAGGGGTGTCTATCTGGACACAAAGCATCACATTGAATGTTACTCTATATTCCACTTCACATAACAATGTTACCATAGTTGGTTGCTTCTTTCTTACCCAATATATACACAAATTGCCTAGAGAGAAGTAATTTCTAGATGTGGACTATTGTGTATCCTAATTTCCTATTGAGTCTAATCATTGAAGGCCTATAGTTTTAAATCACCCCCTTGGCATAGAACAATACAAGATCTTTAGTGCCTTGCAAGTATTTGAAGATACATTTGACTACCTACAAATGCAATCCTACATGAACTTTGAAATTTATAACACACCATACTGGATATCTGGCCATGAATTGCACAAATAGATTAGGCATCGTTGATCATAAGTGGTTGTTGAATGGTTCACTAGCATCTTTTTTAAACTAAGCTTTATATTGGTATAGAGATTGGTTTGTAACTTTCTATATTGAACCTCTTAAGCATTTCCTTGATGTACTTCAACTGCTTAATGACTATACGATCATCTTGCTATATAAACTACATACCCAAGGACTATACCATCAGCATTGCCTTGACGTACTTCGATTGCTTAATGACTATACCATCATCTTGCTATATAAACTACATACCCAAGTAGTAGTGCAAAAGACTAAGATTTGGCCTGTCAAAATTAGAGACAAGATCAGCCTTGAAAGCTATCATTGAATCCTCATTGGTGCCTGTCATCTACATATAGAATGACAACAAACAAATCCTGCTTTTCCTTTTTCACATATAAAGTTCTTTCTGTAGGACTTTTGAAATCCTTGTCCAATCAAATAGGCATGAATCTTCTACTACCAAGTTATGGGAGCTTGTTTCAAATCATAAAGCTTTATTAAGCTTGCATATCTTCTGTTCTTGACATGTTGGGAAAAACTAGCTGGTTCACTCACATAAACTTCTTCCTACAAGTCACAATTCAAGAATGTTGTTTTGATATCCAATTGATGCACTTTCCATCCATGAGATAGGCCACAAAGCAATAATAAATCGGATAGTGGTCGTACAAGAAGTGAAAAATGGTCATATGGATAGTGGTCATAAATTGGGAAGTGGAAGGAAAAGTTTCATCATATTCAATCCCTTTATATTGGGCATAATTTAACAATTTAACAAGAAGTGAAAAATGGTCATATGGATAGTGGTCATAAATTGGGAAGTGGAAGGAAAAGTTTCATCATATTCAAACCCTTTATATTGGGCATAATTTAACAAATCCATCTGCCTTTCTCTTGATTTTGAAAACCTGCTTAGTATCAATAGCTTTTTTGCCAAGTGGTAGATCCACTAAATCCCAAGCCCTTTGTAATAATGATAGTTCTGGCCATAAAACTCTATAGGGAATAATTCAACCCATCTAATTTATCCTCTTTGGTAAGAATACCAAACAAATCATTTGCAAAGTTGTGTGGTCGTACCTAACTATTAGTAAATTTGAAAAGGAAAGATGCAAAAAGTAAGCTTGAACTAAAGTTAGCAGGTGCGTTGAATGATTTACAAACTACTGGAAATTATCAATAAAATTGTCGATTGGAGTCTTGGATTGCTAATGGATCTCATTGATGGATTAGATGATTTGACTTGGAAATCAGATGATCAAAGAAGTAGAACAAAATGAGTGGAATCAGTCAATCAAAGAAAGTGGAATTGAACTACACACGAGAAAGTAGAATCGATCATTCGGAAGAAGTAGAATCGATCAATCCAAGAAAGTAGATTTGGTCAATCCGAGAAAGTAGAATCGGTGAAGTTAGATTGCTAGAGTTGGATCACTGATCAAAGAGGCCCACGATTTAATAGTTGAATTGACCGATTGTAAATCTAAAGAATCGGGTGATCCCACAATCAGATGATTACAAATGAAAACAATTGTAGAGGCGGGTGATTCTATATGCTATACGTTACCTGTTGTTTGGTGAAGCGGTGGTGGAGAAGTCAGATCTGATCATTGGGATAATTTCACTATAAAACGATCTAACTGTTATAGATTGGGCTGACTGTTTGGGTGAAGATCAATCTAGTAACACACATATAGATGCATCAACCAAGGAGAGAGAGATGGAAGCACAACAATCAAAGTAAATTGATGAGTATAAGTGAAGTAACATGATAAGGTTACTTAATAATGTACCTTAATGTGCTTTGTGCGAGTATGAAACACTAAGATCCTCGCAAAATGGCTAATGCACTTTGGTTGTTATTTAGTGAAAATAAAGGTGGGGGATTGCTATCCAACACCAAGATTTGCTAAAAGGCATCTGAGCCATACGCACTCCACAACATAAAAGCTAACCTATACTTAGATTTATAGCTCCAAGTGGCCACTATTTGTTGCTTCTTGTTGAGCCATGATATACACGAATCACCAAGGTGAAAGTAAAAGCCATTAATGGACACTTGCATGTCATAACATCTAGCTTAATCGGAATCACTAAAAGCATGTAGCTAAACATCACCCCCCTTAGCATAGAATAAGCCAAGGGATTGAGTGCTCTATAAGTATCTAAATACTTACTACATCTTGTGCCAATGCTTACTTCCAGATTGTGCATAAACCTATTCAATTAGGAGACCCCAAATTGAATATCTGGCCTCGTATTACATAGATAAATAAGGTACCCATATAAAGTGATACGTCAAATGGTTCACCTACATCCTAGAGACTAAGCCTAGCACCTATCTCGTAATAAGCTTATAATTTTTGAGACCAAACCATGTAAGCAACCTTTATATGTACTTTGACTATAACATCACAATACCATCATCATGCTGTAAAAGTTGTATGCCCAAATAATAATGCATGCACAAATATTAATGCAACGAGCCCAAATAATAATGCATAAACTATATGCCCAAATAATAATGCAACGAGCCCAAATCTGTCATCTCAAATGACATATATAATTCAGTCTTATAAACCAAAATCTTCTCCTTATTAGAGCTTGTAAGTAGCATGTCATCATTATATAAAACGATGACCAAAAAATAATTATTACTCCTCTTTACATAGAGGGTACTCTTAGTTGGACTATTAGAAAAACCATTTGTAACCAAGTATGCGTTTATCTTCTTATACCAATCATTACTCCTCTTTACATACAGAGTTGGACTATTGCAAAAACCATTTATAGAGAGTTGGACTATTACAAAATCATTACTCCTCTTTACATAGAGAGTTCTTTTAGTTGGACTATTACAAAAACCATTTATAACCAAGTATGTGTTTATCTTCTTATACTATGCTCTAGGAGCCTACTTAAGGCCATATAAAGCTTTTTTTAACCTGCATTCTTTAGATTCCTGCCTCTTCTCAACAAAACCGCCTGAGATACATAAACCTCCTCATATAAGTCAACATTTAAGAAGGCAGTTTTGATATCCAACTGATTTACATTCTAACCAATTCTAACCATGATGTGCTGCCAATGTAGTAATATACATGATCGTAGTCATATTATGAGATGTGGGTACAAAGATCTCATCATAATTTATGTCCTTCTCTTGTGCATAACCCTTTCAAACAACTGTAGCAATCAATGCTACCATCAGCTTTATGCTTTAGCTTATAAACCCAGTGCATATACCAATGACCTTTTTACTATAAGGCAAATCTACTAAATACCAAGTGTCATTTTTTAGGATTGAGTTATACTCATCCTGTATGGCCTGTATCCAATTATCATTTTCCTATACTTTCTCAAAGCAAACGGCATATACTAGAAATAAGAGCACGATGCAAAGAATAAGATGCATGATGAGAACTTGCATGGGTAAAATAGTAGCTAATATGTTATCCTGCAATGTCTGTACCAACCATTTTAACATACTCTTGGATACTTATATAGTTGTCCTTTCCTTATCCACTACATCATACATAATTCCTTCATCAATAGGGTAATCTATGGGCTCAAAATTGAGCTAATTTTTAGCAAGTATGGGCTAATTTGAAGTACCTTTTTGAGCATTCATTTGCTCCACATATGGCTTGTCTGGTATTGTAGAGGTATTGTACAAAGGTAAGAGTGTATCAAAGATATCCTGTGAGCATACATTTTGCTATTTTTTACATAAAAGCATGGGTGAACTGATTTCTCAACAAAGACATCTCTACTCATCAGAATCCACTTTGTGGCTGGATGGTAAAGTCTATGCCCTTTGCTTTTCTAAAGCTAGATATCATAAAAATACAATTTACTACCTTATTATCCAGCTTATTGTATTTTTGTTGCTGCTCAAGCACAAGAGCATAAGCAAGACAACAAAAAATATGCAATTAAGTCACAAAGGGCTTCCTACTATTCCAAGCTTCATAAGGGATAATTGTTCACAAGGCCTTGGTGGGGCATGACTTTAGCACATAAGTGGCACACATAACTGCCTCTAACCAAAAGCATGAGGCTAATCCTAACCTTTAACCATGCAACATACCAGCTCCATGAGAGATTTATTCTTCCTCTCAACCACACCATTTTACTGAGGTGTATAAGGCATTGTGCATTGATGTTTTATGCCTCTTTCAACCATATTTACATGAAACTCCTTTGATACCCACGCTTGCACGACTATAATTAGTTGTATTATTGCATTAGTAGGCCAACTCTTTAGGAAAAAGTACATGTCTTGAATTATACACTCTCATGTACTTCAATAAGATTGTCTTTGTATCCTCCTCTGAACTGTATGCATTGTTGTGTACTTCAATAAGGCTATTCTCCTTCTTGAGATTGACATATGTACTCTTGAGAGAAAAGTACATGTCTTGAATTGTATGCACTCTCATGTACTTTATGAAGATTGTCTTTGTATCCTCCTTGTTTACCTAAATTTATGATAATAGATTGACATATGTACTCTTGAGAGAAAAGTACATGTCTTGAATTGTATGCACTCTCATGTACTTTATGAAGATTGTCTTTGTATCCTCCTTGTAAATGTGGCTTACCTAAATTTATGATAAAAAATATAAAATTTTATAGTATATTAAATTTACCTAAATGAAAACATTTAAACTAATAGACTTATAGATAATACGTTTCTTTAATGAAATATCACCTCTATCCTTATTGGTATTACCCTATATTGGTATTTGCCCTATATATATTATTCACAAACTTTTTGTAGATGTATTAATTAAATGCCACTAACATGGCATTTAATTAATACAACCTTAGTGCATGAGTTTCCCCCTTTTTTTTGAGATAACTTGAATTGAACACACAACCCTACAACTAGGTGCCTCATGGTTTCGTCCGAGGAGATTCGATCCCACGGCCTCATGGAAGCAGTGGAACACTTCCACCATGGGTCAATACATGCAAATAGAAATCATATAAGTGAATGCATGAAAATAGAAAAGATATGGAGAGTCATCATTTCATAGACTTTTTCAAGCATTAAATCATTACATACTAAAATGAAACCTTAAAAAACAATCTTATTCTTGAAAATCTCACACAATATATTTAATGGAAAGGCACAAAACATTTTGGTCACGGTATAGGCTATAATATAGATTGTGTGTCTGTGTGAGACAGAAAGAGATGGGGTTCATCACCGAGTTTTTTGGGCACGTGATCCGACAGAGCATGGAGGACCCGGAGGAGCGCGACCGCAAGATCAGGGAGCACGTGATGACCACGAAGGCCCAGTGCGAGAAGGTGAAGGAGGGTTGGGCCCACCCCGTCAAGCCGTACGGATACTGGACCACCGACAAGTACAACTTCAAGTACCTGCTGGACCTCAAGATGAGCAACGTCCAAGGCCGCCACGATCCTTATGACAAATTGCCCTGATCATCTATTCCATGTAAGCCCTCAGCAGGCCTCCAACCCATTCTTAATGTCAGCATTAATCAGTTCAAAGTATGATATAATCGGGCCAATACAAGTGTTGGGGTCAGTTTAGTGTGTATTGATCGGTTGTAATGATCATCTCCAGCCCCTTTTATCCTTTTTATGCCCCCTTTTATTCAGCATATTTATTTGATATTTTTGGGTATTTTTTCCCACCTTTTATTAGGTGTTTCTCCTAGTCATGCACTTTGTCCTCAGTCATGGGTTTTAATGCTAGATGACCAGCCCCTTCGTAATGTATATAAGAATAAGCCTTTTGCCATTTAATTCATTCATCATCTTTGCTAAGTGTTGGATCATTGCTGGCTGCCCCAAGTCTCTCCTCTGCTTCTGCTTGCTGCCTTCAATCATTCTCTCATGGTATCATAGTGCTGAGGTTCTCAGCCTCTTGCTTCTACACTCTATAGGAAGACTATCAGCCAACATTTTATTTTTGTCCTAGCCCTTCCTCCCCGCAGTTTAATGTAAATTTTTTTGCAGCATCGGTATTTTGTCCCTACCCCGGACTAGTGGGAGCACCGTACACTTGCTCCATTAGCCTCTCCCTTCCTTACTTCATCGCGCATCGGGTCGGCTTCCGTCTTCACCCATGTACCTTAATCTTCGGAAGGAGTACAGTTCTACATCTCTCTTTCACCTCACCTAGCATCTAGGGAGGAGTGGGCAGGCACCTACTTGCAGCCTTTCTGCTATAAATTCAAGAGGAGGAACCCATGGCTTCTACACCGATTGTCATCTCTTCATCTATTCCCCAACTTCCCAAGGAATCCATCTTAGGTAGGACCAACTACTTTGATTGGTCTTTGTAGATGAAGACTTTACTCTGGTATCATTAGCTATGGGGTATTGTTACCGGGGCCAACGCCTAGTGAACTGCAACTTCTCCTTTACTCTGGTATCATTAGCTATGGGGTATTGTTACCGGGGCCAACGCCAATGTGATGACAATGATGATGAGACTGTAGAAGAATTATGGGATGCCATTCAAAGGGGGTATCATAGAGAGAACTCTACTTAGAAGATTGCCTTGGCGAATCAGCTTGCCAACCTGAAGATCTTTGATACTGCCAACATCATGGATTCCATCTCGGAGTTTGTTAGCATCCAGACGCAGTTGGTTTCGTTGGGGAGCAAGGCTACTGATGAAGACTTTGTTTATCGGCTCCTTGACAAATTGCGGAAAACTTTCTCATCTTTCTTTGATACTATTTCACTTCTTCCCTCTACTCTTGATCTGCATATTGTTATTGACATGCATTAGGATAGAGCTACGAGGAAGAAAACAGGCCAAGGTGCTTCGGAGACCCTTCTACAGATCAAGGGCAAAGGCAAATGGCAGTCTAAGGGTTCCCTCAGCAACAAAGTTGACTCTAAACCTGCTAACAATCCTGCTCATAGGGATATTACTTGCCATTATTGTAGTCACAAAGGTCACATTCAGCCTGACTCTCGCAAGAAGAAGAGATAATGTGGTTTTGCAATGTGCATGCTCGTGCCATGGCTAATCTCTAGCATGAACAACATTAATCCCTAATTAATCCATTTGACATCATTTAGGTCATCCATAGCATCAACATAAGCATTCAGCACCATCAACATCATCATTAGCTTTAGCACCATCATCATCATCATCAGCAGCAGCGTTGGAGGGTTTAGGGTAGCAGTCGGCAGTCATACAGGCCTTTGGGTAGCAGTCGACAGCCACCTAGCAGCAGGCGGCAACACTATGTTGAAGGCCAACGACATTTGGGTAGCATCAAGTTGAAGCGCAGCATTTAAAGCATAGTCACAAGGGACGGGGGACGGTAACGGGGACGGGACGGGGGACGGCCATAAGTAGGGAACGGGGACGAGGGAGGGAACGACACTCAAAAAATACTTTTTTTAAAAAGTTTTTCTACTCCACACTTATTCTACTTTGGAAGTACATCAAAATGAGCACAAATTTACACTAAAATGGTAAGCTTTTGAGTCATATTAACAAAATACGCCAATCAAAGAGTGAAGGCATTGACGGTTGAGGAGGATGCTATGGTTGAAGATGGCTTGAGCCTTGAGCAATGAGAGAGAGAGAGAGAGAGAGAGAGAGAGAGAGAGAGAGTCTAGATAGTAGAGAGTAGAGCCTTGTGTGAGAGGCTTGGAAGTTGGAAGTTACTAAGTTAGAAGAAGCTCGAGGGAGAGAGACTAGAGATAGTAGATACACTCATAGAGTGTAGCTTGAGGCTTGAGGCTTGAAAGTTGAGAGAGAGAGTTGCTTGAACTTTGAAAACTTGAAGGGGTGTGTGTGTGCTTGTAGCCTTGTAGCCTTGTTCTTATATAGATATTAGATAGGCAAGAGAGAGAGGCAAGGGTAAGACTCGAGAGAGAGAGAGGCAAGGGCCAAGCCTCAAGGCCCCAAGGCTCAAGCCTAAAGGCCAAGCCTCAAGGCAAGAGAGAGCCAAGGGCCAAGGGCCAAGGCCCAAGGCCCAAGCCTCAAAGGCTCAAGGCCTCGCCAAACGGCTAGAAACGGCCAAGGAAAACGGCTAGAAACGGCCAAAAAAAACCAGTCTGGCTGCGCGCAACGGTAGCCATCCCCGTTCCTACTGCCGTCCCCCACAGTCGTCCCCGTTCCAACTGTCCGTCCCTTCCGTCCCCTGTGACTATGATTTAAAGCATATTATTGTGAATAATCCATGTCCAAACCTGGTTGACAGCACTCTTGTTGGCCAACCAGCTCCCTGCCACAAATATATGAGCCAAGAAGTCATCATTCATAAATCAAGCAGTTCATCCATCATTTTATAAGCCAAGAAGTCATTATTCATAAATCAAGCAGTTCATCCATCATTTTATCATTCTCGTAATTTAGTAGAAGTCGTCAATAGAAGTCATGTAGGGCTAGAGGTCACCCCTATGGGGTTGACCAAGGGGCTAAACCATGTAAAGACAATCACGGACAGTAGCCTGGGCAAGGCATAAGATTAGTACAACAAAGGCTTCCACGCATGCAACATTGGTATTCGAGCATTCAAGCTCAACCCACCAAACATAGTCCCAACTTCTCCCAAGGAAGGTGCACAGATCCAGCAGAAGAATGCACCAGGGTAGTAGATGGAGTGGTCGGCAACAGGTGAAGCTAGAGGAAAGCATTCCTTGAGGGTTTGCACTTAGAAAGGCTCTTAAATCAATTCTAAAGGCCTAGCAACAAGCATGATAAGTTCCGGCAGGTGACCCGCCGTTGTGTCGAGGGAAAGGGATAGCAGGCATGGAGACACGCCCTTGTGTTAAGGGAAGGGGATAGCAGGCATAGGGACAGCAGTGGAACAAGTGATGTGTTCTTTAGCAAGACTTGGAAGTGGAGATCAGAAGTGGAAGGTCTTCAAACAAAAATATTAAAGTCAAAGTTAGAGTCAGAGGTAGTTGTCATGTGCACAGTGGGTATCTACCGTGTGCTATACGCATGCAAGACTAGTTTCGAGGCTTGGGGAAGCTTGGAACTAGGCAGGCTGATTGACGAGCTGAGTTAGGGATATACTAACGGGCGGGCACCCAAGTATGGACGGGCGGGCGGCCAAGTGTGGACGCCCGATGACCGGCCAAGAGCCTATAAAAGGGTGGCCAAGGTTAGTTATTGTGCATAGAGAGTCTCGCGAGTTTGTGAGAGCTCTATGGTCTTGGAGCCTGGATCTAGTGCAGACGTGCACCTGCTTTATGCAGCCGAGGCCGGCAGCAATCTCGAGGCCCATGAGGGCAGCTTCGTGGCGGTATGGGACGTCGCGAGGAGAAGATTGGTCGGTACGTCAACCTAGTTAGCTCAGCTCGTGGCTCGGTGGGGACAGCCAAGACTGTGGGCTTGCCCACGGCTGTCATGGTTGGGAGGTGAGTCAGGCCTGCACCCCCATGTTTGTTTGTTGTTCGTTTGTTTGCAGGATTCGAGTTTCGAACCAAGATCGATCACGAGGGGATCCGTGGGGATTTGACAGTGGTATCAGAGCATACCTCGTGAACGAGCAAGTCAGTAGGTAGAGAAGAAGAAGTCGAAGAACGGTATGTGTTAAAAAAGCTTGCTGTTTTTTCTGTGCATAATGTAGTTTTCAGATTTTGTATGTGTTTTCATCAAAGAACTCCATGTTGATGGGAGATGGTAGGTTGAATAGGGTTGATTGCTTTTGCAAAGAAGAGGCCTTGTGTGCAGTCGCATATCTTGCAGGAAGAGAAAACAGAAAAAAAAGAAAAAAAACATGATGCTTTTCGTGGCTTTTTGGCGCATGAGAGAGAGGGCGAGCGGAGAACTGCTTGATTTGTTTGCTGGCGGGTGTGCGTTTGGCCACAAGAGGCCCTGTTGGCAGGCGCCTAAGGCCGTGTAGGCGGGTAGCCAAGCGCCTAGGCTTACATAGCCAGGCCTTACCGTAGGCGGCCCAGGCCAGGCAGGCCAAGCAGGCCAGCGCTCACGCCAGGCAGGTCAGCGCCCAGCACAGGCCGGCGCTCTGGCCACGATACCTGGTCTATACAGGCGCAGGCGCAGGCGCAGGTTGGCGCAAGAAAGCTCATGCGACGTCAGCAGCAAGCGCCGGCTAATCCAGCCCGCCAGGAGGGAAGCGAAGAAAAAAAAAACACACGTAAGGAAAGCAACGTTTTTTATGCTTTCGTTTTTGTTTTTTTTAAAGGGGAGGTTAAAATTTTTAAATTTTAAAAGACCCCCCCTCTCTAAGGTTTCCAAGGTTTTTATTTTTTTTAAGACAAAAGAATATATATATCCATATATATATATATATATATATATATATATATATATATATATATATATATATATATATATTTATTCAAGAAAAAAAAACAAAAAACACAAAAGCTAAAGTAAAAGCTAAGCATAGCTTTTCGAGATTTTTTGGCTTTTGGGAAACCTTTATAAACCCCCTCACGTGGACTTCTTGCCACACATCTCTCGAGTTCTCAAGTTCTCAAGTTTTCAAGCTCTCAAGCTCTCAAGTTCGCTCGCACTTTTGTTGTGCAAAGACCAAATTTTCTCTCCACGTACCCTCTTCAAGATGTCGACCCAAGAATCAAAGTTGGAGCCCCTCGTGGAACGCGAAGGCTTGCCGGCTACGGAAGGCACTGATGCCGATCTTTTTGAGGAGTTTGTGTTAAAATCAGATTTCCAAGAGTTCAAAGTAGCTCTCGAAGCTTCTTCGTCGGAACGTCAGGCACAAATCGTAGCCCAGATGCAGGCTTTGCAGAACTCCATCGCTCTCTTGACCACTACCCTCTCTACTTTCTCGGGAATGGATACCTTGGCTTCTGCTTTAGGCCCCAATATTACTCCGGAACCGTTCGGGGGCGAGCAAAAGCAGAGAACCAAGGAGATCGTGGACACTTGGCTACACAAGTGGCAAGTTCACTTTCAGTTTCATCCATATGATGATGGAAAGAAGATACAGTTAGCAGCAGGTTTCCTGTCCGGCAAAGCTTTGCTTTGGTGAAAGGAACTGAACCCAAAGCCAACGACTTGGGCACAATTTGAAGACATTTTCAAGAAAGAATTCCTCAAGAAAGAGGATGATTATGATGTTGTAGCCCGGTTTTCAGCTTTGACCATGACCTCGCAGCACCTCACTTATGAGGTCTACCTCCAGAAATACCACTGTCAAATCCCCACGGATCCCCTCGTGATCGATCTTGGTTCGAAACTCGAATCCTGCAAACAAACGAACAACTAACAAGCAAGGGGGTGCAGGCCTGACTCACCTCCCAACCATGACAGCCGTGGGCGAGCCCACAGTCTTGGTTGTCCCCATCGAGCCACGAGCTGAGCTAACTAGGATGACGTACCGACCAATCTCCTCCTCGTGACGTCCCATACCGCCACGAAGCTGCCCTCGCGGGCCTCGAGACTGCTGCCGGTCTCGGCTGCATAAAGCAGGTGCATGTCTGCACCACTAGATCCAGGCTCCAAGACCATAGAGCTCTCACAAACTCGCGAGACTCTCTATATCCAATAACTAACCTTGGCCACCCTTTTATAGGCTCTTGGCCGGTCATCGGGCGTCCACGCTTGGCCGCCCGCCCGTCCATACTTGGGTGCCCGCCCGTTAGTATATCCCTAACTCAGCTCGTCAATCAGCCTGCCTAGTTCCAAGCTTCCCCAAGCCTCGAAACTAGTCTTGCATGCGTATAGCACACGGTAGATACCCACTGTGCACATGACATACTCCCCTTCCTCTAAGAGCTCACTCCTGAGCTCTTAGAGGAAGCTTTTTTAACACATACCGTTCTTCGACCTCTTCTTCTCTACCTACCGTTCTTCTCTTCTTCTTCTTCAAGTTTAGCAGGAGGGGATGTCATGTGCATGCCCGTGCCATGGCTAATCTCTAGTATGAAGAGCATTAATCCCTAATTAATCCATCGGTTAGGATAGTATTTAGGTCATCCACAACATCAGCTTAAGCATCAGTACCGTCATCATCAGCAGCAACATTAGCATCATCATCAGCTTCATCACCATCATCATCATCCGCATCAACATCATCAACACCAACGTCATGGAGGACATGGATGCCTAGTTGGCAGCCATTTGGACTCTGGAGCATCCAAACAGCCGTTGGCTAGGCATCAAAGGTCAGACAGCAGCCTGGGCAAGGCACGAGATAAGTACAGCAAAGGCTTCCGTGCAGCTAGAGGAAGAGCGCGACCTCCCTAGGTCAAAAACTATCCCACAGCCACTTCTAGATGTTGGAGAGGAAGCGGGTGGGGGGATAAAATGGGAGCTCCCACTCCGTGCCGCGGCGGTTGGTGTGCCCTCAATCCCAACCAGTTGGATCCACGTACCCAATTTGATTGAGTACTCAAAAAAAGGAAATCATGGGTGCTCAAGTGGAAGAGTAGGGTCTCTTCAGAATCATTCATCGGGGTTCCACTAGGGCTGATTCTCCCAGAGCCATGTGCGCCACGAAGGGTCTCCTACAATTGAGTCTAGAGAAAGGTCAATATGCCATCGGTGGGTCGTGGAGCCAAGAGTCCGGACCGGTCACTTCGGAACGTTGCAATTTGGGGGGGGGGGGATATAGTGGAGGCTACCATGGCTAGGCAGTAAACCCCCTCTGGTAGTAGATACCATAAGAGGAATGCCATGGGGGGTGGTGTGGCTCTGTTTTGTCAAGGGGGTGTGCCAATCCGGCGGATTGGCTGAGCTGATGTGAGGATAAGTTGTCATCCTCCTTGGAGGCGCGAGAGACGCTTGGACTCTATGGGAAGAGGAAGTTGTTTGAAGGAGGACGAGTCATCAAAGGATTGAACCGATCCTGAACAGATATAGCCCCACGAGATGTGAGTACAAGCCCCCATTTGGTTTTTGATCGGTAAGTGGAAGAAATGGTTCCAGATCTTGGGCTATTGATGTTGCTCCTCGTTGGTGGAGGAAGGAGCCTCAGAAGAGGGCCCGGGTGGAGGAAAATCAATTTGATGATTTTCTCCATAATTCAGATTTTTGCAAGTCCACAAGCTTCAATGTTGTCTGCGTTTTGCTCCAGTCGCTTGCCCTAGGGCTTGTGGGTCTAAACCTTGAAAAGAATGACTATGACTTGCAGAATGCTGGCTTTGTTACTGCTACAGGCTGATTAGACCTGTGTATTGCTTCATAGCCGCTATTGATTGCACATAGAACTCTCTGTAGCTCGGGTTAATGGTTGAGGCTTGCTTCAGGCAAGGATGATGAGATGTGAAGTCCTTCCCAAAATCTGCCCTAACACAGCTGAAAACCAAGCTTAGGAAGTAGAAGTATAGCCCACCTCCCAACCGCACTGACATGCACCAATCTCCCCCGAGCCAAGGCTAGGGCTTCCTACACAATCCCATAGGCCCATGTCTAACTCTGGTGTCCCATACCACCAAAGCTTGCACGTAGGCCTTCGACACGCCAACCTAAGTACTCACCATGTGTGGCATGAGCATGTCTGCTCTCCTGGTCCAAGACAGACCTTCAATTGTGGATCTGAACAACCATGTCTCATAGTAATCTAAGCTCTGACTTCTATAGTGATACCTACGCCATAAATAGCTAATTTGCTATAAACAACCATTAGGTGTTGGAGTATGCATAGGCGGAAGCATAGACAAAACAAGAGGGAAGAGGGAGCAAAGGAGAGAGAGCTTGTGGACAAGATCACCTTTTATAATAGCAATAAGCTTTACAATGGCAATAGCCAGCAAGTAGTGTTGACCTTGTGCTTGGAATGAACTACATCAAGTGAATATGAGAAGCCCCTTTTTACAGTGCATATGTGAACTGGCCGACTGCCTCTAGAAATAGGCCAAGGAGAAAATGATAAAAGCCCATGAAATAGGCAAACCCCATAAATACACTGAGATGTGAAAGAAAGTGAAGCAAATAGAAAACATAGATGTAGGCCCAGGTACAAGACCTGTAAATAATAGAAACTGATGTTTATTGCTGAAAACTGAGCACGAGGGAAGCCCGTAGGTGTTGAACAATGATAAGAAGTAGAAGCAGCTGCTAATGACCTCAAGGGAATGCTGAAAAATGAGATGAAATGGGGACAGCCCTTAAATTCTCCCCATGATAGCTGGTTGGCCAACATCATCACAGCATAAAAATGCTATAAAGGCATTAAAAAATGGGAAAAAAATGCCTAAATAAATATGCACATGCAAGGCCTCATAAATGGCCAGTACAAGCATGAAAATGATGCAATAGACCTTGTGGAGATATATAATCCAACACCTCCTCTTCAGCGCCAGAGGGGCGGTCCAATACCAGCGCGCTGAAGTAACACCTCCAAAGTAGCTCTCGGAAGTGGTTTGGTGAAGAGATTAGCCACATTGTCCTTGGTAGAACAATAGGCACAGCCCTAAGCCTGATTGAGAACAAGATGCTGATTAAACATGATTAAGACATAGGAGAGAGAAGAAGAGAGAGAGATTGGTGTTAGGGTTTTCTCTATTTATATATGTTACAAAAGGTTGATAAATGCTTGTACATGGTTTGGGCCCTTGGTCAGCCCCAAAGGGGTTGACCTCTGGCCGTACATAACTTCTACTAATGCGTGAGACTAATGAATAAATGAAAGACTGAATGAATGGATGAATTATGGACTGTATGCTTATATATTTTCTTGGGAAGCAATCGGCCAGCTACCAAAGGTTGTGACATGAACCCTGAGTAAATGGTGAATAAATACTGCGCTTTTTCCTGCGTGCTTGTCCTGTCACACTTGTTGTAACATGCGTTGCGGAAGCGTGTTCATGATTAACGCCAGGCAAAGAAGATTAACGCTAATCCTATGTTTAGCAAAGACACAAAAGAGAAGGAGAGAGAGACCTAATCTACTGTATATTGCCAAAACATGCTATATATACAATGATCTTGGTGATTCACAGCTTCATGATGCATACCAAAGATCCTTGCAACCCTCTACTTGCAATTGGACAAGAGAAGCTGCTACTGATCCACCACTGTCCTTGCTGCCTTGCAGACTCTGACAAATGGATCCTCTTGATCTTTTAATGATGATTCTAATGAATGCCTAATGATCCTATTTATAGGAAAAAGGTATGAATTCATTATCAAGTCGGTTTTGTCTATTTTACCCACAAAACATTGTCCAAAAAGTCATATTTTGTGTCCAAACTATGCCCAAAAGGTGTCCCAACCATTGGGCTATGTCTTGGGCACTTCTCGGAGCCTGTAGGGCTACAAAATCCACTCTAAATCTACCCATATATTTGCTAATGAGAATATCCATGTCTATGAGCATTGGGATTAACGGATGCACATGACATCCCCTCTTGCTAAGCTTGGAGCACTAGGGTAATCCATACACCTTTGCTCCAATTCCGTTCCGGTCCAATTGAAGATTGCACTTCATATCCATCGACTCAATCTGTCACGTGCATCCCGCACTTGGATGCCACGTAGACATATCTGAACAAGGTGCAGGACCTGGGGTGGAAAATTGGTCCCATGTGAGCCCATTCCAGTCACTCATATAAAAGACTCCAACGTTTTCTTCAATCACATATATATCAAGTCTTGCTGTTGTTGGTGCAGGCCGCCTACATCAGGTGCAACTTCAGCGTTTTTTGTTGTTGGACTGGCTGCCTACATCTGGTGCAGCTTCAGCGTTTTTCTGCTGCTGGACTAGCCGCCTACACCAGGGCTGACTTCAGCGGTTTACATCACCTACATCAGGGCCAGCTTCATCGCCTACACCAGGAGTGTCTTCAGCGTTTTTCAGCAGCCCTACTTAAGGCTATCTTCAGCGTTTACCTCAGGCTGACATCAGCGTTTTTCAGCATCCTTACTTCACGCTCACATCAGGCTTATATCGGCGCTTTCATCAGGCTCACTTCTGCACTGTTATCTGCATTTTATGGGACAGCAGCCCTCTCGGCTCCTTTGACCTCGACATCGGGACAGCAGCCCTCTCTGCTCACTTCTTCAGGACGGCAGCCCACTATCTACCTCGGATCGTGGCCTTCACCACCCTCTGCATTATCATGGGACAACAGCCCTCTCTTCTCCTTCGGAGTCTCACACAGAGCTCCTGTATTGGGTTTTATCATATATATATACACCCATTGCATGCTATGTGATTTGCTCTGATCTATCGCATATACGGTCCTTTGGTCTTTTTTGCCCTCACATGGTATCAGAGCTATCGTGAGCAAAAGGATTGAAGACCTTGAGAGCACACAGCATGGATTGTCTACCCACAATTCCAGAGGATCAGCCTTTTTTACCAGATGTTGATTCTCCTTATTCAAATATAGATCACACGGAGGATGGGACTCCTTATTCACTGGAGAGCCCCATTCGAGGCCTTTCATTGGGAGACGACCAGCCTATTTTTACCTACTCACCCTCTACTCGTCTTTCTTCTCCGAGCTCATCAGGCGTTACTTCCAGAGGAGGATACATGTCTACAGCCAGTGGGCCAGTATTGGACCCAGTTATTCAACCTCATTTGGAGAGCCATGCTTCTCATTCTAGCCGACAGCGTGGACTTTGGTATGGGACTTTTTCTCAGGAAGGACAGGTACCTCCTCGGTCATTCGTGTTAAAATAATGCATCTTTTAATATGCTGTCGTGGAGGTCCCGTCGGCCTGTTTCTACAAGCCAACCTAGTTCATACACAAGTATATAAGAGTTGCTCTTTTTTATTCATTTAATCATCCAATAGTGCCCTATTTGTTGGCTCTTGTACTCTGTAACCTCAAGCTAATAAAGGTCTTGTTCTTGCTTGCAATCTTTCTCTCTCTCATGTTTATTTTCTTCCGCTTGTGCACACTCTATCATGATATCATACGCTTAGGTTCAGGCTGTTGCACAAATCTGCTCTCTACTGCTCTCCTTCTTATCGGACAAGAGAAGCTCTTGCTGATCCACCATTGTGTCCTTGCTACCTTGCAGACTCTGACAAATGGATCCTCTTGATCTTTTAATAATGATTCTAATGAATGCCTAATGATCCTATTTATAGGAAAAAGGTATGAATTTGTAATCAAGTCGGTTTTTTTTTTTTTCCGGAAAAAAGATCCTTCTATTAGTTAATGAGAAAACGCCATAAGGCTACAAAGCTCACCTCGCAAGGAGGGATAAAAACACAGTGAACTCCTGAGCTCCACCCCCGTGGCTGGCCGCTCTCTGGGGGGGGGGCTACCTAGTATTACATGTGGGAGGTGAGAAAAGCCAAACTGGAGGCCTGTAGTGCCAAGTGACATCCTCGCCCCTCGCGGTGAGGAAAGGGCCAGGCTGCCAAGTGCGTAGGAAAGCCTTGCGGCGCCCTCTCATGTGATCCGAGTCGCCCTGGAGTTTCCCCCAGTGTCCTCTCAAGGTGTGAATGATGTCCACCCAGAGGGCCTGTATGACCTCCGTCGGTGGAGTCGCCTGGCGGTCAATGGCCTCACTGCATTGGGCTCTCCAAATGTGCCAAGCCGTCATGCTGCTGATCAACTCCCATCTGTGCCCGACCCCCTCCTGAGGGGCTGCCGAAGAGAAGTCTGGCGTCGGAACCACCGCCATCACCCTGTCAGAGACCTGGATGGTCGCACTGCCAGGGACGTCCTCATATCCAAGGGCCGGGCCGCTGTCCGTGGCCCAAGCCACCGCACCCCACGTCACCAGCATCTCACCTGGTGAGCCTGCAAAAACCATCCTGAGAGCGCGCTGCCAGACCTGCTGTGCCTGTGGGCAATCCCATAAGCAGTGCCGCTGCGACTCCTGTGCATGGCCGCACCGAGGGCAGGACGCTGGGTGACTGCCGAAAGCTAGCCAAGCCCCCACAGCCAGTCCTCTATGCGCTGTGAGCCAGAGAAACAGCGTCACCTTCCGGGGCCGGAAGCTGGCCCAAAGGTGCTGCCAGAAGTCCCGAAGAAAGGCAGGGGAGAGCCCCTGTCGCCGCCAATGCTCGGCCGCCGCCAGGGTGCTCACTATCCTGTGTCTCTGAATCCGCCGCCCCAGCCTCGCTGTGTACTGAAAAAAGGGGATGCCTGGGCTGGTAGGGGCCAAGTAGGGATCTCGCCAAAACCACTCACCTGGATCCCACTGAAGGCGAATAAGAGGCCTGCTGTCCCAAGCCCATAATCTCCAAGAACAGTCCTCCCCTATCGAGGCCGGTGAGGGGTCTACATGCCACTGTCTCTGATGAAAGCCGACCACCCGCACCCTCTGAAGAATACATCCCTGGAGCCCATCCAAATCTAGTCGTGTCCTCTGAAGCTGGCCACCCTCTCCGACCTCGAAAGTGAGTGGGGCGACTCTCTCCGCAGTGCTGCAGACCGCTAGAAGGATCTCATGCCGAGTAAAGACACCCATCCACTGTGGAGGTGGAGGGTCCTGTACTGGGGTCCGCCACTCCCGGGGGATGGCCGCCTCAATGTCCTGTCTCATCAACTCTCTGCCCCTCATCCCACTGAGTCTCCTCTCCTGAGCCTCTAGAGGCAGCTGCTGAAAACCTATCCAGTCGTCTAGGGACTGGGCTGGGCCTGAGCTCAGCGGGCCCCACGACACGTGAGACCGCGATCCAACCATATGGCCACTGGGGAGACGAATCAAGGGGTTCCAGATCAAAGGCTGCCTCAGGCGCTCGTCATCGGTGCCCGGGGGAGTCTGGAAGAGTGACGGCCTCAGATGCGACCAGGCCCTCAGAAGGCTAGCTGCAAAACGCTCCTCGAAGCCAAGGCCCACTCCTCTAGATCGCTGCTCTGCAAGCAGAACCTGGTTGGCCACAACTACTCGGCCAGCCAGAGATAAACGAGCGGTACTCCAATACAGAAGCTTCTTCCGAATGCTCAGAAGAAGGGGGGCTATCTGCTGCTCCGAAGATATGTCAATGCCCACATAGCATCCCAAATAACGCACTGTAGTGCCGGGGGGCAGCCACTGAAAACCGTCAACTGGCCTCCAAGTCGGGGGGGGCATAGAGCTGACCCACAACCCACACGACTTGTGCCAGTTGATCAAAGCGCCCGAAGCTCTGCAAAACCTGTCCATGGCTAAGGCGAAGCGGCGGAGGTTCTCCTCACCTCCCTGAAGATAGACAGCAGTGTCATCCGCAAACTCCGAGTCTAGGAGCTCCTCCGAGGTGCGGATGGGAAGCTGGAGGCCCCGCAACCCTGTATCCTGTGCGGTCAAAAAAGTGCTCATGGCCTCCGCCACAAAAAGAAAAAGAAAGGGCGCCAAGGGGCAGCCCTGCCGCACCGAGCGCGAGAGCTGGAACCTCTCTCCGCGCACGCCCTGTATCAGCACCTGGCTATGAGCCGATGTGTAGAGTGCAGAGACCCCACGGATCCACTGAGGGGGGAAGCCCATCCTCTCCATAGTGCCTTCCAAGAAGGCCCAGTCCACCCGATCATATGCCTTCTCGAAGTCGAGAAGGAGCACTGCCAAATCCTCCTGTCGAAATCTAGCCAGAGCCGTAGCCTCCCAGAAAGAGAAAATGTTATCCAGAATGCTCCTATCCTGGATGAAGCCTGTCTGCGTGGAGTGGATGATGTCCGGAAGGTGAGGCTGAAGCCGCCTGCTGATCGCCTTAGCTAGGACCTTGTAGGCCGTGCCTAGCAAGGTGATCGGTCTCCACTGTCTAATCTCCAGTCTGTCTCCTCCCTCTTTGGGGATCAAGTGGATCAACCCCTCTGCCATGCTGTCCGGCATGACTCCTGACTCCATAATCTCCTGGAATGCCAATCTGAAGCCCCTATGTAAGAGGCCCCAGTACCTCTGGAAGAAAGCCACCGAAAGACCGTCCTCTCCTGGGCATTTGCCCCGAGGTAATGCCTGAAGAGCCTCCTCCAGTTCCGTATCCGAGAAGGGGGAGAGAAGGGAGTGCTGCAAATGGGCCGGCACAACCGGTCTCGTGAAGCTCCAAACTGCCTCCCGAGCCTCTCTCACCCTGTCATCTGCTGGCTCAGCAGAGAGAAGGTCCCTGTAAAAATCTGTGGCTATAGCCCGAACCCTGGGGGGATCCACCACAACCTGGCCATCAGCCTGCCGAAGACACCTGAGACCCTCTCGTCTGAAGCGAGGCCCTGTCGCCTTGAAGAAGTCTCGAGTCACTCTGTCTCCAGCCTGTGTCCAAAAAGAAGCCCGAGCATGGAATCGGAACTCCACCCTCCTCTCCTCGATGGATCTGATCTCAGTGCGAGCTGACTCCATCTGCTCTGAGATCCAAGGGCTCGTAGGATCCCTCTCCTGGAGTCTCTGGAGGGACGCTAGACTCCTCCGTAGGCTCCTCTCCTGCTCTCTGAAGGCCTCCAGCCGGTCCAAGGCAGCCTGTCTGAGCATCTGGCTGATCTCCTGCAAGCCACTGGCAAGATCGCTGGCTGCCGATCCTCTCCTGAACTGCAGCTCCTGCCAGACCTGCTCAACTCTGATCGCAATCTCGGGCTCCTCTATGAGACAATCTGGAATCCGGACGCTCTGGCCCTGCTCTCCTCTCGTGGGGTCCTCGATCTGGAGAAGCACTGGAAAGTGGTCTGAAAACGAGGAGCCTGCAAGTATGCCCACTGTGCCACCTCTATCACAGGCCCACTCATCAATGTAAAACCTGTCGATGCGGGAAAGGTTAACTCCTGTGGCCCGTCTATCCGAGCGCGAGAAAGATAGACTCCCCTGCAACCTGCCAAACTCCGGGAGAGTCCACGGATCCTGGCCTCTCACCTGTAGCACTAGTTCCTCCCAGGCAGCGAGCTCCGGCCCATGAATGGTCTCCTGGCTGCCCCCCATCCTGTCCTCTGCATCCTCCAGCATGTTGCAATCCCCTCCGAGGCACCAGTGGTCTGCCAAGGGGAGGGACTGCCTAATGGTGCTCCAGAACTCGGCTCTCCCGGTCGCCCCATTAGGGGCGTAGAAGTTGAGGAAGCCAATGCGGTCTTCCCCAACCCGAAGGATGATCCACTGCGCACGACCCTGGACCAGAATGCCAGAGTCCACAACCTCGGATAGAAGCTGCTCGCTGACTGAGATGCATATTCCACCCTGGTTCCCCTGGGAGCCATATGCCGGTGACCAAAAAGTGTGACTCCTGCCTGGCAAGATCTTCCCGCAGGTGCGGGTACGTCCGGCAGAAAGGTGGTGCTCCTGGATGAAAAGGATATCTATGGGTCCTCCAACGAGAGCCCTCTGGATCTCCTGGCGAAGTCTGCCCCGACCAATGTAGCAGCGATGTCCACCGAGACCCTGGATGTTCCATGAGAGGATCCTCATGTATGAGCTATGGCAAGTGAAGCAGCCTCCACTGGCTCACCCCTCTCAACTGGCCCGGATGATCTGCCCTCCACTCTGTGAGTCTTGGGCGCCGGCTTGGAGGGAGAATAATCACTGTCTGTCCGGGTGCGGAGTCTCTCCAAAAAGAGGGTGACCTGTCTCTGTGTCCAGCCCCACTCCGCCTTCGCCCTGTCCAGGGCATAGGCGTGCGACCAATCCTCTGCATATATGTTTCTAAAGGTAGGCTGCACCCTCGGGGCGGCATGGAGGAGAATCAGAAGCACCGCCTCAACTGAGGTGTGGACCGGATCCGCCCGCCAGTCTCCTATACCAAACAAGCTCATGCGGGCTGAGTGTAACCGGGTCTGCAATAGGTCCGTGAGCCCCAGGTCACTGAAGTGGTGAGAAAACTCCAGTATCTGATCACGCAAAACTTCCTCTACAGAGTTGCAATCCCATGCCGTGTCTGGGGCAACACTGAGAGGAAAGGAGAAAGCCACCATGCTGCTCACCACAGAGGGAGAACGAGAGGGATGGCACACCACGCAAACTCGCAAGGGCGCGACCAGTGTCTCGAACGGGCCAGCGTCCAGCTGGAGGCACCTGAAAAAACCGTAATCCACTGGTAGCCCCATCACTCGCGGGGGCCCCCCATGGGAGGCTGGAGAGAACTCTGTGGCGGGCGAAGCAAGGATCGCCATCTCCACCGGCCCAGAGTGGCGGTGGAACAGCCGCTGGACTGAGCTCTGGCCTACCCAGTTGCGCTGCCCCGGGGCAGTGGGTGGTCTGGCGAAGTATCCTGGAGAGGCCGAGGGAGGGATGGGGACTCGCGGCGAGGAGGGGGGAGAGCGAGGAGAGGATGGAGAGGCATCTGCCAGAGGATAGGTGTCAGGGGGGGCCGCCGGGGGAGGCGGGAGGGGGGGGGCTGGGGGGGGAGAGGGGAGGGTGGAAGGAGTGCTCTCCGGGTGAGGGGAAGGGGAGCCGGGGGTCGAAGAGTGCGGCCCAGGATCCTCAGGAATCTGCTCCAAGGAGGGGGCGGGGCCCCCCGCGGGGGGAGGCGGGAGCGGGGTCTCCACGTGGGAGGCTCCACCAGCGGCCTCAACGGGCACTGAGTCTGAATCCTCGTCCATCGGGGTGGGACCTGCTGGCCGCCTATCCCTGACAGGAGCATAAGTGCGGATAGGTGCCTGTACGCCAACCGGAGTCGCCTGTCCGCCAGCCTGTGCTGCCTGCTGGCGTCTGCGATGGCGGTCCCTGCGGGCCGGGCGTTTCCGCCGGCGAACCTCCTGCCATCCGCCAGCCTCCTGGGACTGCGCGGCATCCTCCGCCGGGGCCTGCTTGTCAGATGATGGCGCCTGCTGTGACGAGCCAGGGATGTCCGGTCTCTGAAGTGGATGGCCACCCCTTGGGTCTCCTGCAGGGGGTCCGGAGGCGGCATAGCGTGAAGGATGAGCCCCCTTGCGGGGACAGGCGCGTGCGAGATGGCCCATCTCCCGACATATGTAACACTGGCCGGGGAGGCCCGAATACTCCACGCGCTGTATCATATGTCCTCCAGAAAGACAAGGGAGAAGGATCGTCTTCGGGAGGGACTCCGGTGACGGAACCACAACCCGAATGGCCGGGAGTCCTGCTGCCCGAGCAATCACTGAAGCCGCTGTCTGAGGCGTCTCCACCACCTGCCCGAACGCCTTGCCAATGGATGACAAGAGGGGCAAGTACTCCCTACGGAGTCCAGGAAAGCAGATAGTGACGGGGAAACTTGTCGCGCCTGCTAGCGGGTCAGAAGCGGGGTCGAAACCATGAGTCCATCGCGCCAGGAACGCCCGGGATGAGCGGAGGGCAATGGGGCTCCGACCCAGCACCATCTGAGCTGCCTGTGGGGACTCGAAATCCACCTGGTAGTAGCCACGTCCCAAAAAATCTACGCTGACGATCTTGGCGGGCACGCCAACAAGGTTGCCTTGCAGAAGGTCGCGAAGCTCTCTCCGCATCGGACGGCTACCCACTATCTTGCAGACCAAGGAGGAGGCCTCAAGAGCGGAAACTGTGGAAACAAACAACTGAAGATCTTCAGCTGTGAACTCCAGACGGAGACCGGAATCGGCAGGGTTAGTCGGAGCGGCTTCCATGGAGTCCTCCAGAGGGAAAAGGCCAGAAACCGGGGTCACCAACGGGAGGGACACAGCCCTGCGAGGAAAAAAGAGAGGCGGAGGGCTACAGGATAGCGGGGGCGGGCCCGGGGGGGGAGCTGAGGCGGGGAGGAGATAGCGGTGGGCGGAGGGGCGAGACGGAAGGGAGGAGAGAGAAGGCGGAGGGGGGAGAGGTGGCGGGGGAGAGAAGAGAGGCGGGGGAGAGGGAGGCGAAGGGGATAGAGAGGCGGAGGAAAAAATGACGGGGGAAGGAAGCAAGCGGCGGGGGGAATGGCGGGGAAGGCAGCGAGGAAGGTGGCGAAGGAAGAGAAGGCGGGGGGAAAGAAGGAGGGCGGAAACGAGGAGGGAGGCGGGGGACTGAAGGCGGGGGAGGACGCGAGGCAGAAGGCGGGGGAGAGATGGTGAAGAGCGCAATGAAGGAGGCGGGGGAGAGGACGGAGGAGACAGGGGAGGACTGGCGGGGGGGAGAGTGGGGCGCGATGGCGAGAAGCAGCGGGGGGGGGGGAGACACGGAGCTCGCAGGCGAGGTCGTCAGTTAGCCTCATAATAATCAAGTCGGTTTTGTCTATTTTACCCACAAAACATTGTCCAAAAAGTCATATTTTGTGTCCAAACTATGTCCAAAAGGTGTCCCAACCATTGGGCTTTGTCTTGGGCACTTCCTGGAGCTTGTAGGGCTGCAAAATCCACCCTAAATCTGCCCATATATTTGCTAATGAGAATATCCATGTCTATGAGCATCGGGATTAACGGATGCACATGACACCTGTTGCCATGCCATAGAACCTGGCTGCCTGCTACCAGCCGACAAGCTCTTATGCTCTCCCATGATGATGATGCTAATGTTGATGATGATGATGCTAATGAAGATGATGATCTGAAGTTGATGCTACTGATGATGTGAGGCTATTGATGGTGACCTAACTACTTATTAACCAGGTATTAAGATTGTTCATGCAGAGGATTAGCCATGGCATGGGCGTGCACGTGACATGTGTGGATGCTAGATAATCACTGTAAATCAAAATTCCCAGTCCTATAAGGAATTCGGCAAGTAGAGAAAGCTTCCAGATAATGACGACTAGCCCTTTTTGCAATCGCCCTATTGAGGAACAGCTCCGGATGAATGGTTGACATGCATTGGGACAAGCTAAGTGATGGCGACCAGCCTTGCTCCCAAGTTCTTATGCTAGAAATCAGCTTTTCCTTTGCTTTCTTATGAGTGCCTAGGCGAGAAGGTGCTAAATTCAGCCCTGAGTCTCCTCTTTTAGCAACTTGTGCCATATTGGGAGTGTCCAAATATTATTCATGTCAATTTCCATGCGCCTAGCCATTAACTCTCTGTGTGCTTTAAAATGTGATTGTCACATGCACTCTCTGGAGTGTGACGTTGGACATGCTTCTACCCATTGGCAGTCGTGTACGTGGACGGATTCATGTAGTTTACAAGGGCTAGTGTGCCAAAACATTGTAATATTGTCTAGGCGCCCAATGAGCAGCCAAGTGTGGGCCTAGTTATTGGGTTACTGTGTGAACACACTTAGTTGGACATTATTATTAGGATTGGCAGAATTGGTAGCCAAATCACTGTTGGAATTAGGGTTGTAGGAAAGTACACAAAGCTTGGAGAAGAAGAAGCAAGAATGCACACAACACAATGTCTTAGATTGTGTCAATGTACAAAAGATAAGTTAGCCCTAGAAGAATGGGCGTATATACAAGTCGGAGGAAAAAACCTCCTAAAGAGGGAAAAAGTGCCCCGGCGGTCCTAAGTGTGTTCACACACATCACTGCCTATATATATGGCAACAAATCCCCCCTGGGAGTGATGGTGTGAACGAGAGCTGCACTCATGTATAGGGAAGTGCCATGCCCGAAGTAGATCAGTCCACAAAGGGGAGCAAGTCCAAAGCTTTGCGGAAAGCTTCAAACTTCTCACGAGGAAGCGCCTTTGTGAAAAGATCGGCGAGGTTGTCCTATGTTGGCACATATGCCAAGCTGATCTCTCCTGCTGAGAGTCTCTCCCTGACATAGTGATAATTTACCTCAATGTGCTTTGTGCGAGCATGAAAAACTGGGTTTCTCGCAACTGCCAATGCGCTCTGACTGTCAGTGTAGATAGAGGTGGCAGACTCCTGTCCAACACCCAAGTCAGCCATAAGCCGTCTGAGCCACACACACTCAACCGTAGCTGTGAAAGCTGCCTTGTACTCAGCTTCACAACTAGAAGTGGCCACAGTAGGTTGCTTCTTGCTCAACCAAGATATGCATGAGCTATCGAGCATGATACAAAAACCACTTGTGGACACTCTTGTGTCATAGCAACCAGCCCAATCTGAGTCTGAAAAAGCATGTAAATCTGGCGACAACAATCCCCCCTTGGGATAAAACAACCCAAGATGTATGGTGCCACTCAAGTAGCGAAAGATGCGTTTAACTGCCTTCCAATGCTGAGACCCTGGACTATGCATAAACCTGCTCACCTGTGATACTGCAAACTGAATGTCCGGCCTCGTAATGCATACATAAATGAGGCAACCAACAGCTGTCTGATAGAGTGTGACATCAAAGTGATCTCCAGCATCATGAAGACTCAACTTCAAATCTGTCTCCATTGGAGTAGCAATAGGCTTGCAATCTTCAAGGCCAAATCTCCGCAGCAATGTCTCAATATACTTTGTCTGACACAAAGCAATATCTCCATCACACTATTTAAATTGTATTCCCAAATAATGATGCAAATGTCCCAAATCTGACATCTCAAAAGAGGCATTCAAATCAGCCTTAAAATCAGCAATATGACTCTCATTTGGTCCTGTGAGCAGCATGTCATCGACATAGAGAGCAATGATTGGATGTACATCATCCACACGTTTAATATACAAAGTGCAGTCAAATATGCATGTATCTTTTCATACCAAGCTCGTGGAGCTTGCTTTAAACCATATAAAGCCTTTTTCAAACCTGCACACTTTGTTTTCCTGCCCTCTTTAAACAAAACCACGAGGCTGCGATACATACACCTCCTCATGCAAATCTCCATTCAAGAACGCAGTCTTTATGTCCAACTGATGTACATTTCAACCATTATGAGCTGCCAATGCACAAATGCTACGAATGGTAGTCATACGACAAGTGGGAGCAAAGGTCTCATCAAAATCAATGTCCTTTTCTTGAGCATAACCCTTTGCAACAAGTCTAGCCTTATAGCGATCAACACTGCCATCTGGCTTTCGTTTCAACTTAAAAGCCCACTTACATCCAATGACCTTTTTACCAATAGGCAAATCACACAAAGATCATGTACCATTCTTCATTATAGCATCATATTCACTGCCAACCAATTTTCTGATTTTTGTGTCTCATCAAATGAAAGAGGTTCTTCCTCTTCACACATACTAGACACAGCTAAAGCATAACAATCTGATGCATAAGAGGCATGCTAAAAACCTGAACGAGTACGACTAGAAATAGGTGCATCAATTTTACTATCACGCAAGGTTTGCACCAGCCATTTAGGCATACCTCTAGCTTGCTCATTTTTAGCCCTATCCTCATAAATTACATCCTGTAAATCTGCATCAGAAATAGGCTGATCTATGATGTCGTTTGAAATCTGCATAGGCTGAATATTTGTCTCATTAGGACTTACATTTGAATTCCCACCTGTAAACAGAGGCAACAACGTATCAAATACATCCCGTGAGCTCACACCTGTCTCTTTGGTACATGATAACAAAGGTTGCACAACATCTTCCACAAAAACAACATCTCGACTAATCAAGATACGCTTTGACTGCGGATGATACAATCTGTAACCCTTGCTCTCAGCACTGTAACCAACAAAAATGCATTTGACAGCCTTATCATCCAATTTTCTACGTTGTTGCACAGGCACTAAAGCATAGGCCAAGCAACCAAAGACACGCAAGTGACCAATAGAAGGCTTCCTGCCATGCCAAGCTTCGTATGGAGTAACAGACTGCAAGGCCTTAGTGGGACACCTGTTGAGTATACACACATGACAGTCTCAAGCCAAAACGCATGTGGCAAAGCTTGGCTCTTGACCATACATTGTGCCATCTCCATAAGTGACCTGTTTTTCCTCTCAACAACACCATTTTGCTGAGGGGTATACGGTACTGTACATTGGCGTTTTATCCCACGACTAGCCAGAAATGCATCAAACTCTTTAGACATGTACTCTCCCTCTCGATCAGAACGGAGGGTGCCCACAGTACAATTGGATACATTTTCAACCATAAGCAAAAACTGTTTGAAGCACAAAAACACTTCGGACTTTGCCTTCATCACTATGTACAAGTTGCAATTTGCGAGTGGCCCGCACAGAACCATCCTTTGGAAACGCAAAACGCTGCATTTTGCCCAAAATACAGCTTTCACAAACATGTTTCAATGGTGCCTCAAGAGGGGGCAATGAAGTAACCATATCAAATTTCTGCAAACGCAGCAAACTAGCAAAGTTCAGATGACCAAAACGAGCATGCCATAGTTTTGCATTTGAAACTGCCTTTTCATGAGAAACTGCATTTGCTGAATCTTCCACACACTTGTCATAAGAGTTGAGCCTATACAGCCCACGAAACAAGGTGCCAGATGCAATAATCGTATCACCAGAAGTCAAATCATGAACAGTACATCTGTCATCCATAAATTTGATTACAAGTCCAAGTCTAGCAAGCGCAGAGACAGACAATAGATTCTTCTTTATCCCTGGCACATACAAAGCATATGAAAGTGTGAAAGCGCTACCATTTGCAGCAGTAAGCATAATTTTACCAACGCCCTTCACTAGATAAGAAGCATTATTGGCACATGTGACAGTATTCCCATTAGGGACAGCCTCAAGACAAGTGAACATATCACGATGCGAGGTAATGTGCTTTGTAGCACCACTTGCTATGGCCACTGACTGAAACTGATGCAAAAGCTACCTGTAATGGAGCAAAGACTGAACAGAAAACAACTCGTGCTATGTAGCACGGTCCACAATAGAATACGTATGCATGTTTTGCAGAAAACTGCACTGTCGAAATTTCTGCACAAAGTGACGAAAACACTTGTACAGAACTTGTAGTGCAAAAACGGAGTCCGAAACGACCTCAGATGCAATTTCTGAGAACGCCAAGCCCTACGGGCTTATTTGTAGAGTATAGGGACCTGCAAGCGCTCGTGAAAGCTCACCTCAATCGGAGAACGTGAGTCGGAGGGTGCTAGCGGCGTAGCCCTGGATAAGTTAGCCCTAGAAGAATGGGCGTATATACAAGTCGGGAGAAAAAACCTCCTAAAGAGAGAAAAAGTGCCCCGGCGGTCCTAAGTGTGTTCACACACATCACTGCCTATATATATGGCAACAATCACCAACATTAGACACTAAAAATAGGAGTCTAGGCCTTAGCCATTTTCATTCATTGATTAGTCAGTCATCATTGAGTCATTGAGAGCTTAGGAGCAATGCTACTATTAAGTATCTCTATTTTGCATTGTATAGACTTTATGTTAGTTATACGTGGTAGATTAGTTCATCTGTCTCTACTATGTATTGTGCATGAAGAAGTAGTTTGTGCATGGGTTTAAGTTTCTGATTAGACACTAATTGCAATTATTCAATTCATAAACACACTTCCGCAAGCACCCATGTTTACATTGGTATCTGAGCATAGGTTTTGATGGGAGAAAAAATGGTCCAACAACATCAATCTCTACAAGAACATAGAGGAACCATATAGGATAGAGAGGGGTGAGGAGATTGTCTAGCAGTTGGAGAGTGACTTGGCAACTTTTTGACAAGAGATCCAAGCAAGAAATGCAACACATATAGTGGTAAGTCCATCCATAGATAAAGCTCAACAGGAGGGAGTGCCCGAGGATGTTGGAAAGCTTTTACAAGAGGTAGTTGTATCGGTGACAGGGTTCCCAAGTAAGGAGCAAATTTTGGAGGATGAGTCCAATGAGTAGACACTACCAGGCTTATGTAGGGCAATCCATCCTAGAGTCCATTTCTGTTTCCGAGGACAAAGAGGAATCCTCAAGTGAGTTTCAAACTTTTCTCTCTAAATCCATTGAGGAGGAGGATTCCACAGTGGTGTTTGTTAGAATTTGTGCATCTCTGTGTTTTGGGGCTATACCTATTATTGGGTATTTTATACATTTTCTCCTATTTATTTTGTCCAGGGCTTGTCGGCCAGGTCCCTATTGCACTAGATAAGGAGTTCCCCATTATTCTCTCCATCATCCACTTCCCTTGCACAAGATTCTCTTCGGATCTTTCTATGCATTTGAACACGAGTTTGACTGGTGAATAACCCTCGGGATGTACCTTGCAAGGGCAGCTCTACGGTCCTGAAAACAATTCCATGCTGTCTTTTCTCATGAAGGCCAAGGTTATCCATGACCAATTACTGGCTATGGGTGCATTTTCCTCTTCTCAGCTGGCTGCTCTTATCCTCACCAAGCTTCTTCTGGACTATGATGTGATTTCTTGATCTTTGTGGTGCTAGGTCACATCCAGTCAATTGGATTTTGATGATCTTAGCTTCCTACTTTTGAAGGAGGAGTCCGTTCTCATCTCATAGGGTAAGTTGAAGGTGTTAGCCAACAATTCTGACCATGCACTTTTCTCAGTTCAAAAGAAAGGTTGGAGTCGCTGCTTTACTTGTGGAAAAAGAGGCCATCTGTCCAAAGATTGTTTGTCCAAGAAGAAGGACAAGACCAAGGGCAAGGCTTCATCTCAGAGAAAAGACAAAGACACGACACATGATAGTGATACAGATTCTAGTGCTCCCAAGACGCTTCCGCCTCAGGAGAACCCAGATGGTGTACTTCTCTAGTACACATGCAATTTCCCCCCATGTCCTTCCAGCCAGAAGAGGCTTGTGGGCGGAAGAGGGGGCTGATTGCAGCTCCACTTACTGGTGCATGGGGACCATGATTCGGAGTTCCAAGCATTAGACATATGGCAAGACATGGTTATCTTTGGTACAGCACAGATTATGAACTGGATCTGTTCCAAGTTCATTGTTTGAGGCTTTTGGGATGTGATGTGTTCCGTCTATTGTTGGGGATTATGGGCGTGGTGTGTCCAGCAGCTCATCATCTATTCTTGGAGCTCACTACACACTTGTGTAGGAATTCGTGGCCAAGCAAAGTTCCTTGCTGTTCGTGGTGGCATCTTGTTTCGAGGAAACAGGTTGGCGGGTGCTCTCTCCATGGTGATTCCAGTATTCGCGGTGCTGGAGGGTCCATGGTTGCATCTTCATCGACTTATCTTCTTCCGACTCTTGCACACTATGAGCTGCAGAGAGGGTGTTAGTATTTGGGCATCTCTGTGTTTTGGGGCTATACCTATTATTGGGTATTTTATACATTTTCTCCTATTTATTTTGTCTAGGTCCTGTCGGCCATCCCTAGAGGCAGTCGGCCAGGTCCCTATTGCACTATATAAGGAGTTCCCCATTATTCTCTCCATCATCCACTTCCCTTGCACATTGTTCGACACTCAGTTGTTGCTGGCTATTGCCATTGTAAAGCTTTACTGTTGTTATAAAAGGTGATCTTTTCAACTCTGTCAATATCCTTTGCACTCTCTCATAAGTTTATTGTTTATGCTTCCGCATGTGCTATTTCCTTCAGTGTCTACCATGCTAGCTAAGCATCTTGAGGGGCTAGTGTAGCGCCCATAGATCTCAAGGAGGTAGTATTGGAGACATCGTTGGAGATAGCAGGTCCAATAGCCATGCTATTGGAGTTTGGACCGATGTGGAGTAGGGAGCGAGTTCGCTAGAAGATCCGTATTAGGTTGGAGCGATGGAGCATCGTTTGTACCCGTGCTAGCTGTGCATCTAGAGAGGGGCTAGTCCAGTGCTTGCAGCCCCTGAGGAGGCAGTAGTGGAGACATCATTGGAGACAACAGTGATGGGAGAATTAAGGTTAGGTCATGTGGGAGACATACACAGAGAAACAAGGGAGAGAGAGAGAGAGAGTTGTGGGGATAAGTCAACTCATGAGGCATGAGTGTGTGACTCCCCTATCACACATGTATATTGCACTAGTACACATAGTGCACTTAGTACATTAAAAGTACTAAGTGTACTATGTACTATAACTTATGGGCTTGTACACACTATAAGGGTGGGCATTATGCCTTTACCCCAACAACCTCCCACTTAAAGGCAAAGTGCCCTTAAGTAAAGGAAAAGAAAAATCAGCATGTACATGATAATATACAAGGCCATATCAAGGCTGAAACTGGCCTCATCCAATGCCCATCAAGTGTCTGCAATGAGCAAACTGCTCCGGAGGCAAACTCTTTGTCAACAGATCAGCCGGGTTGTCATCCGTGTGAATCTTAACAAGCTGAATTTGCTTGTTCTCTATCACCTCTCTGATGAAATGATACTTCACATCCACATGCTTCGTCTTTGCATGAAAGACAGGGTTCTTTGCCAACTGGATGGCACTCTGACTGTCACAATGCAACAATGGAATATCCCCTGTATAACCCAAATCAACCACTAACCGAGATAGCCATAATGCCTCCTTGCAAGCCTCTGTGGCTGCAATATACTCGGCTTCTGTAGTAGATAAGGCAGTGCACTTCTGCATCCTGGATATCCATGACACAGCACCTCCTGTGAATGTAAACACATAACCGGTAGTAGACTTCCGGTTATCTGGATGACCGGCATAATCCGAATCCGTGTAACCATGCACTAATGCATCCTGTTTGCCAAAGCAAATGCACGTATCCTGTGTGCCCTTCAGGTATCTCATGACACCTTTCACTGCTTCCCAATGCTTCTTGCCAGGGTTGGCCATGTATCTAGAAACCACTCCCACTGCAAATGCAATGTCCGGCCTAGTAGCAACCATGGCATACATGAGACTGCCACAAGCTGAAGCATACGGAATCTTGGCCATATCAGCCCTGTCACTATCCGACTGTGGGCTGTCCATAGCACTGAGTTTCACATATGGAGGCAAAGGAGTACTAGTCTTCTTCCCCCCATTCATATTGAACCTCTGCAAGACTTTGCCAATGTATTCCTTCTGAGACAAATACAACACATGCTGATTTCTGTCCCGAAGTATCCGCATACCCAAAATGTGATTTGCATCACCCAAATCCTTCATATCAAAGGTTTCATGCAGCCTCTTCTTCAAAGCATCCATCTCTTTACGAGATTTCCCGGCAATCAACATATCATCAACATACAAAATGAGAATCAAGAGACTGCCATCCAAAGCTTTCTTGGTGTACAAGCAGTGATCTATGTCACTTCTCCTGAATTTCTGAGATTTCACGAATGTATCAAATTTATGATACCATTCTCTTGGTGCCTGTTTGAGCCCATAAAGACTCTTTTTCAGCTTGCATACAAGCTTCTCCTTTCCACTCACTGCATAACCCTCTGGCTGCTGCATATATATCTCCTCATGGAGATCACCGTGAAGAAAAGCAATCTTCACATCCATCTGAATCAAGTCCAGATCATCATGCGCAACCAAAGCCAACACAGCTCTAAGTGTGGTCATTTTGACCACTGGAGAGAAGATCTCATCAAAGTCCACACCATATTCCTGCTTAAAGCCCTTAGCCACTAACCTGGCTTTGTATCTAGGCTTTGCATCTGGTGCAACTTTAAGCCTGTATACCCACTTGCATGGCAAAACTTTCTTGCCTGCAGGCAAAGGCACCAACTTCCATGTTCCATTTTTATGCAGAGAATCCATCTCTGACTTCATGGCACGCTCCCAAAGAGCCTTGTCTGCCCTCTGTAAAGCCTCCTTATAACATGAGGGCTCCCCACAGTCAGTGAGCATCAAGTAGTCAACCCCTGGAACAAACCTGTCAGGGGCTCTGGAGGGTCTAGTGGACCTCCGTACCCAATGACCATCATTTGCAGGTTGCTGTCCAGCCTGCATATCACCCATTGGGGGCTCCTGTTCCATGCCATAAGGCTGAAATATCATGCCCGGTATTTCTTCTAACTGTGGTATATCCATAGGGATATCTTCTGCCATCTCTCGCTGTCCATTTGGACCATTTTCAGCACCATTTAAGGGCTGGTTTTCCTGCTGTAATGGCTGATTTACAGCCCTTTGTTGTTGTCCATGATGTCCATCATCATCAAAGATGACTCTGCCAGGCTCCTGTTGCCTTGCAGGCTCCTTATACATGCATGTTTCATAAAAAATGACATCATTGCTGCGTATGATCTTTCTATTCATGGGATCCCATGGTGGAGAGTATATGTCCAAACAGTTTCAGGACTTTTGTGATGCTAAAGGCATCAAGAGGGAGCTCTCTACTCCTTATGATCCTCCACAAAACGGGACAGCAGAGAGGATGAACAGGACCATTCAGGAGAAGGTCCGTTCTATGTTGTCACATGCTGCATTACCTCATGGTTTTTGGGCTGAAGCTGTTATGACAGCCGTTCACCTTATAAACAGGTCACCTAACACGAGGCTTGGTGGGAAAGTGCCAGAAGAAGTATGGACAGGGAAGCCTCCGTCATACAAGCACTTGAGAGTGTTTGGTTGCGTTGCGTACGTGCACATACGCAGGGAAATGCGCACCAAACTTGATCCTAAGTCTCACAAATGCATATTCCTAGGATATGGTGACAGAGGTGAAATGGGGTATTTCAGTGTTTTGCCAGTTTGATTCTCAACAAGAGCAACAAACTTCTCAAACACTGAGAATGTATCACTCTTCAAACGAAGAGGATAAACCCACACCTTGCGTGTGGCATCATCAATAAAAGACAAAATATTTTGCCCCTCCCAAAGAAAGCTGAGGCATCTCACATACATCTGTATGCACAAGCTCTAACTGAGCATCTTTCTGTCCAAGAGCTTTCTTGTGGGGGCACCGTAGTTGCCTACCATATATACAATGCTCACAAAACTGAAAACTTGAAAACTTTAGAGAAGGCAAGTAACCCAAACGAGACAATTGCTCCATTCCCTTGACACTCATGTGTCCCAACCGGCTATGCCACATAGAAATTTCCGGCAGCTTGGTTGCATTTACATTAGCATGGTGACAAACACCTGCATGCATGAAATAAAGAGTGTCCACCTTAGAGCCTCTGGCAACAACCAGTGAGCCCTTACTAATCTTCCACTTTCCACGACCAAATGTGGTAACATAATCAGCATCATCAAGCTGTCCAGTAGAAAGCAGATTCTTCTTGATCTCAGGCACATGCCTGACATCATGGAGCATAAGCTGTGAGCCATCTGAAAACACAAGCCTCACATCACCTCTGCCAAGTATCTTGCATGCATGGTTATCACCCAAATAAACCACTCCTTCATTGCCAACAGTATACCTGACAAACAAGTCTCTGCAACCTGTGACATGAAAGGAGGCACCTGAATCAATGATCCATGAGTGCATACCATGACCACCTGTAAGAAGTGAATGGGCATCAAGTGAAGACGTAAAGAGGACCTCATCCTCACTGCCACCTGCATGTGACACATTGATTTCTTCAATCTTGACTCCACTTTTGCCCTTTGGCTTCATCCTTGTCTTTGTCTTTGCCTTTTCCCTTTTCTTTTTGATCATTTTTCCATTTGTAGCATTGCTTTTTAATGTGTCCCTTTTTGCCACTAATGGCATTCCAAATCCTTTTTGGAGCGAGACTTGCTCCTTCCCCGTTCTTGGCTTTTCCCCCTTTGCTGGGATCTCCCACGTGCATTCATTGCATTGGACTTTCCAACAGAGTTGTTCTTCCTGTTCATCTCTTCTTGAAGAAGAGCACCCTCAACATCTGCATATGACAACATAGCATTCGAATTGCTAGTGGCTGTCCTAAATGTGTCCCAACTCTCTAGCAAAGTGCATAACAAAAAAGTGGCTTTGAACTCATCGTCCATTGCCAACTTTTGATTAATGACCTGGCTGACAATACCATTAAACTCATTTAGATGGGCTGTCATAGACGCCCCTTCCTTCATCTGAAGACCTAAGAGTTTCTTCAACCAATACACTTTGCTTGAGGCACTTTGTTGGGCATACAAGTCCTGCAATCTCTGCCACATTCCCCAAGCTGTCTTCTCTTCACGAATGCTGAAAAGTAATGAGTCTGACACAGACAACATGATAGTAGATCTTGCCAGCTCATCCATATCTTCCCACTCTTCAGCAGTAAGAGAAGCGGGCATTACACCCCTTTCTTTGATAGGCTTGTGCTGCTTTTTCTGGAGCAACACATTGTAGCACTGGGTTTGCCAAATATCATAGTTATGCGAGCCTTCAAGCTTCTTGATGTGAAGCAATGAAGAGCTCTCACCTGTGGTTGCCATAGCAAAATGCAACCTGTAAATGCCTGACTCCCTGCAAAAAATGTGCAAACACTGCACCAAAAGCACACAAAGTGCTCACAGTTTTTCTCCCAAAGTTTATCTCCCACTGCGGAAGCACAAATGCAACTTTTCTCCCACTTTATGTGATGAAATCACCAAAATCTGGTTGCTGCAGATTTTGGACAGCACCTTAAATGTGCTCTTTTGCCCTTCAAAAGTACTGTACAACAATACTAAGTGCTCACCTATAATGTACCAAACCTGTACCGGCAAGTACAGCAGCTAAAATTGAACCTTTTGGTCACTCAAAACAGTGTACAGCCATGCCAAAACATGCACAAAGCTGTGCCAAATCTGTACCAGCAGGTACAATAGCAATAAATGCTCTCCTGGCTGTCCAAATGAGTGAAAATCAGACTTTTACAGTCCCGTACACTGCATACAACAGTCCCGAACAGAAATTGGGCAAAAGCCCCTTGACTGCAAGCTGATTTTTGAGGATTCAAGGCATAAATGTCTTGCCTGCTGCTTTGCCAAGCTCAACAAGCATACAAACTTGAAAAGCCCCTTGAATTAAGATCAATCGCTGATCATACATGGTACATTGGCGCACATGAAGGCATCCAGAGTGTTCACGATGCTTCCCCCTGGCCACATATACATCCAATACATGAAAGCCCCTTGATTTACAGGCACATTGAGTGCTTGTAAGGCATCAGCACATTATCCACAGCATCAAATGCGATCGCCTGCATGCAAATCAACTCAATCGGCACAAAAGCCCCTTGATTTGCACTGCAATTTGCTGCAATTTTGCCCAAATGTGCGATTTTTCACATCATACAGCATGTATGAGTGCTTAATTGCACAATTACATCAAAAGCCCCAAATTTCGACATCCAATTTCCTGCAAATTGATCCTGATTTGACCAATTTCCTGCAAATTTAACCTGATTGTGACCAATGTCACCCAATTTTGCTCAAAAATTGAGCAATTGGGCACCTGTACCTGCTCAATTGTTGATTGTACTTGCTCAATTGCAAATCCCACAAAAAATTGAGGCAAATACCTTGATTTCTTTGAATTTCGTGTTGGAGGGCTCTTCAGGCGTGCTGCAGAAGCGTGCATTGTGTAGGTGATCTTCTTTTCCGCCTGAACGCACGCATGCACCTCTTGTAGGAAAAAGAAATGGCAGAGAAAAAATAACTTCTTCACACAGAAGGCGTAGAGTGAATCTCCGCTGGTGAACGTCTTGTGGCCGGCACCGCTATGGACGCCAGCACGGGCGAGATTCTGTGGCAGGGAAGCACCAACGCGACCGTATATGGTGGCTTTGCGTTTTTTCTCTCCTCTTCGCTTCGCTTCTTGCGCTTGCGCTTCACGCCCAGCCTGCGACCTTCCACGCTTACGGCTGCTGCCTTCGCCACTCGCCTAGGTGGCCAGCCGACTCCTTCACGTGTTCACGTAGAACTCCTCCACCTGCGCCTTGCGCAGCAGGCCGCCCGTGCTGCCCCCGTCGATTGGTGACGGCATGTCTGGCTTCAGCTGCGGAGGTGTGAAACCCGCCGGGGCCTAATCTGCTGAAGCTTGCGTGGAAGGAGCAGTGCCTGGCCAGACCTCGTGGCTGTTGGGCAGCCCACGCTACTGGCTGGGGCTGGCTGGGCAGCCCACGCTGGTTGGCTGGGCAGAGAAAGGCGACCAAAAAAAAAGAACAAGGCGACCCCAGATCAGAATTCAGCACGACCAGTACGACTGCATCAGGGAGAAGAGGGAGGGACCAAAGCTCTGATACCAGTTGATGGGAGAATTAAGGTTAGGTCATGTGGGAGACATACACAGAGAAACAAGGGAGAGAGAGAGAGAGAGAGAGAGAGAGTTGTGGGGATAAGTCAACTCATGAGGCATGAGTGTGTGACTCCCCTATCACACATGTATATTGCACTAGTACACATAGTGCACTTAGTACATTAAAAGTACTAAGTGTACTATGTACTATAACTTATGGGCTTGTACACACTATAAGGGTGGGCATTATGCCTTTACCCCAACAAACAGGTCTAGTAGGCATGCTATTGGAGTTTGGACCAGTGTGTGGAGTAGAGAGCAAGTTCGCTAGAAGATCCGTACCAGGTTGGGGCGGTGGAGAATCATTTGCACCTATGCTCCAAGTCAAGTAGGAGAGGATGTTACATGCACACCCTTTTGAGTGTGACGTGGATGTGCTTCTACGCATTGGCCAGCTCAAAGGTTGAGTGCGTGGTCGGATTCATGTGTTTGTAAGGGCTATTGTGCCAAATCATTGTAACATTGTCGAGGCACCCAATGAGCAACAAGTGTGGACATAGTTATTGGGTTATTGTGTGAACACACTTAGTTGGACATTATTATTAGGGTTGGTAGAGTTAGTAACAACTCACCAACATTAGACACTATAAATAGGAGTCTAGGCCTTAGCCAAATTCACTCATTGATCAGTTAGTCATCATTGAGTCATTGAGAGTTTAGGAGCAGTGCTACCATTTTGTATCTCTATTCAGCATTGTATACATTGTAGATTAGGTCATCTCTCTATTACGTATTGAGCATGAAGAAGAAGCAATTTGTGTATGGGGTTAAGTCTATCTCTTTTCAGCATTGTATAGACTTCACATCGTAGATTAGGTCCTCTCTCTATTACGTATTGAGCATGAAGAAGAAGCAATTTGTGCATGGGGTTAAGTCTCTGATTAGGCGCTAATGGCAAATTGCAATCAATCAATTCATAAACACGCTTCTGCAAATACTCATGTTACACTAGTCTTTGTGAACAATTTTTAACTGCCCAGCCTGTTTTTAATGAAGTGTGGACGTGTAATCATAGACCTTAGTAATTAAATAAAACTAAGCTGTAAAAGAGTCGTGTGGACACTTACCACTTGCAAAACCCATAAGACTGCTTTAGGCCTAAATAGGTAGTGCACACAAGCGTCCGCAGGGTGCCTAAGCGTCCTCGGTCCCAATGGATTACATGCAAAAATACCAGGCATTGTCCACATAGCAAAAACAAATGTTACACATAAAAATAATGTCCAGGCATGCATGAATTATGCACATGCACGTGTGAACTTGGAGAATCACCCATATGCTTCCTTGTACTTCCAAGATTCCACCAGTCATCACAGCATACGATGTGTACATGGCCGGAATCCACACAGGCAAGGCACCATGGATATCGCCTAGCCTTCACAAGACCCAATATCCATACGGGCTCCGCCTAAAAGGTAAAATGTCATGCCATGCCCTTGGACTCTACATGGGCACCACCCATATGATCTATACGCATGCATAGGTCTAACATGCTCGCATGTCCCGCAAAAAGTTAGGGGTTTGTACAAGTTAATTGCAAAAAAGAAAGATTATACTGTTTTTCACTTGCATGTTGAAGCGCTCATGAGAGATTGATCTGTGCATCAAACAGATTTGTAGAATTTCTATTTTGAGTTTTGGATCAGAGTATTGACATTGATCGTTATTATACATTGCAGGTGCTCAGTATCTCAGAGAGTTAGGTGCAAATTCGAAGGGTTTCTGCTAGAAGAGTCTTCCTGGTAGAACTTATGTTTAAGAGTTCTTTTGGACCTTCAATAAAATGAAAACTTCCTGTTTATGTTATGCCCCTTTTGAGTCTCTTGATACTTTCATTTTAGATGATACCTATAGGTGATGGTTGTGACCTGAAAAGTGAGTTTTGGACTATCATCGGGGATATTGTGTCAGTTACGGCTTGTTTAGCTACACAATACAGCAGACTTCTCTCTCATGTGCTGCAGATTTGTTAGGGGTTGAGCTTTGGTTTTTGCTTGGAAGTTGGTGAACCACTACTCTTTGTTTCTGTGTGGTTTGTGTGGTTTCTCTGAACCCTTCAAAATTATTGCCATGCAAGAGGGTATTTTAAATTGGAGTTATGAGAATGGGGTGCCTTGGTAATCAAATATATTTGTGCTGGATTAAAGCAAGGAACTGGATGTGCTTCTTCAAACACTTTACTAGGAGGGTTGTTCTAATGTGGGCTTCAGAGAGATTCTTGCATCTAACAGAGCCGTTTACCTCATCTAGGGTATTAAAACTATTAGGTACTGTGAAGACTGCACATGACTTTTTTGTGTAGAGGACTGCCATCTGGTTGGGATGAATGGATTTCAGCTGTCTAGCAACAAGTTAATATTGCTTTGCACAAGCACTCTGAAGACATGAGACTTCCCTTACTACACAGTCCCAAGTTAATAAAGAAAACAAATCTTTAATGAAAGAGAATTTATGTTCTCTTTCTTATATATTCTTGTTTCTTGTAGTGATCATTTCCTCCCTTTTTGGTTTCAAAACACGAGTGATGCTTGTAGAGCAATTTATTTAACCTGTGTAAAGGGTTCAAACATGTGTGTACTAGGAAATACTTAGCCTTATAGCATGACTGTACTTCCTGCACTAGCTCACCCTAGCTGCCTTGTAATTTGTGTAGCATAACAATTGATGTGCTGGTAGAGCTTCAGTGGTGGGTCTTTAGATCCTTTAGACCTGTCAGATTTTGAAGCTTGGGCTTCATAATCTGCTGTCCTAGTTGTTAGCTTTCTTATTCCCAGTGAGCTACAAGACTATTCCTTTCTTTGAATCTTTATCTTTGAAAATATTTGAAATGGATAGTCATGAGTTTGACACGTGGTTTAATATGGAATGTGATGGCAGGTTGTGCCCATACATGCCAAACTGCATGGCCATATAAAAGAGTAAAGCGAGTCTGTAAAGGCCAACATATATGTTAATGGCTACCATCAAGTTGAGGTCAGCAACCATGTCTTAGTATTAGCTTTTCCCAAAACGTCATACCATATAATGTTATAAAAGAACCACATCAGAATATCTAATATTAACCACATTACAGAGGAACCCATAATGCAGATCTTTATAGTTGCTGTGCGAACAAAATGCATTTTATGTCGGGGGATGTTTCCACGTTAAATTCATCCATACTACGTTCTTTGCAAGTTGCTAAGGTAGTGATTTCTTTCTCAAATCCAAAATGGGGTTCTCTCCCTGGTACTTGATGTGAATAGTCATGAAAACAAGCACAATTTGTTGATGGTTGATCTCAAGGTGAGTCCACAGATTACCTTGTATTCTCAATAATCAAAATCAAATGACATGTACATTCAACAATATACAATCAATATGCATCTTTCAATATGGGCTCTAGAGGTATGTCAAACCCTTTCAGAAAGAGGGTAGAGAAGAATCAGAGATAAGATGAAGAGCATCAGATTTTGGTGTATTGACAAACAAAGCAAATAAACGAGGGAAAACAGGCGTCAAAGGAATTGAGGCCATAGGTATTCCATAGAGGATAAGCATCAAAGATTGATGGAAAAAGAGCAAAAGAAACGAGGGAAAACAAACATATTCCAAAGTTGCCTGTGGTAGCCTTGTGATTCCTATAATACAGCTTGTACGTATTGCATGAATGTGGCTAGTGAGTGTGGAATGCATGAAAAAAAGAAGAAAGAAAGAACAGAGGTATTGAGAAGTGTAGATGAAAAAGCATCATAGATACATGAAATGTAGAGAAGAATACTTACAGAAGTAAGCCTTAAAATGTTCTCTCTCACTTTAAACTGTTGAGCATCATAGATACATGAGATGTAGAGAAGAATACTTACAGAAGTAAGCCTTAAAATGTTCTCTCACTATAGCCTTAACATGTTGCCACTCACTATTGCCAAAGTGTAATACCTGTGTCAGTTGAAGCTACACTCTGGTGGGTTTTCATTGTTAGTTCCCTTGTTGGGAGAGTTGCAACATTCTTCACGGAAGAAATGCTAAGCTGCATTGGACATAAGTGCCTTTGGAAGGCTTTCCTCCCTTCATCATGTTGTATCTTAAATATCATGTGGCTTCATACCGACAAGCAATTTGTCATCCGAGTTGAAGTGCCACCATCTAGATTTTAAAATTCTTGTGGAGATGCCCAGATGCAGTTCTTGTTGAAGTCCCTTGTGGATTAATCCTGTATGGCAACCAAATGGTGACAATTATGAATTGTAGCATAAGAGCTATCACCATGGAGCCTTAAGCATCCTAGATGAGCATGCCTTTTGTTTTGTCTCTATGATGGTAGAGGTCCTCAAGCTTGGCCTTCTCTTCTTTTTGGCTGATGCCTACTTGTGCCTCAGTGGATGTAAACATTGCCAGCATTGTTTGAGTGTCAACATAGTATTTGACTAAGGGGCACCATGCAAGACCAAGGTATAGTCAGCATAGTGCCAAGTGATATAATGGGGTTGCTTTTTTAACTTCTGTCAGTGCCATACAGAGGTGATTTCTTGTGTTGTCAAACTACAAGCCTGAAAGAGCTTAGAGAAACCCATGCTTGAATCAGCGGGAGTATCTTTCCTTAACTAGCAACTGGGAGATCATCCTTAGGGAAGTTGCTTGGATACTCCTGTCCTTCCCGTATTGTCCTTGGTGTAAGTGACCAATAAACATAAGAGCCAAAACCCATCAGTGTCTCCCTCACTTGCCATCTTGTACTTACCGCCCTCACAGCAATTCCACATAAATGATTCACTCAGCCACGGAGGTATGCCACCCAGCTGCCACCACCATATTTGCACCCCCACAACTGGAGGGTTATGAGAAAATTTGAGTGCAAGGATTTGAATAATGGGCTCAAGACCTTTTTCTTCATAGGTTTTCCATGTTTACGAACATGCATGAATCACACAAGCGCATGTACACAAAATGCTTTTGTGTGGAATTGTTTCGATTATAGGAACTATTAAGAGTTGCAAGGAGGATGTCCTTCACAAAGCCTCTTCCAATTCTTGGTTCAGTAATCAAGGGTTTGAATCCCTTGTTGGATGGCAAAGCATGACTAAGGGGAAATGACAATTTTCCTTTGTGCATCTCAGTGCTCTATGTCTCTTGGTACCATCTAGTTCATCCCCTAATGCATTATGCCAACTGATTTGCATTATAGCATACATTCATGACATTGCCTCTACCTCATGCATGCATACTCTTGAAAGTATGCTCTCAAAATTTAGTAGCATTTTGTCATTATTCTGGCATGATATTGGCAGCATAAGATGGCTAACTAGGAGCATTTGGGGGACTCATTAGTCCCATCTTTAGCATTTGAGAATGCCTTCTAATCTTATAACATGATATTTCATGACTGTCTTCAACTATCTACCTCTCTTGCATTTGAACCATTGATCCATGATAGCATGTTTTGCTTATTTTTAGCATACCCTTGGGCACTTTGATGTTGTGACATCCATGTTCATTGCCATAGCTCAATTTGCTTCTTACTAGTTAAAAGTGGGATGACATCATCTTGTTAGTATGTCCCATCACTATCTTGTAATGCCTGTTGGGGTTTTCAAGATGTTTTCTATAAAATCTCCATGTGAGCTCCACATCCCAATTAAAAAATCAAGCTTCACAAGTGGTGAGCCAAGACCATTGCCAAGTGGCAAAGGGCAATGCCAAGTTGCAAAGCAAGAGGTGTGACAAGTATCATGAGATGAGTTATAACATGTAGGAAAGGGGTTTTGACGTGTGGCAAGATCTCAACCCTCCAACTTGCTAGAGGTCTTATGAGGCTAGTCTACCTTGATGAAGAGGGTACTTAATCCAACTAAACACATTTTTTAAATTCTCCTTTTTCTAATCATTAATGTATCCTCTTAATGGAGAGTTATAAAGTGATATTAATGCTTGCATTTTCCATCTACACATCTTTAAGCACTAATTACCAGTTTTATTACACCTATGCCTTCCAATGTTTGCATTAACTAATTGCAATATTGTTACAAAATCATATTATTTTGTAAGATCTAATACTCTTTTCTTTAAGGATCAATCACCCTCTTTTTATTGATAATTTAACATGATGCAATTGACATCATAATTGCTTAATTTTGGGCACAATCCAACTTCCATTTTCCTAACTATCTTCTCCTTATGAATTATTTTAACTAGGGCATAACTACCTACATAATCTAACATAATTAAACAAATTTAAGAATTTGGCTTATGTGCTCATGAAGGTAAAAATGAAACTTGATTACTAGCAATCTTGGTAATTAACATCACTTACCACTACATACCCTTAGTTCATTCCATCTAAGAATAATTTACATTTCAGTCTTTCATAAAGCTCAACACCATCATTTTTGTTAGAAATCAATGCTCCACCCTCATATTTTATTGTACACATGTCCCAACTCACTCAAGATAGACGGGATGCGTTGTTGGACTAGTGCTTCACACATGGGACCAATTCAAGATTTAAAGGGTGTGTTGACCCACAACAATTAACTATGTCCTTCTTAAAGTTATATTCCACAAGTTAGAAGGCTCCTCACATGGGGACTTATCCAAGATTCAAAGGGTACCGAACTAGTCTTCTGACCATAATCAACGTCTCTTTCTTAAGGGTAGACTCCCACAAGATAGAGATAGAAGGCTTCACAATAACTTGACGGTACTTAGTGTTAGAAATTGGGGGCCACTTCTCGGGAGGTCACCCATCCCAGTAGTGCTCATGCCACTGCACGCTTCACCTCCACCACTCTAATCCCTTCCAAGCCACGAAGATTGAAGGAGAAGGGATGATAATGGACCTAGTCTTATATTATTTATGTATGATCTCATTATCCCTGGCACTATACATGTGGTATGTAGACAGCTAGGCCATGACCTTCCAACACCCCTCTCGATGGTGTAGGGTACCTAGAGTCTCTAACGACGCTTAGCTCCTCGGAGGTCTGCCTGCTCTCACAGAGATGTCACCCGGCTATTCCAACATATGCTCGTGTCCTAGTGATTACTCCTGGCATACTAGCATGACATAGCCTTCTTAGTTGTACACGCATTCCGCCTTCGTTCAGCTCCACCGAGAGAAATCGACAAGTTGACCAGCTCCGCTAACAACATCCCAACATGCCCTCCTTGGCTCTTATACCATGTTGGAAATTGGGGACCCATCCTAGTAGTGTTCACGCCACTACACGCTTAACCTCCACCATAAGTAAACATCATTGACACCGTTCATCCAAACGACCTAAAGCCTATCGTAACCCATAAAACACCATATTGGGGAATATGGGAATTTCCCATAAGTTTGGGACATGTGGTCAAATCTTTGGATTAATCATAACTTGAACACCGTTACTCCAAATTGAGCGCTCTATAGCTCACTAGATTCCATTTTCCAAGCGCTTTCCAACAATAGGTCACATGATATGGTTTTGAAAAACTTATAGGCATGTTATCCAGGTCCCACCTTTTTAGTATTCAAAAAATGGGAGTTGGGAAATTCCCAAACTCACGAATATAGTGTTATAAACCATTGGATATATCTAGTGTCATCCTTAAGGTCAGTGAGAACTCACCTGTCCCAAGCATGGATACTAAACTCTTTAGGAGACTATTTGAGTTGAGAACCTTGAACCCACTCTCATATGGTAGAGAGGTGATGGGTGCTCCATTGAATATCCCTATATTGATGGACTTCATGGCTTCAGAAACTAAGATTACAATCACTGCACGTCAACTCTTTGCAGCATTGAAAGCTCTTCTTAATGGGGGAACTTAATTTGGGGCTTCCTCCCTTTGCAGACATACATAAATGACCTCCTTCCAATGAGACTACACATGTAATCCCTTCCAAGCCACGAAAATTGGTGGAGAAGGGATGATAATGGTCCTAGTCTTCTATTATTTATGTATGATCTCATTATCACTGGCACTACGCATGTGGTATGTAGACGGCCAGTCATGACCTTCCAACACTTAGAACATTCAATTTGTGCATGCTGATTTAAATGGTAATCCCCACCACTATCCTACACTTCTAAATCTTCATGAATAGAGAAGTTGAATGGCTTGATGCTTTGGGTTTTGTCTAAGGGCCTTTACACATCAAGGTTGAAGACAAGAAATGTGGTGAAAAGAGCAAGTAATCCTACCATTTTCAAAAAGCTATGCCCGCTTGTTTAAGTCAAGAGCTTACCTTAACCTTGCCGAAACATGTGTCTTTAGGCCGCAATTGCAAATCTCCTATGTGAATGTGCTAGCTTATTCACTTTGTTGGGGTGAAGGAAGGGCTCCCTTCACCTAGACTTAGGCGAATCATGATTCATCTTCATGGTGGTTCTCTCTCATAAAAGGTGGGGGAAGAAGAAGCTAATGGAAGAGGCAAATCTACAAACAAACCTATTCAAGCAAATAACCATCTAGCATACATGAATCTAAGATCTACCAAACTTAAAAATATTATGGCCTCTATAATGAGTCTTAAGCAAGTATGTACATGGAGTCCTTAGACTTACCCTATTTGACATTAAGCACAAGGTGAGGCCACTTTATATGTTCCAGGGCCATTTTACAAAAGATAAGTGCCTATTCAAGCAAGTAAGATGGTAAAGTACCTTACAGAGTAGGTTGGGCGAGTGAAACTATGTTAACCTATGGAGTGGTTAACATGCCCCCCTTTCTAATGTTGATAGCATCCTCATATCACCCAATTCATGGCAAAGTTATTGCCAGGGTGGAAAGATGTGGATGGTCCAAGATATGCCATGATGTTGGCATGCGGGGAAAAGTGGTATGGCTTGAAACCGATCCACAACTAGATTCAAGGCATATTGATGGGAAGCTTTAGGTAGCCCTAGTGGTACGTAGCTTCTCGAGGTTACATGAAAGCTATAGGCAATATAGACTTCTTCATATGCAAGGCCTCCATCTATTGTGGAAATGATTGGGTCCTTTAAAATTAGGTAGTTGGTAGAAGCGGTCCACACTCTCAATACCCTATGGTAGAATGAGCATTGAGAAACCCATGGAATGATTTGCATGGGTGGATGCTGGTCTAGATCTTCTTGGTGCGACATGATATTATACCCTGAGCTCATAACGTGATGCGTAGAAATTGGACTTCATGGCGATACATTGACCAAGGTGAGGTTTTGTTGGTGTGGAATTGGAGTGCATTAAAGCTCTTTAGAGATACCTGCACGGTCGAGTGTTCTCTAGGCATGGTGGTGGGTCGTATCATGGGCAAGGCTTACGCTAGCCATGTTCCCCCCATCTAGAGATGTGTTTAGTGGCATTAACAAGATTAGTTGAAGGTGCATGTGTTTGTGTGTGCCATGAGATGCGAGATATGAAAAAAAATGTGATGCCCATAGTGAAATATGCAGGTGACATGCATGGGCAATGGACATCTATGTGTGTACCCTTCCAACTTGAAGATTTCTCAACTCAATTGCTTTCTTTAACTCTCTTTATTGCTTTCTTTGACATAACCTTTTCTTAAGGAGTGAAGATCATTAGATTGTGGATGCATGGCTGCATGGTAGTAGCTGCCTTTTCCCATAGCTACAAACTGGGCGGCCTATGTGGCTCGAGGATTTGGCATTGGCAAGCAGTAGGGATAGAGGCAATGTGGATCAATGTGGGTGGTGGGGGGCGAAAGAAGAGACCACCGAAGATTCTTGTTGATTTAAGGAAGGTCCAGGTGATGGGTCGTACCATGGGCTAGGCTTGCACCTGCCATGGTCCCCCATCCAAAAATGTACCTAGACGAATATCAACGATGAGGCTTAATGCAGGTTCTTGAGATATCAGTGCTTATTGATGTGTTTACTAGATGTAGAGCCTGTGTGTATATTGCAGAGGTATCATGCATGGGCATTGGGAAAAAGGTAGGCCCATGTAGAAGCTTCTTCTAGTGAAATCTCTAACACATTACTTTCTTCGACACTTATTTGTCTGCTTTCTTAGACACTTACACACGGTTTGAGATATAAAATTGAGTATTGATTTATAGTGAGGCTAGCCCATAAGGCGGGTGTGAATGAGTTTGGGTTGTCCATATGAGAATGGAAAGCAGCCACTCTCTGCTCTACAACACAGCTACATTTTTCTTCTACATTTCTCCTCGAGACAGTAGCCCTCTCTGCTCACCATCTCACATCATAAGGATGGTAGCCCTCTCTACTTATCTTCATCGACACCACTCGGGACAACAACCCTCTCTGCCCCTTTCCACCACCCAGGTATTGCCGCACCACCCTTGTCACCAAAGCTTGCACCACACTTGCACCACTCAGGACAGAAACCATCTCTACTCCTCACCACACTCAACCCTCATCACCAAAGCCTGCACCACTCGGGATCGTAGCCCTCTCTGCTCTTCATAACCCCTCAGGTACCGCAACACCCTTGTCACTAGAGTATACATCACTTCACCTTCCGCTACCCACTACCACCTCTCGGAGTGCCTCTGCATCCACTGTGATGAGAGCCTTCGACACCGACCACCTCATGGAGTGCCTTTGCCTCACATTGACACGAGCCTCATCATCGACCATGCTTCAAATCCAACATCATCTTTGCTTCTGCACCAGTCCTCTACTCAGATTCTCCTCACATTAAAGGGTCTCTTGTACATATTTTCATCACCATCATATATACACTCACTCACCCATTTCATGTTGTGTTGTTTTTCTCTAACCTCTCACAGATCTCGTCCTTTTGTCCTTTTTCCCTCACATGGTATCAAAGCTATCGTGAGTAAAGGGATTGAAGACCTCGAGAGCACACAACATGGATCGTCTACCTCCTATTCCCAGAGGGCTAACTTTTCTCACGAGGAGTTGATTCTCCTTACTCTGATCTGGACCACACTGGGAATGGGACTTCTTACTCAATGGAGAGCTCGGTTCAAGATCTTACCTTGGGAGAGATGATCAACCCATCTACATTTACTCACCCTCTAGATCTTTGCCATCACGATCTCCCTCTCTGACCTTATCAGACTTTGTTTCCAAAGGGGGATATATTCCTTCTACCAGAGTGTCAGTATGGGACCCTGGTATCCTTCATCTTCTTTCATGGTCCCCTTTTTGGCCTGAGAGGGGGTGTGTGAAAATGGTTTTTTTCCCAACCCTAAAAAGGGGATTTTACTGGGTTTATTTGGTTTTATTTTTTATTTTTGGATCTTGTTGTTGTGGGGTGGCCAACAGTCCCTTTACTAGGCCAACCACCAGCAGCCCAACCTACTATATATAGCATAGCGTCATCATTCAGCATGGAACCACATCATTGACCACATCTGCTGGTGCTCCTGTTGTCGACGTGTCTACTCTGCATCAGCATATCATCATCGTTGACAGCTCCAACGTTTCATTTTGCAGCATACCCTTGGGGAAACAACCCACTCTCTGCACTTTAGTGTTTTACATCAGGTCATATCATGGAACAGCAGCCCTCTCTACTACAATAGAGCACTTCAGCATTTTACATCAACTCATATCATGGGACAACAGGCCTCTCTACTATAGTAGAGCACTTCAGCATTTTACATCAGCTCATATCATGGGACAGCAGCCCTCTTTGCTATAGTAGAGCACTTCAGCGTTTTACATCAGCTCATATCATGGGACAGCAGCCCTCTTTGCTATAGTAGAGCACTTCAGCGTTTTACATTAGCTCACACCTTAGGATAGCAGCCCACTCTCTGCTATAGTACAACACATCAACATTTTATCATCATTTTAGCTCACACCTTGGGGCAGCAGCCCTCTCTGCGCTATAATACAACACATCAACGTTTTATTATCAATTCATATCTTGGGACAATAGCCCACTCTCTGCTACAGCACATCTTCATTTTTCTTCTTCAGTTCTCCTCAGGACAACAACCCTCTCTGCTCACCATTCACATCATCAGGATGGCATCCCTCTCTGCCTATCTTCATTGACACCACTCGGGGCAAAACTAGCCATATAGTTAGTTCTATGTAGCTAATTAGCTAGATGGTCTATTCTCTAGCCCAATTAGCTTGTTCATTGTTGTCAGTAGCCAACTAACTATATAATTTTCCACCTAGATTGCTAGTACAGCACAAGTACCAAGGCTAGAAAGATGTAGTTAAAGCACGGGCTACATAATGTGTCAAGGGAAAAATTATGTATCAATGATTACTCTATGTATCATTAAAGGTGAGTGATATTATAGATGCTCTTGCCTCTATTATTGGAGCACCGCTTGATGATGACTCAATATCAATTACACTGAATGGGCTTGAAAAATACTATGATTAGTTACACTAAATAGTGGGATTGAAAAAAGACACTGAATGGGCTTGGAAAAGACTATGATAAGTTTCAGACATCTATCCAAATTGAATAAAATTCCCTAACTTTTAGGACCTCATAGCTCTTTGATTAGTGAGAAGATGAATGTCGAGAGTAAATCATCCTTTGGTATTATGTAGGAGCACAGGTAGAGGTAGATCTTCATCTAGATTCCGAGGTGCAAGCCAATATAGAAATAGGAATCATGGACAACAAAATAGGATTCCAAATATCAAAACATGTGGAAAAACAAGTGGAAGAAGCCACTCTAGATATAGGGGAAGCCAAAGAGGCCAAGGTGAATGGAAAAGAAATCAAAGTGGAAATAGCATAGAGTGCTATTGCCATGGCAAACTAGGTCATATAGTAATGATATAGTACACTATATTGTGCATGATGTAAAAACTAGGTTATGTAAAAACATGTAATGATATAGTACACCCTATTGCGCATGATGTGAAAGTCCCTTTATGTATGCAAGATGGTAAAATAAAGTATCATGTTGATGTGCTTCATGGTGCCGAATATAATAAAGAACATGGGCAAATGATTGAGCAATGTCTGCAAGTAAGGCTTAACCCTCATAGATTTTATGTGAAAGATTTCAACAACTAATGCCAATTGGTTGCAATTGGAAATAAAGTTGGTAAAATGTTTTTATTAGATATAAGCATGCTCGAAGTGAAGGCTACAACATTTGCACATGGTACAAGTGTGATTATAAACATTGATATTTTGCATAAACTCGTTAGATGTAGCAATATTCAACGGGTTGAAGAATATCAAGCATGCATTTTTTCATGATAAATATGTAAGTCAAAGACCTTTGGATATGGTGCAATCTAATGTTTGGGAACCAAAAAAGACTTTATTAATCAGAGTTCATAAAAGAGAAAAGTGAAGTGTTTACTCACTTTCACACCTTCAAATCTATGGGGTAGAGAAAGAAAAAGGCATACATATAAAATGCCTAAGGTTAAGTGGTGTGGGGGGAGAATACTTACCCTTTGGATGTGGTGCATTCTAATGTTTGGGAATCAACAAAGATGGCATTAATCAAAGTTCATGAAAGAGAAAAGTGAAGTGTTTACTAACTTTCACACCTTCAAAGCTATGGGGTAGAGAAAGATAAAGGCATGCACATAAAATGCCTAAGGTCAAATGGTGGGGGGAGAATACTTCTCCAATGAATTCAATATGATAATAAGCATGTAAGTCAAAGACCTTGTATGTGGTGCATTCTGATATCTAGGGACTAACAAAGATGACATCAATCTGGGGATGCCATTATTATGTATCTTTCATTGATGACCACACTAGGAAAGTGTGGATATATTTCATGAAAGAGAAAAGTGAAGTGTTTACTCACTTTCAGAGCTTCAAAGCTATGATAAAGAAAAATGAAGGCATGCACATAAAATGCCTAAGATCAAATGGTGGGAGGGGGGGAATTTCTCCAATGAATTTAGTATAGGATAAAGAGACAATTTATATGCAAGAACACCCCGCACCAAAAATGGGGTTGCAAAAAAAAAAAGAAAAAAAAAGAAAAAAAAAAGAAAAACAAGCACATTTTGTAGAAGTTGCCCATGCATTGCTGAATGAAAAAGGGATGCCTTGTTATTTTTGCGCTGAAGTAGTGGCAAGTATAGTTTATAAAAGTTTCCCACTATAGATGTTCATTGTAGACCCCCTGAACAAAAGTTTACTAGTGGAAAACTAGATTTGGTACACTTAAAATATATTGGACGAGGTTAGAAGTAAGTTGGATCCCAGGGCAAAAAACTGTATATTCATTGGTTATTCCTTGAGAAGAAAAGTTATAGATAATCTAATCCCACTACACATGAGATGCAAGTGAGCGGTGCGAATGAGCATGGATGTTGTGTTTGATGCGAGATGAGCGTGGATTTATTTATTTTTTACGATGAGATTTGGCACACTTAAAGTGTTGGGTACATCACTTATGTACATGTGCTAGACGAGGTGGATCCCAAGGTAGAAAACTGTATATTCATTGGTTATTTCTCAGAAAGAAAGCTTATAGATAATCTAATCCTACTACACATGACATGCGAGTGAGTATGGATGTTGTGTTTGATGATGAGATGAATAGTTGGTATATGCCAGTGAGCGTGGATATTATATTTGATGATGAGATAAGTAGCTGGTATATGCTAGCATATGCCAGTGAAGGATTCTATAGAAGTTGATACAAAGAATCAAGTGGGTGCCTCAAATGCATAATAGTAGTAATCTTAGACTCTTAGTGAACAAGAGAGTCCTCTAGCGAGTCTATTGTGAGACCTTGGTCAGACAGCTTGAGGTATAATGTTAGGCATTTTGATATATCATGTAGTGGTATTACAGGTGCTCAAAATTTAGCAAGTTCACATGTATCATGCAAGGGAAAGCAAAAGGTGGATCAACCTTTTATAATGCTAGATGTTTCAATAGGTCACTTCTTTATTGATGAAGATAGTGGCTCAAAACACAACCTTGATGGAGGAGTTTGGGATCTTGGCTATTATTACAACTAGTGTATAAAGAACCAAACACCTAGCAGTGATTTATGTGTACACAGGTCTACTAGAGTCAGATATCTAGTGGAGAGATTGAGATATGATGGGTATAAAGTCCATCATTGCATATGTATGGTCAAATTTATGTATATATCCCACATGTTTTGAGGAGGCACTTGGACATAAGCATTAGTGCCATGGATGAAGAGATGGTTGTGCTAAATGCTATTGAATGCTAATGAGACATGGGATGTTCTGTTATAGCAAGTACAAAGCAAGATTGGGTGCCAAGCAATATGCATAGACATATGGCATTGACTATGAGGAGTTGCTAGGATGTTATCGTTAGAGTAGTCACTACTGTGGCTACAACTAAGGGATAGTCTTTACACCATCAAATGACTTCTCTAACGAGATAACATCCTAAAAAATACATTTTTACATAGTGATTTACAAGAGAAAGTTTACATGGTGCAGCTAGTAGGATTTGAGGATGATGCATGCCCAGACACAAACACATAGATTTTGATTGCAGGTTGTTGAGCAAAACTTTGTATAGTTTGAAGCAAGCATGGTTAGGCAAGATAGGGGAGTATCTTGTCCCTATTAGATTTCTGATATCCAATGTTGATTTCAGGTTAAAATGAAAGATTTGGTTGAGTTGTGATACTTCGCGGGTGTAGAGATAAGTAGATCACGTATGGGATTTGTCTTTTGAAAAGGGTAGTATGCTTTGGACATGATGTCTAAGTATGGGAGATGACATGTTGTAAGCCAATCTCAATGCCTTTGGAGAAGAACACAAGGTTATCTGCCTGCAAATAGAGATAATCTCCAGATATAGGTGCACATGGTTGTTTGTAAGTATAGGTGATCTCTTGGAGGATCCTACTATGTGCATACACATGATAGGTAGTTTGATTTACATGACTATCACCACACCATACTTGAGCTATTTGATCAAATTGGTGAGTCAATTTATTTAGGTCCCAAAGAGGAAGCCATATTTAGATGCAACTAGAAGGATAATCAGGTACATAAAGTCCTCAGTACATTATAGACTTATCTATGAGGCAAGGATATAGATACAAGCAGATGGGCACACAGATACATCCTGAGCAGATAGTATCTTCAGACAGGAGATCTATTAGCAGCTTGATGTTCTCTTTTGGGAGTGCTACTATTAGTTGGAGAAGCAAGAAGCAATCGATGATTGCTTTATTGAGTACAAATGATGAGTACACGGGTGTTGCTTTATTGGTTGCTTTATTAAGTACAAATGATGAGTACAGGGGTGTTGCTATAGAACATGTGAGGTAGCTTCATTATAGTAGAAGCTAGTTGTTGATACGGGTGAGCCCCTAGATAGGAAAGTTGTCATTTATTGTGACAACATGAGCCAGTAACCTAATGTATTATGCTGGTACAAAGCATATTGAGGTACATTATCATTTTTTGTGAGAGAGAAGGTTCTAGTAGAGGTGATGTGGATTTGGTTTATGTCAACATAGAGGATCAAGTGGCTGACATCTTCACGAAGGCATTGGGTACAAAATAGCTTTGTAATACAGGGTATGGAGTTGATCTTGAGGGGGAGTGTTGAGCCGCACTTATGCCACAAGAATGGTTAAGTGTACTTCCAGTGGTTTACAACTATATATAGCTACTTTTCTTTCCTAGAGTTATGGCATAATTATAGCACCACCTCATATAATCAAGTTCACACTATAGACCTTATGTGTTTTAGTAATAGAGTATTTTCCCTTAACAAAGCTAGCAAAACTAGCAAACCAAAGCACAAGGAGAATAAACAAAAAGAGTCTCCAATCAAAGCATATTGTACTTCATTCTCATGGACACCCAAGCAATACTTTCAACAATATTGTACGTCAATCCTCACCAACACCCACGCATACTTTCAACGCCGCAAGGAGAATAAACAAAAAGAGTCTCCAATCAAAGAATATTGTACTTCAATTTCATCGACACCCAAGCATACATTCAACAATATGGTACTTCAATCCTCACCAACACCCAAGCATACTTTCAACAATACTCTACTTCAATCCTCATCAACACCCAAGGCATACTTAGGCTATCGCTCTCTCCAATCCACCCCCCCCCAAATAAAAAAAATCAATGTTTGTAACAGAACACATGAAATGTGCAGTCCCCCCATGGTACGTAGATGTTAAATCTTCAGTACTTAATCTCCTCTCTCTCTCTCTCTCTCTATATATATATATATATATATATATACCCTGAGAATTCAATCTCAATTGCTTCTGTGTCAGATATCACAAGTGAGGACACGTGGAAAAACAATATTTTCTATGAAGAGATCCAGACAAAAATCCTTGCTCTCATGAGAGAGACTGCATAAAGCATCAAAAAACAGCAACTTGGTAATTCAAAATGCTCTTTGAAAGAGCAACTGGCTCTAAACAACTACCAGCTCAGGATGTCTTTATCAAGAAGAAAATTGTCAAAAGACCCAGAACTGCAACAAAAAGCTAATACCCTCCTTTCAGATCATTGACAACATCATAAGGAATAGGTGTCACAGTCTCCAAGGTGGCTCCTTCTACTATGAAACCAGGCTTGGGTCCTTCAGGCTGCCTCTTTGTAGAAATCTGATGACCCTTAGCTTTGGCTTCAGCTTTGAGCAGATCATTCTTCTTGATCCTTTCAATAAAGTCCTCCCTGCACCGTGATAGCTGCACGTGCTCAATGCGCACATGAATCCTCTTCTTTACAATCCTGGTATTGACCTGCAAATACCAAGGTTGACGTTAACTGAAACAAAGGCCTACACAAAAGTAGTATGCCATTCACATTCAGTGGTAAATTCCACATACAAGGGAGACAATGCACCCCAACTAATAGTCTATTACTGCTAAGAGTTGCTGAGAGTATTGCCAACTGTAACACACATAAGGAAAACCTTGCTAACTATAACCATAGCAAGATTAAGAAGGAGTGATATAAAGGCGTCGTATAATTTACACATCCATAGGAGGTAATATTGGTTCGTTTTCAGTATATCTTGGAAAAAAAAGTGCTGCTAGAAACATCAGATATAACCAGTCACAATAACGGGAGAGCATGAAACCCTAACTAGACATCGTAAGGCACTGAAAGAGGGAAATACTACAGTAAAACAAGAGCCCCAGACCAGGCAAACCAAATCCTTAGGGTATGCTGCGCTCAGTCATACAACTAATGGTTCACTTCCAGTCAATGTAGCCAAGTATATTTTGGAAGAAAAATTCCTGCTAGACTAGAACCAAAACATCAAATTAGTACCAAGAGCAAAGCATCCTCTGACCTTACAATGGCCACACCGATGAGGAATAGTATACCTAAAGAGAGCATAACACCGTGACTAGACAGTAGCACTGAAAGATGGGAATACTACAGTAAAACAAGGGCAAGAGACCCCAGGCAAAGCAAACCCTCACCTGAGATAGAGCAAAAACAAAACACTACAAACACTAAAAAGACATCACAGACTATTATTACTTCACCGTAGAAGCGAAATAAAAAGCACAAAGAAAAAAAACCAGCGAAAAGTAGACAGCTCAGGGTATGCATCCATGGGTAATGCACTGGTAGCACCAAGGAAGAGAAAAATCCATACAGAAACACAGATCAGAGAGAGAAACAGAGAGAGAGAAGGAGAGATCCACCTGCTTGTTCATCTCCACGCCGATGGCTCGCTTGGTGACGTTCCAGACAACGCCGGTGCGCCCATGGTAGAACTTGTGTGGCATGCCCTTGTGAACAGCGCCGTTCACCTTGATGTCCACATAGTCGCCGATCCTGAAGGTACGCAGGTAAGTGGAGAGCGGGATGTAACCCTTGCGTCTGAAAGGACGAGAGAACAGATCTCGGGTGCGGGATCGCTGACCGTGGCCTGCAGGCATCTTTGCCTCTGTTGCGCTGTGTGCTTCTTGCAACCAAACAGAAAGAATGAAGCACAAACGCCGCAGCTTACCCTAATCACCTTTCACATGGTGCTGTCCTTATGTCAACTCCTCCGCCCGCCCATGATCCACCCGAGTTAAGAGTCGGTTCACACGTTTCGGTCGAGTTAAGCGTCGGTTCACACGTTTCGGATCATCGAAGGGTCATGTTGTAGGACCTATAGTCTTTGCAAAAATCTCACATTAGCTTGGTTTTCATAGTCCTTCCGTTGTTCATATGACCAATAACACATACACCAACACCGAGATTAGGGATCCTTCTGAAGGAAACGTCTGAACCGATCCTTAGCTACTTTCACGAGGTTTTCAATGTTTTGATTGTAAGGTCTCCGCTCTCATCATGGCATAAAGCTCAGACAATTGCAGCATGGGCAATCAAACTTTGTAACAATAATTATAGAGCATGTCCACGCACTCAGTTGGAAATCTGGCTCAATTAAAAATTTAACAACCCTTACCCGCAATTCAAGTTTAAAATTGTGCAAAAAGTCAAGTGAATGCAAATGAAAAGTTGTGTCATCTACCATAAGAGGCTCAACCTACTATAAATTTGCCATTTAGTCCCTTGTCCCCATTAGGGATGGAGACAATTGACCATGTTTCATAATTCTTTCTTTAAAGATTTGAACTTTGGTGACAGGGATTTAGACATGCTTTAGGACAATTTGCCTCCCTAAATGCTAAAGCAATAGATTCAAAGTAAGGTGCATATGCACGTGTCAATCTATGTTTTTCTTCTCATGCAATCCTTGAAAGTGTTAAGCTTAGCCCCACTCAACACAACGTTTACCTTTCGACATGAGGATTATTATGGCCAGTGAAAACGGTAAATACCAAGTTAGCAAGTTAGCAAGTTATGGCTCATGGTGGGTGGCAAGTATGCAAAGGCTTTGAATGAGATTTAAATTCTTGATAGTCAAAACCTTCTACGTGTGTAAAATCTTTGGCAACCACCATGCCTTGTACTTTTCCAAAGTATCATCAGATCTATATTTTACTTTGTAAACGCACTTAGTGCAATTCGCTTACGCCTTGGAGGGGACGATGCACAAGGTCTCAAGTGCGGTTTGATGGAGTCATATTCTGCTTACGTGGCTGCCATCACTTTGGATCCCCTTGTGTTTCAACACTCCTTGTTGAAGAAGGAAGCTCCTCCTCCATCGGAAGTGGTTGTTCCTAGAATACCACATCATGGCTCATTATGATCTTTTTTGCCTAAGAGTCATAGAGCCGATGTCTCTTCTGCTCTATGATGTAACCCAAGAATATGCATTTCTAGCTTTTGGCATCCAATTTGGTCCCTTGAGCATTTGGAACATGTATATAGCATTCACGCCCAAAGACTTTCAAGTGTGTAGATGAATGTTTCATATGCAAGTAGGCCTATAATGGAATCATCCCTTTGACGGCCTTTGTGTTAAAATGAGTGATGCTAGAGTGCCAAGTCACCTAGCCAATTTATCCCACACGAGCTATCATAGCTTTGTTGTACTTTCCTCATATAAAAGGAGAACATTTGAAGCGTTGGAATACAAGCGCATCAATCAAGTCTTTTTATGAGTACATGTTTCCATCATGTAACCTAACTAAACTTGAGTCAAACCTTAATTAACACCCACCCATCACAATGAGTCTTATTCATTTTTATCCACCTTAGATTAGTGTTGCCATTAATTGTAAAATTAATTTATGATTAGGTAAATGTCTTGTTATTAGGAAGTTGTTTAGGAGAGCTCGATCCATGCTTTCAATATCGTTACATTTCTACATCATTTTCTTAATTCATTGAGTTAAATTTTAGCACATTTCATCAGCTCTCTGATGACTTATTTATTCCCCTCACACACATAGCTTATTATGTGCCTCATCTCCAAATGCATTAGTTTAATTACCCTTAATTTCTTCCCTAATTGCTCACTATTCCCTATCTAATCTGCATCCCATGTAACTCATGCCGGCTATCCGCAGCTCACAACCCACCTCAAGTCGAGAGGCGAAGCCTCTGCCTTGCGCTTGAGTAGGGAGAGCAAAGGAAGAAAAGGCCTTATGTCCCTAGTGCCTGTAAGCAAGGAAAAAGGAAGGAGAGCCAGCCTCTTGTAGAGCGTGGAGAGGAGAAATAGGGGAAAGGTGGGCCTTGTCCTTGGCCACAGTGCAAAGCAAGGAGAAAGAGAAGAAGGGCCATGCCTTAGGTGGCCGAAGCAGCAAGAAGAGAGGAAAGACGCACCATGTGCCTAGGCCACCACCACCGAGAGGAGGTGGGTCTAACCCCTATAGGAAAGAGCTAAAAGAGGTGGATAGGCTTCAGCAGCATTGCTACCAAGAAGAAGAACCAGACCTCACTGTGCGCAGCGCAGAGAACATCTCCTCGCGCTTCTTCTTGGCCCTAAGCTTCCCCTTTGTCGAAGATGGGCATGCAGGAAGCTCGCGCTTGGTAACGATGTGGCCTTTGTTCAAACTTGCAGCAAGGCCGCTCTTGCAAGCGCCGTCTAGGTAAAAACTTCGAAGCGGCAAGTTGAGGGATGGTCATCATACCGCCACGCGGTCTTTGACCAAAAGATAAGGTGAAAAAAAAAATTAAAAAAATCTAAGGTTAAAAAAACCAAATGAGTATGCAAGCGTCAGTGTGCATAAACAAAGCATTGGGCCTCATCGCTCAAAATCTTGGTGATGATATGATTAGTCACATTGCTGGCATCAAGGATGCCAACTTGGCATGGCAGGAACTCACAAGATTTTCGGCACCGACTCAAAGAGCTCAAAGATCAACCTTCTCATGCAGTTCTACAAGCTCGACAAGAAGGAGACAGAGACCATGGCACAACACATCAGTAAATTCAAAGAAGAAGATTAAGCAGGCAAACTATATCGAGGTCAAAGCTGCCCCAAATGAAGACGCACTCTTCTAGAGAAAGAACAAACATGAGCGTTCCCAACCTTTCATTTCTTGTCCTTTATTGTAGACTTCTCTAATGGCATTCCAAATTTCTTAGGCTTCATCTATCATGAAACCAAAGAAGTCTACCTTTTCGAATCCATGTGTCACCATGACATTATTTATGCACTCCCAAAATCAGACTTAGGAAGTCTTGTCCTCTTCTTTCATCTCACTAGTTGTAATAGTTAGAACCATTGTATTTTTTTCACCCCTCTTGTCTCTACAAAAAGTGTAATGTAATGAGCCTCTGAGCCCATATGATGTACTCAAAGTAGCATAAAGGCCAAAGCAGCCTCTGAGTCCATATGATGTACTCAAGTTGAAATTTATAGCCAAAGTGGCATAAAGGCCAAAGCAGCCTAGCACAAGGGGAGAGAGAGGAAGAGTGAAAGCCTAAAAATTGTACCCAATCTAGCATCAAGGGGGGGGTGTTGAAATGAGTGATGCTAGAGTGCCAAGTCACCTAGCCAATTTATCCCACATGAGCTATCATAGCTTTGTTGTACTTTCCTCATATAAAAGGAGGACATTTGAAGCATTGGAATACAAGCACAACATCCCAAGTCTTTTTGTGAGTACATGTTTCTATCATGTAACCTAGCTGAACTTGAGTCTAAACTTAATTAGCACACACTCATCACAATGAGTCTTGTTCATTTTTATCCACCTTAGATCAGTGTTGTCATTAGTTGTAAGAAGTTTATGATTAGGTAAATGTCCTGTTTATTAGGAAGTTGTTTAGGAGAGCTCGATCCATGCTTTCAACACTTTGTTGCGCTCCTATTAAGAATGTACACAGTCAGCGCGCTTAAGGATTTAGGTAGATTCCTGCCAATAAGCATACTCCTTTGCCATCTCAACAAAATAGCACGATTCTTGTGCTCTACAACACCATTTGCTGCGGAGTGTGAGCAGTAGTGAACCTGCTGCTTTATGCCTCTTTCTTTGCATAAACCCAAGAATTCATTAAACATGAATTCTCCTCCTCAATATTTCTAAATTACACCAATTTTGTTATCATCTCAGTTTCAACCAATGTAAGCCATTCCTTGAACTTTTTAAATGCCTAAGACTTTTCCTTAAGATAATACACCCAAACCTTCCTACTATAATCATCTATCAATGCAAAAATATAGAAAGAACCTCTAAGTGCAATTGTACTCATCTTTCCATGGAGATTAACATGTACAAGCTGAAGAGGAGCTTTGGCCCTAAAACTAGCCTCTTGTGCAAGGGTTTTTGGTGGTGCTGCTTACCCATCATGCAAGCTTCACATTGTCAAAAATTAGTGACAAATGCTCAACTAGCTTACCTTTTTGTGCATGTATGCATATTGAGATGTCCATATCTCTCAAGCCAAAGTTTATTGCTACTCAAGTCGACCTAGACTGCAAACACCGAAAGCTCATATAAGTTGTTCTTTCAAATTCTCCTTGCAATGACCTTATCTCACCTCCATCAAGAATGATTGCACCAGTTATTGAAGTGAACCCACAAGTCACGGTCCATGATGGCCAAGACAAAAAGGAGGTTTCTCTATATGTATATATGGAGCCGAAAGAACAATTGAAAGAATTTTTTTACACCATCTTTAGACATAAGTGAAATAGTATCTCAACCTTTTATTTGGCACTTTGTATCATTGCCTATTGCCACCATGATGTCATCTCCCATAGGCTTTAGGGAGGAATACCAATCCTTTACGACTGGTCATCATGTGCCTAGAAGCCCATTGTTGATGATCCAAGAATCGTCATGTGCTACAATATTAGTTGTCTAACTGGACACTTCTTCGAAGGCAACAAATAGCTCTATTTTTACAGCATGATTAGATTCTCCCTTGGTCTTTAAAGTGCCATTCTTGGCATCTTCTTGCTTTTTCATGCATTCTTTGGCTATATGCCATTTCTTGCTACAGTAAAAGCATTAAACCTTTTTCTTATGATTTAAAGAGTTAGAATCCTTACCCTTCTTCTTCATATTAGCAGACTCTGCATCCTCATCTCCTCATCTTGAAGTAATGAGTTAAACTCCTCGAATGTGAGAGGAGTAGGCCTGACACTGACATTCAAAGATGTAACAAAATTATCATACTTAGGTGGTAATACCTTTGGATAGTAACACGAGAGAATCTAGGGAGAGCACACTCATGCTAATTTACAACCATCTGGTCATGGAGATCTTTGATTCTAGTGAGAAATATTTCACCTTCATTATTCTGCTTCTCTTGTTAAAGTTGATTTTTAAGATTATGAATCCTTGAGGGATTTGTGGTCTTGTATTGGCTCTACAAAATCCATGCTTTATAGCTGTGGTGGAGGCATGATGAACCATGGTCATCATGTCTTCCATGCTCATGGATAACACATAGAGCATCTGAATCCCTTGATCTCCAAGCCTAGGCAAGGTCAATAGGTGGTACAAGGTTGCCGTCTGCATCCAGTATTGGTGGTGATGACAGGTGAACATCAACACCAATGGTGTCCCAAAGCTCATAAGAGGATATAATAACCCTAATCTTGAACTTCCAGAGAGGATAATTGGTGCGGTTAAGCTTTCTATTAGCACTGAATGGTGGTGGGTGGGGTCTTGCAGGCGGGAAGATGCCATTTCTTGAGGGATTTCTTTTAGCGAGCAAATTCAAGCAAGCAGTTTCCCAAATATGGTGTGCAGTTTTTAAATAATGGGGCTCTCTCTCTCTCTCTCTCTCTCTCTCTCTCTCTCTCTCTCTCTCTCTCTCTCTCTCAATAGCAAAATAAAATTACTCCAATAAAATGATACCCCAAAACATTTTTGCACTTTCCATACGTCTCTGAAGTTAAATTAGGAACATGAGTTATCCACTAAACAAATTTAGGGTAAGTTCGTTCTCTATGTAGACATTCGGTTACCTCCCTTTCTATCAAAATTGGTTGCTGGATAAACATATTTTCATTTTGGCTCAATCCCATTACCCCATGTATACAAAGTACAAATGCTTGCATGCTAAGTAGGGTTTGTGATTCTTGACCCTTCCCAAGCATGATGGATGTATTTTTATGTGCACATCATAACTTCCCACATGAGAACCTTCTCCAAATGTCTCAATAGTGAAAGCTCGGTGAAAGCCTCATGTTTAGATCATTGAAACACCTGCACTTGTGTAACTTGTGCATTAATATCTAGTGCTTTCTTGATCCTTTTTGTAGCTTCTTCTGAAATGCATGTTCTGTATCTTGTGCGATGGCCATCTCGTGAGATATCATTTGTGAATATGTTTGTCTCTTCTCTAGGCATTTATGGTTGACTTGAGCTCATAGGAGTTTGTTGCTCCCTTCCTAATAGCTTACTCTGTAAGTTATAGCCTGAAAACGCACCAATGCGTTGACCTCCTCAACTGTCAGATTTGTCCCTTCTTTAGCCCACTGGCCATATAGTAGACACATTGTGTGGGGGATAGTTAATGTTCTTATCCACAGCCCATGTATGCATGATGGCATTATTGCAAAACCACATCATTTGGCTAGTCTTCCCATCAAGCATGGGACTTCCACAAGTGTAGCTCTTTGGACCCAAGGGCAAAGGGCATGGAGAAGTCACTTGCTTACCATGCACAGCATGATAGAAATGCTACACTATGGAAACAAGTCCAGGAGTCTACTGACCAGGTGAAAGTGCTTAAGGAGAAAATGGCCATAGCGGATGCCACACACAGAGAAGTGATCCTCAAAAGCTTAAAGGCAATCGAGGAACAAGCGGCAAGGCTGTAGATATTGGAGAGCAATAATAGATTCATCAATAAGACCATAGTCTGTACCACCAAAGAGAACGAGGAGCTCAAGGAAAGATTAGAACAAGCCAGGTACAACTACAATAGAGGAAGTGGCATACACCAAGAAGAAATAAGAGCAATATACATAGCTGGTAAAGGAAGCCCATGCCGTGCTGCAAGCAAAGGAAGGGGGATATACAAGGTTGTTAACCACTTCAATTAACATTACCTTTTGCATGGCTACACTCTTTGTAATTTATCATTTGTAACCGCGCAATACGCTTATTGTATAAGAGACATGAGATGATCGAGCTTAAAGCTTGTGTAAAACCGATCATGAGAAATAGTTGTACATAGAGCTAGAGAAACTAGGAAGACTAGTTTTGGGCCCCCAATTATAAATGGGCGACCGAACATTGTAACTATGAGCTCTTGTATATGTCATTTTATGGAATATGAAAAGGGACAATCCCATTTGTCTCATTTGAGCTTGCCTCTTCTCTCTCTCTCTCTCTCATTTAAGCTTGTGGATGCATGTTAGGTTGTGTTCTTGCTTGCTTGCATGTTTGATTGTCAGTGCATGTAATTAGGGATGGTAATGTTCTCCTTTCTCATCTTCTCTACTCTCTCTTTGCCATCTAGCAAGTCCCTTTTGCATGCTTGTTGCATGAGGTGAAGGTTGAGCTCTCCATAGCTCCCTTCCTTCTTTCTCTCTACCTAGCCACCATTGGATATCTTCTTGGGTGACACAACAAGAGGCGGAGTGAGCCCCTAGCACCTTCACATCGAGGAGTTAACCCTCTTCAGGTTGGCTAAGTTCAACTCTCCAGACTCGACCCTTTCATGCTTCTCTCTTCTCTTCTCTTTATCTCTTGTGTGCAAGGTAGCATGTTATCCTTAAAATCTTTGGCACCACTACCAAGGAATGCATTTGGCTTAGGGTCCTCCACTCTATTCATTTTCTAGTGTTCTTGATTAGCCCGGTTGGAGTGTAAATCCATCGGTTGGTTGTTTAATTTGGGTTTGTTTTGTTTTTTATTATAAGATTCCTCCCTCCAGCTTTTGAGGTGTATAGGTGTAAGAACCTCCCCTTCTGATCTTATAATTATTCCCCTCTCTGAAATAAAAGAAAGATCCTGTTTTACCCTATTTTAGCTTGGAGAGAGAAAATGTCTAGAGGGAGGTAATCCAAAATTGAGATATTTTTGGATATAAAAATCCTCCTGGTGTCTAAAATGGTTTCCCTTGAAACAAAAATTCAAAAAGAACTTTCCAATGTGCAATTGGAATTAATTGAAAATAGGTATAAAGGACCTTAGCCTAAGGGTCTAGATTTTCAGAAATTTTTGGATTATGGTCCAATTAAGGTTCCTAGCCAATAGGATCAATCCAAGTGTGGGGAGGAGATAAATCTAGTTTATAAAAGAAAAATACCCAAAAATGAGTAAATACCCACATAAGATGAAGAGTTGACTAAGAACAAGGTTTATTAGTAAAAAACTATGAATATTACTAAAATAATGAGATATTTTGGGTATAATGATACATTTTTGACACCTTGGTAAGGAGAAGAGGGCTCTTCAAGGAGGCACCTATTTCACATGTGTGGAGGAGTTTTAAACTAAAAAATAATAAGATATTTTTATTTCTCCTCTCTCCTGGATCAAACCAAATCAAAAAGGGAGCCAAACTAGTCCAAATCTTATCCAAATTCAGCCAAACTAAACCTGGAAAATTCTAGAAACTAGTTGGACTTGGTTAGAGACCTCCCTCACCTATAAATAGATCCTTAGCCCTTTGTAAAAATATATGTGAACTATACCATGCCAGTATTATACTGAAATAATGATATTTTCTATTATCCTCTAAAAATCCTCTACAATTTGGAGAGAATGGAGTTTCTCTCTCTCTTCAACCTTCTTTGGAGTCTTCATCAACATACTAAACCAATTGATTGGTTAGGGGCCTCTCCTTGGATGACTAAAGAATCAAGCAAAATAAGAGGTAAAGTGTGATTTATGGTCTTTTTCTTAATCTCTAAATGTTTCTCACTTCTCAACCCCTCTCAAGCTTGAGAAGTATTCAATTGAATGGCTCTTTAATGCAATTGAAGCTCTCTAATGGATTTTAGTGAACACATAAAGTTTTTATTTATGCTTAAATTAAAATGTTTTTTTTTAAGTATATCTCTCTCTCCCCCAAAGAATGGTCATTCCTATGACCTATTCTATATTCAATTAATGCTTGTCATGGAGAAATTCTTTATTCACAACAAATCAAACTCTAGGCTTGTGAAGCTAGAGGTTTAAGAAAATGGTTTTTATACTTATATGCTTGAAAAATATGATAATAATATGGGATAAATCCATAAATTGGATTTAATGCTAAAAGATAGTTATACTATTATAATTATTTTACTATGTCTTATTCTTTTCATAAAAATTAAAAATTGCCAGTAATAGCAGAGCGGAGCTATGGCAAAATTTTTAAGAAATTGATGCATAATTCATTCTTATGCATAACGTGAAAAGAGAACTTCCTATCATATTCTAGGATTGAATATCCTAGATTAAAAGAATGGTTTTTGTCACATTCAATGGAAAACTAATTTTTAAGTTTATGTGTTAAATAATTAAGAAATGAGAAAATTATAGTAATTATATTTAAATGGTAAAAGAGGAATTCCTATGACATTTGGAATTCAATCATTTAGATGGGAAAAGAGAAATTCCTAGCATATTGAATTAATGGATATTTTATTTTTGATGAATTTATTTTATGAAAAATATTTGATGATAAAAGAGGAATATTTGATGATAAAAGAAGAATTCCCATGATATTGGAATGCAAATAATCAAATGCAAAAAGAGAAATTCCCATGATATTTGAGGTCCAAGAAATTAAATGAGAAAAAGAGAAATTTTTAATATAATTCAATTTATGATTATTTATCAAAAGTGGAAATATAGGTAGGATTGATTTTTGTAAATCCCATGAATTCTTCTATTCCAAAAGAGGAATATTGAATATAATTCATTTGATAAATTGAGAAAGAATATGGAAATAGTCGTCAAGAAAAAGAACCTTTATCTAGGCCAAGCAATTGGCAGAAATTTAGAAAAAGTCCCATTATCGGTATCAAAGTAGTAAAAACTACTAAATGGGAATAGGATGTGATAAGATGAAAATAAGATGCGATAAGATGTAAATGGATGTGATAAGATGTAAATGGGATGCGATAGGATTTGAATGAATGTGATAAGATGTAAATAGGATGCGATAAGATGTGGATGGGATGTGACAGGATGTGGTGTGATAAAAATGAATGAGGATGAGATGTGAAGTAAATGGATGTGAATGATGAGATGAGAATGAGATGAGAGGATATGTGAAAGGGTTTGATGAGAAGTACATGGATGTGGATGTGGATGTGTATGTGAAAGAATAGATGTGCATGTGTATGTGTATGTGGATGTGGATGTGGATGTGTATGTGAAAGAATGGATGTGGATGTGTATGCGAAAGAATGTGATGTGATGTGTATATGAAAGAATGTGATGTGATATAAAGGGATGTGGATGTGTATATGAAAGAATGAATGTGGATGTGTATGTAAAAGAATGGATGTGGATGTGTATGCGAAAGAAGGGATGTGGATGTGTATGTGAAAGAATGGATATGGATGTGTATGTGAAAGAATGGATGTGGATGTGTATGTGAAAGAATGGATATGGATGTGTATGTGAAAGAATGGATGTGGATGTGGACGTGTATGGATAGATGTGGGTAGTCGTACATGTGAACGATTGGATGGATGTGGATGAATGAGATGAGATGTGTATGAATGAGACATGATGTGGATAGATGTGATGTGATGTAATGTGGATAGAATGTATGGGATGGGATGGTGATGAGAATGAATGTGATAGACGTGAATAGATGTGATGTGATGTGAATCGTGATGTGAATAAATAAGATGTGATGTCATGTGAATCAGGATGTGAATGAATGAGATGTGATGTCATGTGAATCAAGATGTGAATGAATGAGATGTGATGTAAATTGGGATAGATGTGAATGGATGATATGTGATGTGAATGAATATGATGTCATGAGATGTGGATATGGGTAGATGCGAGTGGATGAGATCTGATGAGGATAAATGAAGAAAGATGTGATGAGATGAAAAATGATGTGATGAGAATGGGAATACATATGAAATGAATGTGGATTAAGTAATGTGGATTGATGTGGAACAATGTGGAAAGACGAGAGTTCGTTATAGAAACTGTATTTATTACCTATTTTTAAATGACTGTTTTATGTCAAGAATGCTGGGGAAGCATTTTGACCGTCTTGTGAATGAGGTCGTGGAGACCTAACTGATAAAGTTGAAACAACTGACGACGAAGAGTCAACGGAGGATGTCTCGCATAGCAAGGACAGCCGAGGTCTTGACCAGAGATGGAAAATGATGTGATGAGAATGGGAATACATATGAAATGAATATGGATTAAGTAATGTGGATTGATGTGGAACAATGTGGAAAGACGAGAGTTCGTTATAGAAACTGTATTTATGACCTATTTTTAAATGACTGCTTTATGTCAAGAATGCTGGGGAAGTATTTTGACCGTCTTGTGAATGAGCTCGTGGGGGGACCTAACTGATAAAGTTGCAACAACTGGCGGAGAGCCAACGGAGGACGTCTCGCGTAGCAACAAGGACAGCCGAGGTCTTGATGACTAGCCTCGGTTCGATTTAAATGGTGAGCTTCCAGTACCGTGGATGAGGAACCAAGGAAGCGGCCTATGAGTGAAGCGCTAGGTGACCTACAAAGGATCCTAGAGGGTGTTGACCTTACGGTGCTCGCGCGCTAGGTCACTGAAGATACCCACACGTGCGTCGAGGAAGATAATGGAACAAGGAGTTAGAGTTGTTTTCTGAAACCGGGCATGGATCTGGTTGATTGACCTTGCTGGTCCTCAACGGATTATTCAATTAATCTAGGATTATTAATCCTAGAATATGGTAGGAAGTCCTCTTTTCATATTATGTACGAAAATGATTTGTGTTAATTTTTTAAAATTTTTACCATAGCTCCGTGCTATTAATGATAATTTTTAATAATTTTGAAAGCATAAAGTTTTAATAATACAATATGATAGAATAACTATCATTAGGATCAATATCCAATTATGGACTTGATTCCTAAGTTTTTCATAAATTAAGTAGCATAAAAGCATTAACCTTATACCATTTTTAATTAATTCCTAATGCACATTGGAAAGTTCATTTTGAACTTCTCTTTCAAGGAATCCATTTTAGACACTAGAAGGATTTTTATATCCAAAGATATCTCAATTTTGGATTCTCTCTCTAGACATTTTCTCTCTCTAGGACAAAACAGGGTAGAACAAGATCTTTCTTCTATTTCAGAGAGGGAAATAATTATAAGAACAGAAGGGGAGGTTCTTCTGTGCTCGTTCCCTCCTAAGATGGTCATCCCCTAGGTTTCTTAGATATTTGGCCACCATGTTTCCTTGCTAGGGGTAGCTACTCTAGTGGAAGCAGCTGCATCTGTTAGCCTTTGTGGGGGTGGCTAGTTTGGAAGCTCTCCAGGATATACTTGAGCGTCTTTCCCATAGGTCTTAGATTTGAGACCAACGGGCATGGTTCAAGATAGGATGTAGGAGGCTCATCTTCTATTTGTGCTTGGCATTCCCTGACCAACTCTTAGGCTACCAAGAGTCTCTCTTTTTCCTCTATAGGGTTAGGATATTTAGTGACCTTTTTCGGTAGTTGGTGCATGTCAATAGGTTCTTTGGCTCGGCTGGTAGAGTGTAGCAAGTCTTCTTCTTCAAAATGAAGAAGTTTTTATATGAGTTGTCGTGCCATCTTCTTAACCACTTTTGATAACCACTCAACTCTCACCCTTGTCGATCTTTATGGTTTTCTTTCTTGAGTGCCTAGTTGCTCGTGCTTGTTCAAGGGCATTAGCTTGGCCTTGGTCTCGTGAGGTTGATGCCTCCACTGTAGCGTGAGTTGCGGCCCTTTGCCTATTCTGTAGCCTAGTTATAGTGTTAAGTAGGATTGCTCTGATGAAACTATCTCTAATGCTCAAGTTAAGGTTGGTGCTCGGATTTTCTTCATGAGCCCTTCGTGTTGCTCCAGGTCTTAGTGGACAATCCTTATAAATGTGATCAATACCACACCCAACACACATGGGAGTCAGGGCGAGAGCAACTGCAAAGGTACTTGCCATCCCTTTCGTGTTGGGATACTCAGCCAGTCGGTGAGGTCCCGCACAGTCATAGCACTATATGGGTGGTCTTTTAACCATCCTATTCATATCTCTAGCCCACAGCATGGGAGCTGCTAAAAGTACACCGGGTCCATTTGGTCTCCCTCCATAACATAGTGACTTAAGGTTTGAGAGGGTGGGCTTGTAGGCTCTTGGATCTCATAAATAGGAACTTTTGGAAATTTTCCCTCATTCCCATCTTCAAAGATTTCTGCCAAGGTTAGTTGATGAGCTAATGCAACTCTTAGTGAGACGGGGGTTGAGGTGGAAGAATTGGGGGTGGTAAGGGAATTTCTAGCACCTTAAGGATTCCTTTTTGGGCCAATTCTAGGCCAGGTTGAGGTGGGTTATGAAGCGCTAGTGTTGGCAAAGCCAGTGGTTGCCTAGGGTTGCCTAGGGTTGACTGGCAAGGCTTAAGGTAGAGCTCGAGCTAGAGCATCTTTCTGAAGCTAGTAGTTGAAAACCTTATGATTGTCCCATTTTACACAATATGTACAATAGAGGCTTGGGCAGGGTCTCAGGTGTGGACACTCCATGCCAGTATGGTTAGCTCGACAGACATGGCACCATACAAGATCCCTCTCTGGATAAAGATGGGTTTGACCTCCCCAATCCTCACCTTGGCCGGGGCTCTCCATTGTTGGGTCATTTACTACATTAATGTAAGCGGCCAATTGCTCTACATTTGTCTTGACATGGACTCCTTGCTTTTCCCATCAGGCTTTGTGCTGGTGGTCTTAAAAGAGGCTTCTTATGTGCCCTCATGAAGTTCTCAGGAACGTGTTCCCTTGAAGTTATCCTCAAAATCCATAGCACTCTTGCAGCATTGCTCAAAGGAGTTATGGCCCAAGGCATACAATAAGTTGTGTAAGGTCACGTCATCAAGACCCTCTAGAAATCTCCCTATTAACCTTTCGTTTAGAGAACTTGTCTTTGGCATTGCAGCACGAGTGGAGATACCAAACTTTATTGATTTAGTTGCTGATGGTTTCTCCTTCCTTTTGTCTTACATTATGTAGCTCCTCAACTGGGCTGCATCTGGTACCTTGGCGAGAATAACATACCTTGAAGGGTTCTTTCAAAGCTTCAAAGGTGGCTTTTTTGTCTGTTTCAAGGACCTAAACCATTGGCTAGCTTTTCCATCAAGGTTGAGGCCGAAGGCACTCATCTTGACTTGATCCTCTACATGGCCGAAGGCTTCACAAATTTGATTAAACATTTCCAAATGTGATAAGCTTTGAGATGTTAACGGGTTTATTCCACTCTAATCTTGGTGCAGGTGCAAGTTGTACTGGTGTTGGAGGTGTGATACCTGCAGCCACTCCCTCCCTATTTCCATGGCCAATCTCAACATTTCTGGTGTCAGGCATGCCATGGCTGAAGTAGGAGCAGTTTGAGGAAGGGTTGGTGGAGGAGCGGGGCTAGGAGAGTAATATACCATTGGAGGCCCTTGTCTGATAGGTGGGTTAGCATGTACCCCTTGTGGTCCCATGTGGTACCCATGATAACTCCTTGTGGTGGGTACTACTGATATACAGGTGGATTGGGTTGATGTGAAGGGCATGGGTAGACCCTTTCCCTTTTATGCAACGTTTTTGGTCCTTGAGATGGTGGACCTGGCCCTGGGTTTTGTACCGATCTTTGAGCCCTATACTAATCAGCTATACCTAAAACAGGCACGACTCTACGGACTGGTGGTTATGTCTAGGTTTGTCGGCTTTCACTTTGCCCTTCTTCCGCTCTAGGATCTAGAGATGGAGTGGGCTCGCTTTCTTGGGGTTGTTCCATGCCTCTCACCCTTGGTTATGGTTCTTCCAAATGGTTCTTCCAACTGTGTGGTTCTTCCAACTGTGTGTTTCTGTGAGGTCCCTCGCTCGCTTCGGGGCTTCTGTCGATGGCGGAAGCAGCGTTGGCCTCCTGCGCAGGGCAGGGTCCACACACTCGGGGCCTCGCTCGTGGATGTCCGGGACGAGAGGCTAGCCCGGGCGGTCGACCGACTCCGGAAGACTCCCCTCGCCCGGAAGGCACGGGCGATTCCGCCAATTGGGAAAAATCTTCTAACGGGGAAATTACTCTAATGAGTCAAGTCTTAACTAGATAAACTAATCTGACCAAACCTGAAGTCACATGGTCAGAGACTTGCACTTGGTCCATGGAATCATCGCTTTTTTCCTCATTTAGGAGGCACAGCCGATGATCCCCTCCCACAGAACAAGGTCTTCTCAGGATTTAAAACTAAATAACATAACTAATCGTATCTAGTTGTTTCTCAGGAATCCTCTGATCCACCCATCCGGCCCATGGGTTAGCCAACCACCCGTGGTGGGATTCCTTTATAAGATTTGGTTGGGTTTTTGCCCAGGTACCAAGGAAAAGAGTTCCCAGGCCCCCTAGCCGACGATTCATGCAAAAATCAAAGTAGGCATAATACCACGTACACACCCAATATGAAACTGCCATTTATAACATATTCGACTGGCTTTAAAAACAATCCTTCAATAGAAATCATAATCTTTCTTATCATCATTTTTCCAAAATTTTGAGTCCATTGTATTACAAAAATGTATCCTCTGAACTCTCCGTTGAAGACCAGCTAGCATCGCCTGGTCAGAACCCTCTAGGATCCTCCTTAGGTGTCCTAGCACTTCACTTAGGGACCGCTTCGTCGGTCCTCGCCCATTGTACTGGAAGCGCACCATTTTAACCGTACCGAGACTGGTCAAGACCTCGGCAGGCTTTGCCGTGAGCAACGTCCCTTGACGACTCCCCGCCGACTGTTCCAAGGAACCTCCTCTTAGAAAAACATAAGCCAAATGCTTCCTCCAGCATTCTAGCGTGAAACAGAGGTTCCAATGCAAGTAAAATTCCAGTTTGAGATCGGTTCCGACAACCCTTTTTCCAAAATTCTCAGTTTCATAATGAGGATCCTTGATCTCTCATGAGGGTAATCTACCCATCATTTTGTCCATTTGTCCAACTAAATTCTTGGTGAGTTTGGTCAAGGAAAAACTAGATTAATTTCGGTAGTCTATTCTTTGGATTTAGTAACTCGAACTAAATTTTCTCTTAAAATTTAAATAAAAATCTTAATTAATTATTTTACACTAGGAATTACACTTTCCTCATTTAAATATTTGGATTCCAATATAGTGGGAATTCCTCTTTCATCATTTAAAATTTATCTATGCAAAAAGATAAATTTAACTAAATTTTCTCTTAAAACTTTAAATAAAAATCTTCATTAATTCCTTTACAATAGGAATTACACTTTCCTCATTTAAATATTTGGATTCCAATATAGTGGGAATTCCTCTTTCATCATTTAAAATTTATCTATGCAAAAAGATAAATTTAACGAAAATCCTTCTTTAATTTTTAAATAAAATATGTATTATTTTAGCATCACAACTTTTCTCTTACTTCATTGGAGTACATGGATTTCCATTGTCATGGAGATTACTCTTTTAACATAAAAATGGATTAGTAGAAATTTCTCTTTTTTGTAATTAACTATTCATGCATAAACATAAAAATCAATTTTCCATGATTATAATGAGAATCATTCAATTTATCTAGGATGATTAATCCTAGAATATGGTAGGAAGTTCTCTTTTCATAATATAAATGAAAATGATTTATGTGTTTATTTTTCAAAAATTTTACCATAGCTCTGCTGCTATTACTGATAATTCTCAATAAGTTTGAAAGAATAAAGTTTAGTATTATTTATGTGATTAGAATAACCACTAATTGGATCATTATCCAATTATAGATTGATTCTTAATTTTACCATAAATTAAATAGCATAAAAGTATTAAAAGGCCATTATTTTGGCCTCCAATTAGACAAGCATAGAAATTACTTTTAGATTACAGAAATGCTTCATGAGAAGCTTCATTTGAATTGAGAATAGGTCATAGGAATGACCATTCTTAATGCTTAAAAACCATTATAAATTAAGCATAAATAGAAATTTATGTGTTTCTTCATTACAATACATTAAAGAACTTCAATAGGATTCAAAAGCCATTCAAATTAATGCTTCTCAAGCTTGAGAGGGGTTGAGAAGCGAAACATTTAGAGATTTAAGAAAAAGAAGACAATAATCCACACTTTACCTCCTAAATTACTTGATTCTTTGATCACAATAGAGGCCCAAAACCAATCAATTGGTTTGGTATGTTGTTGGAGTCTCCAAGGAAGATTGAAGAGAGAGAGAGAAGCTCCAATCTCTTGAATTTGTAGAGGGTTTTAGAGGATAATAGAAAATAAGCTTAACTTAGAGTAATACCGGCATAGTTTAGTTTACCGATGAGAATACAAAGGAATGAGGGTCTATTTATAGGTGAGGGAGGCCACTAGCTGAGTCCAACTGACTTCTAGAATTTTCCAACTTCAGTTTGGCTGAATTTGGACAAGATTTGGACCAATTTGGCTCCCTTTTTGATTTGGTTTGATCCAGGAGAGAGGAGAGATAAAAATATCCTATTATTTTTTAGTTAAAAACTCATTCACACATGTGAAATAGGCACCTCCTTGAAGGGCCCCCTTTTCCTTACCCATGTGTCAAAAATGAATGATTACTTTAAAAGATCTCTTTTTTTAATTAATACTTCATAATTTTTAACTAATAAACCTAGTACTTAGTCAACTCTTCATCTTATGTGGGCATTTACTCATTTTTGGGTATTTTCTTTTATTCTTTGGATTTATCTTTTCCCAACACTTGGATTAATCTTATTGGTCCATAGGAACCTTAATTGGACCATAATAAAAAAAACTCAAAAATCTTGATCCTTAGGCTATCTTCTAAATCAATTTTTATTAATTCCAATTGCATCTTGGAAAATCTATTTTGATTTTCTATTTCAGGGAAACATTTTTTTGATATTTGTAGAATTTATTTATCTAAAAATATCTCAATATTAATTTACCACTCTCTAGAATTTTTTATCTCACTAGGCAAAACAAGGAAAAATAATATTTTCTTGTATTCAGAAACATAGAATGATTACAAGGGATTGAAGTAGAGGCTTAATCAATATTCAGCCCGAGGAGGAATCTTATAGTTTCCCAAGATAAAATTGTGGAGCCTCGAAGCAAGGCTTCTCTGCAAATGTGTGGGAGAGGTAGGAGCTTGCTCTTGCATAGATGGTATGTCCATGCATTGAAGTTCAGGCTCTCTTGTCTCGAGATCAGGAGTTCCTTGTCTTGTGTTGGGGTGGTCTTCGCGTTTGTTGGTATTGTCAAAGACAAGCACCGTTTAACTCCACACGGTATTAACCAATAGGTATGACCTTACAAGCGAGGGAGCTTCATGAGAGTTTACTTTTATGAAAATATGGTTATTTGGCATTAATCGTAGGTGCATGGAAATGTGGAACTTTTGAACCCCTCTGTATGAAGAGATTTTTTTTGGGGGGAAAATGGAATGATTGTATGCTTTCAAAATGAGAAGGGACCGAGCATACGCTTATCAGGGAAAGATGGTACAAACGTTATCTTTTCGGGAGGGCACAGGCATGCGCTTTTGAAATAAAAGAAGGAACGGGTGTTCGCTCAAGAGTAGGAAGGAACATGTGTTCCAAGTTGGGTCCAGGGTGGAATGAGTGTGGCGAAGATGCCACGGACGTTCGCTTCCAAAAGCCAAATGGAGCGTACGTTTGCTCTCAAAGAAAGAAAGGAATGAGCGTTTGCTTTCAAAATTAGGAGACAAAGGGAATGGCACGGGCGTGGCACTTGCAGTTGAGCTCTAGAATGGGCGTATGCCTTAAGATGAGAAGGGAACGGTTGTGGCACGTTTGGAATGGGCGTGGCACTTCTGGAATGGCCATGGTATTATCAGATTTGGAAATTTTTTAAGATTTTCCTAGGGATTTAAGGTTGCAGATCTGACAGCCCCCAGAATATTCTCTAACAAGTCAGTTACACTCACTACATTGAATGTAGTTAAATGCAAAAAAAAGAAGAAGCTAAAAGAGGACTTCCTACCATATTCTAGGATTGGACATCCTATGCAAAAAGAATGATTTTCAGCATATTCATGGGAAATAAAATTTTTATATTTATGCATAAATATTTAATTAAAAGAAAAGAGAAATTTTTGGTAAATTCATTTTTATGCAAAAAGAGGAATTCCCATGATATTTGAGATTCAAGTAATTAAATGGTAAAAGAGGAATTTTTGGCATAATTCAAATTATGAGTATTTATTAAAAGTGGAATTTTGAGTATTATTATTTTTATTGGAAAATATGGGTAGAATTAATTTTTTGTAAATCTCATGAATCTTTTATTCAAAAAGAAGAATATTGAATATATCTTACTTGAGAAATTTGAGAAAGATTGTGAAAATATCCATCGAGAAAACTTGGATAATTCTTATTCAGAAAAAGAAAATCTGGAATCCCTAGGAGGATCGAGGATCCAATGAGTAAATGGAAGTTTAGATTTAATTCTCATTAATGAAGCTTAAGGAATGAAAATATAATATGTAAATGCTCTTTCTGAGTTTTTACTATTCAATTCTGATAAGGTTTATTTTCCCTTTTTAAACCTTCAATAACACTCTGATACATAGATTCAATGGGATCGAGAAAAAGTACCTTTAACTAGGCCAAGCAATTGGCAGAAACTTAGAAAAGTCCTATCAGTATATCGAAAGTAGAAAACGGTACTAAAATTGGATGTGATAAGACGTGATGTGGATCTGAATGAATGTAAATGAATGTGATGGGATGTAAATGGATGCGATGTGATTAGATGAGATGTGAATGTGATAAGAGGAGATGTCAATGTGATGTGATAAGATATAAATGTGATGTGATAAGATGTGAATGTGATGTGATGTGATGTGAATGTGATGTGATAAGATGTGAGTGGATGTGATGAGATGTGGATACGATGTGATTAGATGAGATGTGAATGTGATAAGAGGAGATGTCAATGTGATGTGATAAGATGTGAATGTGATGTGATAAGATGTGAGTGGATGTGATGAGATGTGATGTGATGTGAATGGATGTGGATGTGAATGTGAGGAGATGTGGATGAGATGTAAATGGATGTGGATGTGAATGTGAGGAGATGTGAATGAGATGTGATGTGATAGATGTGCATGTGAATGAATGGATGGATGTGGATAGATGTGAATGTAAATGAATGGATGGATGTGAATGTGATGTGATGTAAATGGATGTGGATGTGAATGTGAGGAGATGTGATGTGATAGATGTGCATGTGAATGAATGGATGGATGTGGATAGATGTGAATGTAAATGTATGGATGGAATGAATGTGATGTGATATGGATAGATGTGGATGGAATGTATGTGATGTGATGTGATGTGGATGCAATGAATGTGATGGATGTGAATGGGTGTGATGGATGTGAATGGGTGTGATGAGATATGAATGGATGCGATGAGATGTGAATGGATGTGAATGTGATGTGATGATATCTGAATGGATGCGATGAGATGTGAATGTGGATGTGAATGTGATGTGATGATATCTGAATGGATGCGGTGAGATGTGAATGTGGTGTGATGATATCTGAATGGGTGTGATGAGATATGAATGGATGTGATGAGATGTGAATGGATGCGATGAGATGTGAATGGATGTGAATGTGATGTGATGATATCTGAATGGATGCAGTGAGATGCGGTGAGATGTGAATGTGACATAATGAGATGGATGTGAATGTGACGTAATGAGATGGATGTGAATGTGATGTGATGATATCTGAATGGATGCGGTGAGATGTGAATGTGACGTAATGAGATGGGAATGGATGTGATGTGATGTGAACGGATGTGATGTGACGTGAATCTGATATGATGAGATGTAAATGGATGTGAATGTGATGTGATGAGATGTAAATGGATGTGAATGTGGTGATGAGATGTGAATGGATGAGATGTGATGTGAATGGATGTGATGTGATGTAATGTGGATCGGGGTATGTGAGAATGGATGAGATGTGATGTGAATGGATGTGATGTGATGTGATGTGGATATGGGTAGATGTGAATGGATGAGATGTGATGAGGATGGATGTGACGTGATGTGATGAGGATATGAATAGATGTAAATGGATGTGATGAGATGTGATGTGGATGAATGTGATGTGATGTGGATAGATGTGATGAGATGTAATATGATATGATTGGATGAGAATGGATGAAGGATGATGGGAATAGATATGAATGCAAAGTGAATTGATTTAAAAGAATGTGGAATAATGAGAAATGATGTGAAACCATGTGGAAAGATGAGAGTTTGTTAGAAACTGTATTTATGACCTGTTTTTAAATGATTGTTTTATGTCAAGAATGCTGGGGAAGCATTTTGACCATCTTGTGAATGAGGTTGTGGAGACCTGAGTAATAAAGTTGCAATAGCTAACGGGGAGTCAATGGAGGACTTCTCGCGCATAGCGCCGTGGTCTTGACTAGCCTTGGTTTGATTTAAATGGTGAGCTTCCGGTGGTACGATGGATGAGTGACCAGGGAAGCGGTCTATGAGTGAAGCGCTAGGTGACCTACGAAGGAGCCTAGAGGGTGCTGACCATACAGTGCTCGGGCTCTGGGTTGCCGAGCGAAGATACCCACGCGTGCGTCGGGAAAGAAAATGGAATAAGGAGTTAGAGTTGTTTTCTGAACTCGGGCATAGATCTGGTTGATTGGCCTTGCTGGTCCTCAACGGATGAGACCATGGCTCTTTTATATGGATCTGTTGGTTGATCTTGCTGATCTTCAACGGAGAGTCCATCTGGATTTTTCTTATGAGATTATATTTTCGGGTACTATGAGCTAGGAACTATTGAAAAGGCCCCTAAGTGAACAGGTGGTGAGCGTTTTGGTTGCCACCAATGATACCATAGGTACACCAATGAAGGAATGATTGGAAATTAGAATTCAAGCTAGATATTTTGGAGCATTATGATCAGTGATACTATGGTTTCATTAAAAGATTGTTTTAAAGACATCTAAATCTGTGAAACATACAATTTCATATTGGGTGTGTAAGTGGTGTGACTATCTTGAAGTTTGCTTGAAGCATCGGCTAGGGGTCCTAGGAACTCTTTTCCCTGGTACCCGGGGGGCAGAACATAACCAAATTCCTAAATGGATCCTATCACTGCAGTGGTTGGGCAGTTGGCTAACCCACAAGATTGGATGGGGTTAGGCTAGACTGATGGATCCCTAAAATGAGACTCAATTCTATTAAGTTATGATAGTTGAAGTAAATCTCGAATAACCCTTGTTCTATGGAAAAGAATCAATGGATGTGCCTCTTGATGAGGAAAAAAACATTGGACTGTATGATCCAAGTGCAAGTCTCTTCCTTGATCTGACCCATGAGACTTACGGGCTCGATCGGATCAGTTTGGTTAGTGATGACCTTGACTACATTAGAATAAAATATCCTGAAGAAATCGCCTATGTCTACTGGGTGAGGGAAGTTTTTTTGGGTTCTATTTTCGAAGAACCGAGGGATTAGTCTCTTGTCCAGATATCCGTGGACGAGGCCCCGAGTGAGAGGCTCTGCCCTGCGCAAGAAGTGCTACTTCCGTTGCTAGCACCCCAGAATTCGTTGCGCGGAGGGGACAGAGATCTTTCATGAAGGATTGGATGGAAGGATGCCTCGGGGAAGTCATGCACAAAACTATGGAGCCTGACAACTCTAATGAATCTGAGGAAGAAGAATTTCGTATACCCCATAAGGTAACTAGGACCCCTAGAGTTTGAGTGAATAATCTCTAACATTACTTCGAAGGCGATGAATTCAATGCAACCTTGTCAATTACCTTCGATGGTCTTCAAGTTATAGCAATCTTGGATCGGGGAGCGAGAAAGAGCATTGTTACTAAACAATGCTAGGAAAAATGGGGAGCACCCGCCGCCTTGGATGAAACCACATTGTTGGTTAAACTTGCTGATGGAGCCATAGCTAGACCCATTGGTCCAATGATGAGGGATCTTAAGATTCAGATCCTGGGAACTACTTACCGTCACACCTTTGTGGTGATGAATTTTAGATGCCAGCCAATCTCTTATGATTGCATCATTGGCAGAACATTCATGAAAGAATCTAAAATGATTCATGAATGGGATACCGACCACATATACATTCGGAGAAAAGATCTAACATTCAAGATCAATCTATGCACATGGAAGGTACACCCTATGAGTGGAAGATGATTGAGGACTCTGCCACAACAATGTGATCCACTGTAGTCCATCTGTGTCAAACATGCCATAAGACACTTGAAGATGAAAAGGAGAGTGAGGGGTGTGCACCTCTCCTAGAGCCAAAAGACTCTGAGAACTGGATGCATATCCTTGCTACCTTGGACATTTTATCTAGACACACTAGCACAAGGTTTGCTGCAACAGACGAGAAAGAGATTACATCCGTGTACATGCTGAGTTCAGCATACCCACCCAACGTCGCCACCTAATAACTTGAACAAGTTATTAGAACAAAGCCGTCAAGTGGTGCGCACTCCCATAGAACTCACATGCCTGAGGGATTCCCTGGGCCAGAACGATACGTCTTCCCAAATAATTCAGATACTCACTAGCTCAAGTATGCTAGGGCGATGGAATCACATGAATACTTCAATGAAATGTGGCAAAAAGAGTTTGCTAATAGCTCCCTTTTAATCCACACACGACCATCCCATAGCTAGCAGATCCCGTCGAGTCTAAACCAGAATCAAAGAAGATTTGCCACTCAGTGCGCAAAGCACGCAACAAAAAGTTAGCACTGGCTGAAAAAGAAGCTAAAAGGCTAGCTGATGAAGAAAGTGCTAAAGCTGAAGAGACTAGATAGGTGCCTAAACATTTCAAGACCTTTCGGATGGCTGACCGATTTGTCCAATATGATTCGGCTCAAAGGTCTGACAGTGGGCAACCAAGGACCTCTTATGATGGTCTAGCTAAGGTCAAGGAGATAAATTTGGTAGGCCCGAGTGAGGACCCGAGGCCGGTATATATTGGAGAAAACCTCTCTACAAAAGAAGTGACCAAGCTTATCACTCTACTTACATAATTCCAAGATTGTTTCTCTTGGAAGTACATGGACATGAAAGGTGTACCTCCAGAAGTAGTCCAACACACCATTCCAATGGTTGTTGGAGCTAGGTTGGTCAAACAACGGGCTTATTTGATGAACTCAAAATACTCCAAGATGGTCCATGAAGAAATCGACAGACTCATTGATGCCAGATCCATCTACGAGATCGAGAATACGAAATGGGTATCATCAAGAAGAATGGAAAAGTCAGAGTGTGCATCAACCTTAAAAAAGTCAATGCCACTACCATCAGGGATCATTATCCCTTCCCTTTAACAGAACACGTGCTAGAACGAGTGGCAAGAAAGGAAGCCTACAGCTTCCTTGATGGATTCTCTATGTACAATCACGTACTGATCAATCCCAAGGACCAGCACAAAACAACCTTTGCCACTGGATGGGGCACATATGCATACCGTGTTATGCCCTTTGGACTGACCAACGCCCTAGTACCTTCCAATGTCTCATGTGCATGGCTTACAAGGAATATCTTCGAAAATTCCTTGAGGTCTTAATGGATGACCTTTGTGTCAATTCCTCCTGGAAGGAGAATCTTGCATGTTTGCGTAAAGTGCTATAAAGGTGCAGGCTATATCGCATCTCGTTGAACCCACTAAAATGCTAATTTTGGATTTGACATGGAGTAATCCTAGGATACATTATCTTCAGGCAAGGAATCTCTACTGATGACAGCAAAGTGCAACTCATCCTAGAGCTTTCCCCACCCACCAACTTCAAATTTGTCCAGTGCTTCATGGGGCATGTCACAGGTACTATCGGCGATTCATTTTTATGTACGTTGATATTGCTCGACCTCTTTACGAACTCTTCACTGTCTTCGAGTGGACTGAAGAATGCCAAAGGGTTTACACTACACTCAAAAAATCCCTGGCAACAAGCGCTCCAATTCTCAGATCCCCCAACCAGGACATCATTTTCCACATCCACATCAATGCCTCAGCTTTTGTTGTTGGCTCTGTGCTGGCCCAACTGAGAGAACACAAGATGGATTTCCCCATCATCTTTGCCAGTCGCCAACTCAATTAAGTAAAGAGAAATTACACTATGACTGAGAGAGAAGGGTTAGCCATGGTCTACACCATCAAGAAGTTTCGCCATTATCTTTTGGCAACTAAGTTTTTTTTCTTCATAGACCATCAAGCTCTTCTATACCTAGTAAACAAGCCTTGTATGATAGGTAGAATCACCAGGTACCTGCTTGTATTACTCAATTTTGACTTCATTGTCATGGTAAGAAAAGACTCTCAACATGTTCTAGCGGACTACATGTCAAGGATCCCTAACGGTGAACCACCAGTGGGAGTAAATGATGAATTACCAAATGTCGCCCTATTCCAACTATGCTTGATTCCTGAATGGGGCGAGGAGGTGGCACACTTCTTAGCCAATGCCTTACCTGTAGATCCGCTCCTCAATAGAGACCGTCTAATAAAATCGGCACTCCCCCTACCAACTCATTGCAGGCCAACTTTATAAGCAAGGAAAAGATAAAATCCTACGACACTGTGTCCTAGAAGACGAGTATGTCTTTCTCCTCAACAAGCTCACTCTTTCTATGCTAGGGGGCACTTTGCTAGCAGATATCACTACTCGTAGGTCCTCACGGCTGGGTTATGGTGGCCCACTCTAATGGCTAACATAGTAGAATATGTCAAATGGTGCAATGAGTGCCAGCGTACAACAATTCCCCGCTTTAAGAACCACAAGCCCCTGAACCCCACTGTGTCTTTGCAACTATTCAAGAAATGGGACATAGATTTCATTGGACCCATCAATCCGGCAACCAAATACACTCAATCTCAATACATAATAGCTGCTATGGGTTATTGCACCAAGTTGGTAGAAGCTCGGGCAACTCGCAAGGCTATCGACTGCTAAATTTCTTTACGAATCAGTGAAGAAAATGATGATGGAAATAGTTGATTTTGTCTACATACATGTTCTTTTAGTGTTTAGCAACCCCCTTCATTGTTTAATCACGCCAATTTCATCTTGTTCATTCAATTTCATGTAATTTCATCTCGTTAGCACTCTTTTTTCTCAAAAATCCTCTTCCTAATCTTATTTACATGAAAGTGTTAATGATGGTAATGTCATTAATTTTGTTTATAGTGATGTTTGTTTATTAGTAACACCTCCATGTCGTTAATTTCATAAATTTCATCTTCGTTAGTTTAGTTTTATGTAATTTCATCTTATTTGCATACTTTTTCTTAAAAAAACATAAACTTGCAAGTGCTCATTAAGCTATTGTGAGTCAAAAAATGGGCAAAATCAACACTGTGGCTGTGTTTAGCACCCCCCATATACCCTGATTTTAATCATAAACACGTATAATTTGGGTGAGAAATGTGCATTGGGTTAGGATTAATCATGACATGGCAAGGCAAAAACTTGCAAATTTGATTAGCATGGATTTATCTTGCTTAAGGGTATTAGAAAAATATGCATTTTTAAATTTTTAAAGGCCTTTTTAATTTTAAAAATTCAAAATTCAAAATTTGGGGAGGCCTAGAGCATTGAAATTTTGTAAGGGGGTGTAAGAGCTTGTAAGAGTTTGTAAGGTGGCATGGTTGAGGAAGAAGAGAGGGGGATGTGCATTAACTCCACAATTGACCTCTCCCTTCCACTCTCCTCTCTATGTCACACCAGCCTAGGCCTTAAAAAGGGGATTCAAATTCAAAAAATTGGACAAAAGGGATATTTCTAATTTTTGTACAATTTTAGAATTTTTGGGACAATATGTTTTATGATTTTGGCATTTTTTATTTGAAAAACTAAAAAATACTCCCCCTCTATTTTTCTCTCTTCTCTTTTTAACCTTTTAAGTTTTAATTTTTCTATTTTTATGGTTCTTGTATTCTCCTTCTTTTTATTATTATTACTCTTTATCAGTATAAAATAAATAAATCAATCAAAACTAGAATGCTTGGGTACCTTTATCCTCTTGATTGCTTGCACATGTGCATTGTCAACGTACTTTGAAAGAACATGTGTCCTTCTATTCACGTATAAACATCTTGAAGCACTTGAATGAAGATGACACTACAACCCATACCATTTCTGTAGCACGTCTTCTTCATATGTTTGTCTTTCCTCAAGTTTACATGAACGGCTTATAGAGCTCAAATGAGCATGAACATCAAGCCTATGATTATATTCAACGTGAGGAATAGAAGGACATCAATAGAGATCTCAGAGTACATCACAAGGTAGATAATTCCAAATTCATTACCACATTTAAATCTGAGTCACACGTCATTCATTAAGTCATAGGATTTTTGTGCTCATTTGTGTGAGTGAATTAAAAAAAAAACCAAACATAAAGTATGGTGGGGAGTTGGCACAGTCCTCCCCAAAATTCAATATAGGAGAATGTTCCCTTTCCCCATTTCCCAACAAATAGCACTTAAGATATCGAAAGTGGACCAAAACACCTTCAATGTTGAAGGCCGCCATTAGTCCTACATATTGATTCGTGATGCAAAACTCATTTTCAAATGTGGTAATGAATTTGTAATTTTCTAATTTGTGAGGTACTTTTGTATCCTTATTGAACACAAGAACAGGCCTCAAGCTCATCGATTGTGGATGTCAGTTTAGCAATTCTTCCAAGTATGCTTTTAAATTCATGTTCATTCGAGCATTTGAAATATGCTCTATAGACACTACACAAAGTATCCTACCCAAGCACTCACACAAAACACAATAAAAGAATTTAAAAAAAACAATCTTGTTTTGCAAGCTTCAAAGCATGGAGTGCACCTAGTTTTGATGACGATGATGATGATGATGATGATGTGTGTGTGTGTGTGTGTGAAATTTTGATCTGGTGTTCCATGTATTCATGGATGCTTCTGATTTTGCCATTGGAAGTGATTTGATGTAGGAGTCACATGAGGGCTGGTTCTGATTGGTCTACTATTCAAAGAAGAATACTACCAAAGCTAGAGCGGAACTATTTCACCATAGAAAATGAATCATTGGGGATGATCTACTCGATCAAGAAATTCAAGCATTATTTAAATAATGTGTTTGAATTTCATGTGGAGCACAAAGCACTCTCATACCTAGTAAAACAGACCAGACCTGGTAGGAAAATTAGCCAAATAGATGCTGCTGTTACAAGAACTTGCGTTCACCATCAAGCACAACCCAGGAAACAAACCAGACCAGGTAGGAAAATTAGCCAAATAGATGCTGCTGTTACAAGAACTTGCATTCACATCAAGCACAACCTAGGAAACAAACATGTAATGGAAGATTTCCTATCCAGATTGAAAAACTCCAGATGGGGTGGAGGATGACTTCCCAGATGCTCACCTCTTCATCCCTACTTGCATTTTTGCACCCGTGTCAACACAACAAAAAGCACAAGCTCTAATTGACCTACATAGGCTTTTTGTGATTATAGCGCTTAGACCTTTCAACACACACATACATCAATTGTGATTGCCGATCCTTCTTGCCTACATTTCTTTCTAGCTTGTGCTCTACTGGCTGTGCACTTTGCTTGCTTCCTCTCACATAAATACCACGTTACTTTCCTCTTGTATGGAAGGAGCTTTGATGATATGCTCAGTGTGCTCTTGATGTATCGTAAACACAAGGCTGTGTGGAGGTGTTGAAATTCTCCATCGACCTTAGGAACAAGAAGATGATGACTGCAAAACCTCCCAAAGACACTCTAAGATACTTGTACTCCGTTAGGAGAAAAGAGCTAACACCTGCATCAAGTGGGTGATAAAGCAGGTGAACAAAGCAATATCAAGCAATTTAATAGTGTGATGTTCACAAGAAAAGTAGAGCATGGTTCTAAATGCAATTCTTAGAGAAGAATTAAACAAGCGGAGTTTTTCTTGCAATCCATGCCAAACCCAGACAATATCTTAATAATAAATCCAAGAGAAAGATAAAACAAAAAGAAAAAAGATATATAACAAGCAAACTACTTTAATGCCACATTTGTTCTTTGCTTTCATGGTACAATCCGACTATGGCAATCTAGTGGGCGATATTCGCACATAAAAAGAAGGCACTTCATCAAAATCGCATTCTACTTCTGAGAGAGGATGTAGATTGATGATGATGAAGAAGATAATCATGTTGATTTCTTTGTCACTTTGTTAGAGTAGATTATTGTCGTTTATAAGGCAAGCTCTAGCTATGGCAACGAGAGGCTGACCTCTAAAAAGGCCAAAAATAGAGAGAGAATGTATTTCTTTGCTTTGCCACATGCACTTTTGTGCTTGCTTGCTTTTCTGAAAGCTTCTTAGGCTACCCAAGGTAAAAATAAAAATAAAAATAAAAATAAAAAATAAAAAATCAGAAAGCTTAAAAAACTTAGCATAAAAACCCTCAATTGGGAATGGTAGGTAGAAAACTCAAAAGGGCCACCTTGAAAAGTTCGGTGTGAAAATCTACAGAGGACACGCTTGGAAATATGTACTTCATTTCCAAATCTAACAATAGGTAACCTCACATCAAGCTTCAACTTCCTACCATTTGCCTCATCGGCCCCTAAGTAAGCTTAATCGCCAATACTTTAGGAATCAAAACGGATGCCCAAACTCCAATTTTTAACCCACCCACCCGACTTGATCAACCCTTTTGCCTTTACACTCTCTCATATGCCGAAGTGCATCCACGAACACACTCCAAACCTATGGTTTAGCCATTTCTTGTCACTTCACCAAATGGTAAGACTTGGTAAGTATGGTGGTGCAGCTGTCATTACTTAAATGTCTTTTCATAGGCTAGTTGCCCAATAACAACTCCACGTGCATACTAGCCTCATCTCACTTTTCTTCCATCTACATTATGGCTATGTAAGTGTTAAACTTTGCCTCCATACGCACGCATGCCTACCCTTGAAACCTAATCCTCAAATGTTAAATACATCAGGGTGAGCTCTTAATATATGGGCCTAATCAATGCCAAGCCACAATGTATCTACCCAAGCTACATCATCATGGATACCCAATTATTTCCCAAATCTTCAAGATAAAATCCTCAACAACCATTCAATTTAGCCTAATGCTTCATAATGCCATATCTAAGGCAAACATTCAAGTGGGAACCCTAAGGCCAAAAACTCACAAAAGATTACCCTTAGGAAGTTGCATGTGAAAATCCTAAAAAATAGGACACTTGCTAGCTTTAATGGAAAGCTCCAAGGCCATTGCATTCTAGTCAATATTTAAAGAAAAGACTTGTAAAATATGTACATGCCATATATGTGACTAACTTTCATCCGTTTCCTCTCACCTCTTTTTACACTAACCCTCTTAAGCAACCACCTTATGGATGATTCGCAATTAAATTCATATACTATGCTTGCTAACCTTACCTATAAGAACACTCCCCAAAGCACCCAACAAAGTCTCATCCTCCTCAACAACTTCCTACCTACCGATTCCAAGGACAAAATCTACAATATAGCAAGCTGAGAATGTTACGGCTCTGCCATAACTAGCATGTACCTACAACTCTAGCAAGGCATGGATGACATGGATAGTGGATAGAACGGCATTGACATTGCCTACCTTGATCACTTTAGCCTAGGATATCTACCCGAAAATACATTGTAATATGCTTACAGGAATTAGATAAACAAGCATATGTTGTAATGGAATATATGTGAGCATTGCCACTTGTCTAAGAGGCATGTTGCATGCTAATAAAGTAGCTTTAGTTTACACAAATGAGCCTAAGTGACATCTAGTTGCTTTATGTAACTAGTAAGATTATTCTTATACTTTGGCCGGCCACATGTGAATCCAAAGGTCCAATTATAAAGGATATTTTGTAAACTAAACAAGTCATAATCATATATGCTAATTTTGTGCTCTCTCTACTATCTCCCTCTCTTAACTATCTATGAGCTCCTTGCATGCATATGTGTGTGTTAATTGATGCCATTTCTTGTGTGTGTGTGTGGAGGGAGGAGATCAACCCTACAACCATATAGTTGTGAGTATGAGGACACGGACGGCCTACGCCTTGAGCCTTCTATGCGTGTAAGGATTATCCACAGCACACCGATGCATGCTACACTTATGTGACAAAGGTAAGTGCAATTCATTTACTTTGTATGCTATCCTTAGGGATCTAGTGGTTGGTTGGTGACATTAGCATCCCACCCACCACCCACAGGCAAAGGTAAGAAATCCCCAATTCATTTACTTCTTTATATGCTATCCTTAGGGGTGTAGTGGCTGGTTGACATTAGCATCCCAACCAAAAGCAAAGGTAAGAAATCCCCACATGACATCGTGAATGGAAAGCTTGAGGCCACACCTCACTTTTCCCCTACAAATGAGAGTCAATTTACAGTATACAGGTTTTCTTTTGATCCATTTTCTCATGGATTATGCATAGATATTTTGTAGGATACAACTCTAATAATGTTCTCCATGCATAGCCGACATTTTTGCAACTCATATACTATAGTATATGTGTCCTTGTTTGCATAAAGTATCAAGCGCACTCCACTTAGTTTTTGTTGGACTCAAATTTGAGCTTTATTGATGTACATATGTCACACTTTAAAAATGTGCTAGTTTTGGAAAGACTAACCGTCTTCAGTGCCGTGTTCCATAACCTACAAAAAGTGAGTTGTGATAGTAGTGCCTTGTATCCCATTGAATTGAGTGTTGAATTAACTTCACATAGAATGTCAACTTGTTTATACATTGCTGGAAGAACATGTTGTGTCGAGTCACGAGTCCCATAGGAGTTCTTGACTTATGTGGCATTTTCTCTGCATGTTAACTATGGAGTGTTATATGATTGCCTTACTCATTTCCACATGTATTAAGCCTTTTCGAATTAACTTCACATAGAATGTCAACCTGTTTATACATTGCTGGAAGAACATGTTGTGTCGAGTCACGAGTCCCATAGGAGTTCTTGACTTATGTGGCATTTTCTCTGCATGTTAACTATGGAGTGTTATATGTTTGCCTTACTCATTTCCACATGTATTAAGCCTTTTCGAATTATCATAGTGTTCCCATGACTCACATATCTTGATCCTTTCACATAGCTTCTTTGGTACCTATAAAGGTAGTTTTCATTATCCCATATATAGTGTATTATGCGGTGTTGCAAACTTTCTCTTCATCATACATGAAGTTAAAACATTCCTTAGCTCCTTCCTTAGTATAAGCCATGCCTATACTATCATATATATAATTTGACTTATTTGAGAAGATTTGACCCCAAAAATGTGCCCTTGTTTGCATTATTTTACCTTGATCCACAAACTGGCAACATTTATTCTCACAACAATCTATGGTTGCAATGTTTGGCACATTTGCATTATTTTACCTTGATCCACAAACTGGCAACATTTATTCTCACAACAATCTATGGTTGCAATGTTTGGCACATTTGCAAGAGTAAGAAAAGGTAAGATTCTGATTTGTTTTCTTAGCATGCCTGATCTTTCTTACATACTTCCTCTTTTTACCAAGAGATCTACAGCTCCAATTGCATGTACCAACTGCATCCCCATCTGTTTCCTCTTGCCCAAGCAAATCTAAATTGCTAAAACCATCATCATGATCACTTTCCTCAAAAGCATCCTCTCCATTGTGCATTCCACCTTCAAAGTTTAGAAGACCATCTTCGCCATCATCCACACCTACAAGAGTATCCCACATTCTCAATGGTTCTCCATTCTAAATTTTGACTTGCTTGATTGGCCAACTAACCAAACTCAATTGCATCAATTGAGTTAGTCTCTAAGGTTTCACTACTACCACCCTCTAACATTTTTTCAATTATGATACCCATCTGTCAGCCACATGATGGTGTGCGGGGGGAGAGGGACACTTCCCCCCCACCCTCGCTTGTGAGGGTGTCCCCCCTCCCCCATGATGCCACATGGCCCGAGCTCCTCAATAAACCTACCTCCCCCCTCGGGGGCACGGGGGGTGGGGGTGGCCGAGGCACACACAAAACAATCGACATTGGATTGAGATGCCTCCCTTTGGAAGGATCAAACATGTAGTAATGACTCTCAGCAGCAACAACGGATATCTTGGTTGTTGCAACAATGAAAAATTTAGCAAGACGCTATACATAGTGTGAATTATAGAATTCCACAAATCATCTAGTCTTTAAATGCAACTTGCGCCCCCATGGCGGCTTGTCCAAGGTCATGTCTGCTTGAGCATCCACCTGACCCCCACACCAAGCCCCCTTCCTCCTCCCATGTAGTGGACAAAAGGGCCACATGGTGGAGGGGGCCGTTTCAGCACACCTCCCCCGATCTCGCGAAGACATGGTGGAGGGGGTCGTTTGAGCACACCTCCCCCCGCTCGCGACGAAGACAGCGAGCGGGGGGGTGACTGTGCTATCTGCTGTTAACTAAAATGCATTGATAGCATAGTGCGATGACCAGTCTCTATAAGGGTGATAACGCGTGCTCTGAATGCACGTCGACGGATGGCTTTTATGGCCAGCTCACCACACGATGATGATGGTGTCGAGAAAGGGCTTGCAAGTGAGAGGGCCATCATGACCAACTGGATAGACCTCAAATTAGATAAGGCTACCCGCGCTGGGTTTATGCATATCACTAAGAGGAGGAAAAAAAAACTAATGAGGATTTCCCTAGTAGCCAGCGAGCGAACCCAGCTTGAGAATTTCTTGGCTCCTGCTGTGCGAATTGTAATTTGGAGAGACATCCTTTGTTGACGGATTGGGCCCAAGTCCCCTAGAAAGGGGCGTCTCGCAAAGGTTAAGAGCTCCACAAGGTTCCATCAAACGAGTCATGCTATTTGAGAATGTAGCCCTAAGTGGGTGTGGTAGATTCCATCCAAGGCTAAATACGTGCAAGAGACCGATAGTGAACAAGTACCGTGAGGGAAAGATGAAAATGACTTTGAAAATAGGGTTAAAAAGTGCTTGAAATTTCTTGGAGGGAAGTGAATGGAGGCCGCAAGTGCATTGCGATCGGATGCAAAATGGCACGAGCTAATCCGTTGCTTGACGCAGGGTGCTAAATCAGTGTGGGCTGGTGCAGTGGGACAAGAGCGAGCTCTAGCTGACTCATTTCGATGTTGTCATGCCAATCAAGGAACAAAGCACATGCCTTTTGTGGTGGTAGGCTTTTATACCTACGTGCTTTAGACATTGGCTCTCTAGTCTTTCCATCCGACCCATCTTGAAACACAAACCAAGGAGTCTAACATGCACATGAAGCTGGTGGGTGTGCCAAGTTTGCTCTGTTGAACCCCATGTAGAATGGGAGCTCCAACCGAGGGTCGAAGTAAGCTATGGTTGGCTCTGTTGAACCCCGATCAAAGCCAAGAGAATGTAAATTGATTGATCGTTACCACTTCATATTACCATTCATAAGACATAGCTTACTTCGACCCTCCCTATTTTCCATAGAATTCTTGGGGCTTTCCTATCTCTTCCCTAAAGGTTGGTCATCTTAGCCTCACTTTCGAGAATCATTACTAATACGCTTTCTTTATTGTAAACTACTCTTATTGGTTTGTCCCGGGCTTAGTAAATTTTACTTTCTTAGCTTTGTCTTATTACATGAGTAATGGGGTTTGCCACCTATGGTGGGATTCGGGTCTTGTTCCAGATCTATCTTAAGTGTATACTTTCAAAATCCCGATTTTATTTCGTGCTGCCCCTTTGGCCTTCCTAAAGCCTATCCGATTCTCTTTATCGTGAGCGTGGGGAGGAGCGAGCCAACTCCCTCGGGCAACATTCGTTTTCGAGACATCATTTCAGCGAACTAAACCTAGTTGTTAAAGCAAGACTAGCAAATGGTTGGGGGCATGAATTCTTTGTTCTGTATGAATTCCAAGGGTTGTTTTTCAAGTCAAATGCTAGGAAACAAATCTTGAATTTGTGTATATTGAAGGAAATCACAAAGAAGTTCCGCACTGAAGGAGGGAAAGAGGTGGCCGGATCCACTACCACCTCAAGTAGCCTCAGACACCACCAACATGCGGATATTGACACTTCAGTACTCGGACATCATCCATGAAGTACCACTCGATTCCGCTGTACAAAGAGTCACCCTAGAATGAGAAGGGTGATCCCTCAAAATGACTTGTAGGTCATTAAGGTCAACTTCTAAGAGCACGCTAGGCTCTTGAGAGTCAGAGTCGCTTTTGTCGCCACTGCGAGTAGTAGTGGCCGAGACTATATTGTCAACGGCTGGCATTTGCACCTCGCGGAGGTAATTTAATACCCGGCTACAGCCATACATTACAATCGCTGGTGTCAGTATCGAGTATAATAGAAATGTGAAGTCGTGGAATAAGAGTCCAGGCTCGTAGATAGTGGGAATTCAATAAATTGAGTAGTTGCACCTGCTAGTGTGATAGGATATCCGTATGAACTCCTACATCAATACCATCCATGTCGGTCTGGGTTGTAACAATACCATCCATGTCGGTCTGGGTTGCAACATCAATAACATCATACACACCTTCCTTACTACCTTTTTCAATAGTCGGTAACGTCATTGTTAGAAGCCTATCAAGTGACATTATTTCATTGACTATTTTTTCTGCTAACGGCCAACAAAAGAACTTCCATAAATATCAAGAACAGACCTTGTGTTGGCAAAGCCAACGCAAGTCCCTCTAATGCTTTAGAAGGCACTTTCTTGAAATCTATCTTAGCCGACGAAACGAAGCCATATATCCTTTGTCTCCTAGCTAAAATCTTTGGAATCATCATATCGTTTCTACCAGGAGTAGCCTTTCCAGTGTCAGTCAAACGTAAAGTCATGGCTTCCATGTAACATCGAAAAGGTCTTAATGTGGTGGGATCATATGGGTTGTTATAACCCCTAGCGGATGGTTTGAAATCAATTTTAAAAGAACCTATTCCATCTCCAAGTGCTAATTTCTTTCTTTCTGTAATGGCTCCGGTAATTACATTTATGGTGCGCCGTGTGAGACTTGTTTTCTTTCGTAAAGGAATACCCTTCTACATAGATGTTTGACTCAGAAGTATATACAGTGGGCCAATACAACATCTTGGGCTAATAATCCATCGAGTTTGCGAGCAAGCACTTCATCGGAAAGGGGCAAAGCCGAGAGCACAAAAAGCGGTTTCCCCGGTCCCCGGGCTTAGCCCTCCTCCTCAGGTGGTGTCCCTCAGTTGATGTGAGAAAGGTTAGATTGACTCACTTGGTACGTATCTACTGCCTGAGGAAGGGCTACGTATCCCGAACAGAATACGTCAGTATGTGTGTGGTGGAGTAATCCAGGGCCCAATTTGGGCAAAAGCTTTGACTTTCATATGAAGCGGTCAAGCTTGCCGGACAGCCAGCCACCACAAGTAATTCCAGCATAGGAACTGACTTGAACAATCGAGCAGGTGCGCAAAGACCTGTAACCATTTGGGTGCTCTGATGGGGTGAAATAGGGAAGTGCGTAGCGCTTACTCTGTCCTAGGCACAACAGGGTAGGGGCTTTATGTCTAGTGAGTGCCCAATGGCACTTACCCTAGTTTCACCGCACTAGGTTATTGTCCCTTGGGCCCTAGAGGAAGAGGAGGGCCGAAGGCGGGGAAGCGCTTTTGTCTTTTGGTTTAGGCAAGCGCTTACCCCGCAATTTCGTAAAAAAACAAAGTGAGGAAGCATCTACAAAGCTATAGTGTGTGCCTACCCCATCCTCGAAGGGCAAAGACACAAAGAGAGAGCAACCACGGGAAGTAACCGCTCCGCATTGTCTAGCAAACGATGCGCGGTCTCAGAGGTCGCATAGTAGCGAGGGAGGGATGCCAACAGCTTGGCCGAGCCGCAAAGGCAACTAGTCAGAACAAACCTTAGTTCAACGTTGGCATCCCTTCATGCGTTAAGAATAAGTAACAATTGTACCTTCAAAACGGAAGGGACGGCAATACTCTTAGCAATTGAGGTGTTCCGAGTGAGAGTTGTATGATGAAAGATTGCCACGTACGGTTTGGAGGGGGCAGCATTGACTGACCCTTATTTAAGTTTGGTTGCTCGGGCTATTACACTTTCTGATTATGGTATGGTATTGTCGGATCCAAATGTAGGTACATTCCATCCATTTGCTCTATCTTCAGTAGGGGTTTATGGGACTATTACAGCAGGTTGGTCTAGTAGGGCGGCCGTTCAGTCACCTGTGGTACTAAAGCCCATGTGGTCAAATTGTTTGTAGTGTGGAATGATCTACTCTATACAGGGTGTAGGGCTCTTCAACAAAACTAGTAATAGGCTTGACTTGCGGTTCTTGTGTAGGAGGCTAAAGCAGCTTGGGGATGGGAATACATTCAAAAAGAAGTTCGGGAAGAAAGAGCATGCCGTAAAAGCATGGTTGAGGGTCGATCATGTCTTCCCGGGGAGTACCTAACAACACCATGTGGAACCTATCCTTTTGGATCGGGATGAGGTGCCATCCACGAATCGAAGTCTCCTTGGGTAGCCAATGATCTACTGTTATCCTTGCACCTCCATGCATGTTAATAGAGCGAACGACTGTACAATGTCTTGTTTTCTACCGGCTGGGATTGCTTTGCTAGCCAGGTCGGATTGGAGCAACCATTGCATGGAAACACATTACCCATCCTCTTGGGGACAAGAGACTGAACAACATCCCAATTTACTGCATTCTGGGACATCTGGGATGAGAGCCATAGGTGATATCGGGCGAAACCTAGCCAGATGTTTTTCTGGCAAGTAGTTAGAGGACTCATAGTACCCGCCACAACTGAAAGGGGCCCCATGAGGGGAAGACGCTAGTTTGAAGGGAAGAAAGTCTTTATTTCTTTTTCCACTCCGTTTTCTTTTGCAGCAGCCAGCAGGAAAGGAGTCTGGATGTTTGCCTAGCTTCGGCATATTCTACTCTCAACACAATCTGCGAACTCGAATCTCACGAATCCCCGAAATCTGACTCAATGCAGAATAGAATTGATCGTTGTTTGGTGGATCTCTAGTTTCGACCAAAAGAATGGGACATACCATAAGATTCAGAGAGAGAACGCATAGCCGCAAAGCGATCGATCTGCTTACCGACTCGAGGGCCAAGGCTAGATCGCATGACGTGGATCCATGACATCCCCGACCTGCCCCGAGAGAGGGACCCCGGGAATGAACCATGGGGATGACCGCCACACGCATACTCGAAGGGGGCTAGAACCGAACCCAAATAGGACGAAAGGGCACGAAGCATGGGCGCTGAGTCAGAATTTTCCACTTTGCTAAAGAGGATGATAGAGAAGCAGGAGACGACGAACCCTTACAACTACGTCAGACCTCTTCCTACTATCAATGGAGTGAAAAAGAAAGCCGGATGGTGGTAGACTATCACGTATGGCTTTGAGGGAGGGCTTTGCCCTACCTGCCGCCAACCACGTGTCAATGTGCCTCTACAAAAGGAATATCGACAGTTTTGCAATCAGATTTTTGGAAACAGAAAAACGTGGGTTTCCCGCGATCTAAAGCAAGTTGTTGGGGTGCAGAGCCGTATGCATATGGCGACATGCTCGTATGGTTTAGAGAGGACTCAGCGTACACTAATCCTGTTGATTGGTGGAAAGGCTTCACTCCTTATTCCAAATATGCTTTTTCAGGAGTATCATGATTTGCAGTCCAAATGGTTTTGTACGAAGTATCTATTGGTCCCATTATCATTATTGCACCAACCTGTGTAGGTTCTTGTAATTTCAGTGAGATTGTCATAGCGTAAGAGAGTAGATATGGTTTCGCATTCTCTTGTTCCCCGTATTGATTCTGCTTTTTATCTCTTGCCTAGCAGAAACTAATTGAACTCTGTCTGATCCACCAGAAGCTGAAGCTGAATCAGTCTCGCGGGCTATAATGCGGAATATCTCTTAATGGGATTTGCTCCTTTTCTTTCAGGAGAGTATGCTAATACGATCTTAATGAGGTGTGGAGCCTTGCATCCGACATTCATTGGGCTTCCGCTCTCTGCAGGAGCCAGAGTCCCCTCAAGGGCCTTGTGTAGTAAACCCCTCCAAGCGATGATCCAAAGACTAGTAGGTCCCGCGAAGCTTTCGAAGAGGGGTAGCCTGGTGTGTAAGCACAACAATGAATCGTGAACCCATCGGACGACCTATCTAAGAATAGGGGGATATCTCAAGTGGTTATCCCGTAACTCTTCCTCATACTCATACTATCGAATGCTCATATGGGAAAGTGCGCTCTTAGGTCTGGAACCAGGGAGGGTTGCTCCAAGAAATCCCTTCTCGTCCCCTCCAAGGGGTGCGAACACACCTGCACGGATTATAGGTGACGGCTACAAAGATGGCGGGGAAGGAAACAGTGCCCGACATCCAGGGATGAATGTAAACTCATTAAATAGGGGTAATAATTCTGGTCCTGGAGGGAGAGAAAATTCACCAACAGTGGTAGACACTAGTCTGAGAGGCGCGAAGCACTACGAATAACTGAGACAATGACGAGGCACAAAGCACACCCATGTACTCAAAATTGGCGGACGAAAGACTACGACTGGTGTCCCATGAGTAAATTGAGTCTGAACCAGGTGACTTAACCCCCAGCGAAGAGGGCTCATTTTTTAAAACTTTCTCGTTAAAGGGGATCTTTTGGTCGGAGAGAGACTCGCCGCGCCTCTTGCCAGGCGCCTTGCTCGAGCTTGCACGGGAGAAGTGATGGTACTGCTTATTTCTTAAAAATCATTCTTGAAAACCGCATTTAGGACCTTTTCCATAAATTCCTCTTCGGATCGACGATTCTTTTGCAAAAAACGGGCTTTGTTCTGGAGTTTAGACCACTCGGTAGTAGCACCGCGAGGGAAAAGATCATTTAGGGGAGGGGCGATAGGGGCGGGCTAAGATAGATTGGTTGGCTTCATTAGTACCACAACAAGAGAGAAATAGTTGGTCATGGACTCTATCCATGCCTTTGCACCTTTAGCCACATCTTTTCCTTCTTCTGAGAAGGAAGAGGGTTGCATTTGCTTACGCAAGAATTTCTTTTCAGCTTCATCATCCTATGGGCATGAAAAGAGAGAACACACTTTAATGTCAAACTTGAGGAAAACTAAAGAGGTGAAAAAGATAATATTCACTTTTTATTACATTTTGTGAACAAGGTTGCGTGCTGATTTACAATACTTTCTTGAAGGTTATTTATTCCTAGGACAAACTCGGGAGGCTTCTTGGTAAGATCCAAGGCATGGATTTTTGTGGAATTAGAGATCCCTGAAAATATTGAGTGAAACCTACCACAACAATAAATCCTACACTTAGAGATGAATTGAATTATCTAATTGTAGATGTGTTGGGATGCGTAATGAGTCTCCCCATTTGCAATGATACTTTGATCTCTAAGAAAAGAGTCCCATAGACTATGAAGTATTTCAGCACCCCAAGCTTCTCTAAAATCCGAAGGATGCATAGCTCGGCATCTATAAGTTCGAATCTACTAGCGAATATACATTCATAAGTAGAGGGAAACTATAGAAACTTTATCCTCGATGCTAGTGGTCGATAAAAGTCTAAAACGTTACTTGCCCAAGCTCTCCGTTTGTCAATTGGTTGGACTACTAAGTGGTCGAAGGTCAATTTGAGTATTTCTATTGTTCAATCAATACTCATATGGGATCGTACCTGTAATTCAATTGTCACAATTATATTCTCTCTCTACTCTTAGCATGGTTCTGATACCACCTGTAAGATACCTCTCGTACCCTTCTTTCCTTTAAGGTAGAGAGGGATCTCATTGGTAAATAACACCCCAAACATTCTATGAAGATTACCAATTCTTAACTATCCGATATACAAATACATTCATGGTCTTAGGGGTCTTACCTAATATTTATCTATATTTTTTGCTTTGGAAAGTACCCGACTAATCGGGTCTACCCTACCACCCACTTTCCAAATTTGAGATACGGTCAACTATGAGGTTCTTGATTAGTAAGCACATTGTTGGTACAAATGCATCACATAACATAATTCCTTGCATAGGTTCCTTTATCCCTTAATGCCAACAAATCATTTAAAAAAAACAAAACATATATAATCATAAACATGGAATACAACACAATCTGAAAAAACATCCCTCGATGCACTGAGCCACATACAATCTAGGCAAATTGCAGCCATCATGGTGATAAATTATCACATATTAGTAAGGTGAAATGTCCCCTCACTCACCTACACTAACATGAAACCTATCAAGCTCGTGTTTGCAATCGTGGAACGAACCATCGCCCTGCTTTGTGGTGGTTAACCATCATAAGTAGTTCCGCAGCTCCGTAAATACTCAAGAGCTAGTTGCCATGGGTAGGGGAATACCTAGTTGCCCTTCAAAATGGTTATCCCCAAGAGAAACACATCCCTTGGTTTAATTTACAACAACGTTATAATATATTAGCAGCCTTGTAATCTTGCATCCACATTTCTCGTAGCAATCCATGCAACAAATATTATCACATGAGAGAGAGAACTTTTTCTATTTTCTTAAAGAAAAATTCCCTAGTTAAATGCCTCAGATTAATCAAAAAATTATAGGGTTGGTTCCACTTACATGACGAAGTGAATTTTTTTCTGAGTCAGAATTGGTTGAAGAGGTGCATGACCCAATTCTGTGTCAACTGGACATCAGAATGGTCAGCTAATGATGTCGGGGACTTGCCCTAGCTTGTTGGTTATTGGGAGAAGTGCTTATGAGATTGGTTTGGGAGCTTGGGAGAACCCTCTGACATACTGATTCTATGTCAGACTACTAAGGCAAAATTCGAACAAGTTCAGTCAGAGGGTCAGAAGCAGCCATAAGTCAGTTGTTGTCAGTTGAGTGCTTATAAGATTAGATCCTTGCATGGTGAGAGTGGTTTAAGCATCTAGAGGTGTCGGCTGACACAGAGGAAGGAAGTCTACTTCACCTATGTCAGTTTAGTTTGTTGGTCGTCGACAATCAGTTCGAAGGAAGCTATGTGCTAGTTGCAGTCAGTAGGGTGCCTGTAATGTGAGATCCCTTCAAGTTTAGAGATACCTGAGGGATTGTGGGTGTTAGAGGACATTTGGAGTGGTTTCTATGTCAAACCGAGGTTTTGAGTCAGCAATCGGATCTAGGTCAACGGGTCTAGGTCAACGGGTCTAGGTCAAATTAATGAGACAAAACTCAGGTAGTTCAGTCAGAAGAGGGTCGACAGAGTGTCCAAAGTGTTCTTGGGGTTGTGGATATAAGGTCAGCTGTCACAAGAGGACATTCTGGAGGTCTGGAGGATAGGATTCAGACTTGGGACAAGTGAAGCCATTTAGAGGAGGTAGAAACAAGTGATTCTGTGTCATTGAGAGTGGATTTGGTCAGCTAGTTATCAGTTGTGGTCAGGAGGAGCTTTTAAGTGAGTGATCAGAGCTTTTGGATATGAGAGCTGACGTGAGAGGACAACTAGAGGTGGCAGCTGGATAAGATAGGGAGGTCGGGAGGGTTTTGAAGTGTCCCATTGAGTTAGCTGGAGGGTTGGGGACATTTGCCACGTTGATTGGCACAAATGGGATCACTTTACTTGACTATATTGACAAACAATATATAATTATCTCCAAAGTGAATTGCTTACCCTAAGTTTAGAAACATGCTTCAATCAAAACAGGTAACATTTTACTCCCTCTCAAAGTAGCACACATGGGATCATATTTTAAAATTATAAGCAAAAATAGAAACAGAACTATGACTTATGATGAGATAATTCCCATAAGTTTAGTAACGTGATTTCACTCAAAGTTAGCACCAAAAGAAATTTGGATAAGCTAAATTCACAATGAAAACTCTCATGAAAGCACCGAATCTCCTAATGAAGTAAGTCCTAGAATTTGTGATTCTTAATTAGCACGGCGATGATATCTCTCTTTGGTATTACAAGTTGATGCATAAACATGTTTTCATTTTGGTGTAACCTTAGTACTTACAAAAACACATAGTAAATGTGCTTGCAAGCAAGATATGATTTCTTTCCATGCACTCTTTGCTAAAAATCATGATAATTGCATTCAGGTTCTATTTTGATTGTTACCTCATACTCCCTACCACTCTTTTCTGATGCAAAAGAAAGTACTTTAAATGTTGATTGTGAGATCCCATTCTTTGTATCTGCTATCACTTCAAACTTCTGTGTAGTCGCATCTTGAATCTTAAGTTACCTATGATATCCCATGTTTCCACTTTGCTTTTTTTCCACGTGTGGTTATGCCTTCCTTATCTTTTGTAATGTTACACACTACTGGTGATGTTCCATGTGGCTGACAGCCTTTTCAAGCCTAAAAGTTATCGATTCTAGCTTACAATATCATCAAGGGTCAAATTTGTCCCTTTGTGCACTGGCCAGATAAAAGGAACTGGTGGAGTAGGTCTCAATATGTTGTGGTCCAATTTCCATGTATGGTCTAACTTGTTGTACAGAACCACATCCACTGATCACATACACCACTTGCACTTGGATGCTTCCTCTGGCCCCAGAAACATGGTTTTGGCACACCATTACTACAAGCTAGTAAGAATTTCTTGCACTTTTCCCTTGGACCACACATGCCCATACATATTACTCTGCAAACTGACACTCCTTATTGGCCAAGCGTCCTTTGGCACATCACGCTCAAGTACTATGGTGTCATGTGCTCCCACATTGGTAGTTCTTTCTCTAGTGGATGGACGATACTCTCTCCATTGTTCCTTGGTTTGAATCTATGGTTGCACCATGCTGGTGGTTGATAGGTGTATTGAAATTTAGCTTATGGGGTCTCCCTTGCTGCTTCCTCTGCCTATTAACCATCACATAGCCTAGTCTATGAGACTCAGTGCCCTCTAGGTCAATGACAGTGGCTGATTTCTTATGCTTCTTTCTTTGTATTATTTCTCGATCCCCATGCAGAGGTCCAGGAGCCCCATAAAGTGGAGTCCATAAAGTGGAGTCTTTGACATGGCTTGTCCAACTATACAAACCATATTAGCTGGAGATGGTGTTGCCTTCTTTGTTATCCTATCACCCAATGTCTCCAATAACCCAACATGCTGACCCAATTGTATAGCATATTCTTTCAGGCTTTGCAATATTACATTGGCCATGTCAAAGACACATGCATCATACAAGGAAATTTTAGACTTGTACCCTTCTCCTGCCAACAACCAATCACCATGGACACTCTTAGCCATACGGGGTGTCATGGTCTCTTCCTCTTTGCTTCGAACCACCTATGTAGAAAGACCAAATCATAAGTGAACCTCTGCCTTATGGTATGACTATGGAAATTTTTTTGATGTTGGCTTACTGCCCTCATGAAGTTTTCCCCATGGGCAATTCGTGCCTCCCACCATGCAAGCCAAGAGTCCAATGCTGGAATATGCTTGGGTTTGTTGCTCTCTCCTTTTCCCTATGAGCTTCTTCGAGTTCAAACTCAAAGTCATCAGAGTGTGTGCCCTCAACACAACAGGGAGGCCATCATGATCTAACAAATATGTTTTGGATTAATGATGTCATTTTGTTGAGATATGTGATATACAGTATTTGCTATGTTTGGTTACGTTGATCTCATAAACTTTTTAGTCTCATGATCTCATAGACATGTTTTGGATTGATGATGTCACTCTACTAAGATTTTATGATAGTATATGTGAAAGGATTTTGTCTAATAATATTGTCTATGCTTGTGGCTATGATGTGGCTATGTTGTGATGAGAAATTTATCATAGAATTTGTGGTTATGATGTGATGTGGATATGATACTTTAACTATGCACCAGTTATGTAATGTGGCTATTTGATATGATACTTTAACTATGCACCAGTTATGTGATGTGGATATGATACTTTAACTATGCACCAGTTATGTAATGTGGCTATTTGAGAGACTTTGCTGTGTTTAGTGATGTTTGGTGTTTTGCACATTGGCAAATTTATAATGCTATATGTGTGCTAGTCTTTTTTTTCTAGTATGAATTTATTTTCTTTTGAAAATGGTTGGTTTTCACCTTCACCATGGAAGGGGAATCCATTATCGACATATTTGCTGGCATGTTTTAGGTTGATGATGTCATTTTGCCGTCCAAAATTGGCTTTTTTTGGCTTCTTAAAAATGGTCAGCTCTACGGCCTTTGGCATGCTCTGAGGTTCCCTTATTGGTTCTATCATTGACTCAGGCATACGGTGGGATATGCTTAGGTGGGGTTAGTGGTTTGTACTCGACCACCACTTGTTCAAGTACTAGTTCTAATTCAGCCTGCATCTTCCTTACAACAACCAAGCACTTAGGCTTGTTTCATTCACTCCTTCTCTAACACAGGGTTTCTTTGGAAGGTTTACATAGTCGATGGGTTTTTTTTATTTGGTGAGAAGTGCTAGTTTGAGTAAGAGATTGCTAATTGTCTCTGTGAGGGAGGCTACTTTGGAGCTATCATCCAAACCACTTTCAATGGTCATGACATCATTGCCCTTGACAACTGATCGTGCATTGTATTTTTGCATGCCCTTCAAGGTTTTCTCATTTTAGACCTTTGGTTTTGGTCCTTTATCCTTCAAGGGCTATTGTAGCCTTTAGGGCTGCACCTAAGACTCTTTGGCTACTGGCTTCGAGGTTGAATCCTGAGCTTTCTACTTCTTAGCTGCCTTAATGTTTCCTTGACAGCTGCCCTCATCTTTTTCTGGAGCCTTGTGATGGCATTAAGGGGGAATGTATGAATAATTCCTCCTTGTGCATTTACAAGTTAAGGCTTCTCGAAGTGGCTATGATGATCTAGCCATTAGGGTGATTGTCACTCAGTTGTTGGGATAATCCTTGAAAACATGTTTGAATCTACACTTGTAACATGTACATCCGAATGGAATGACATTGGGGTTTGGCATTGGATTTGAAGATGGAGTTGGGGCACTCGGGGTGACAACTCTATGAGGACACTCAGTAGCATGTTGAGGGCCTTTACAATGGAAACATTGAAGAGGTCACCTATGTGACATGTTACTGAAGTCTCTCACCTTTTGTTGCACCATAGCTTTAAACAATGAGTCATTCACTGCTGCTGACTCTGAAGTCAATTAGGGAAGTCCATGGATTCTGAAGACTAACAAGTTGGTGCCGCATTTTTGTTAAAGATTATGCCAAGTTAGCTGCCCCACTTACTAGAATGATTAAGAAGAAATTGCTTCAACTAGACTCCATAGTATTAGAGTAGCTTAGACAAGCTACTCCGATGCTATGGCAACCTCCCCTGTTTTGAAACTCCCCGTATTCTCTCTCAATCCTTTAAGGTAGTGTGGTAGATGCCAATGAGACATGCCATTGGTGGTGTTTTAGTGCAAGAAGGACACCCTATAGCCTATAAATCTAGGAAACTCCAACCCTATCTTTATTTTAACAAAAGATTGTGTGTACTTGATAGCTCGGGACTTAGAAGCTAATCCATATGCAGACAAACCACAATGGGAAAACATTTCTTTTTTCCTCACTCGATAAAAACATGCCCATTACGTTAAAAAAGATGTATACATTTTTGGTAAGTCTTTTTGGTAAGTCATACCCTTCTTTCAATCAAAATAGACATATACCTCTTCAGTTAATCATGTACTCTTCCTTTAGTTCATTAGTACATGTACCCTTCCTTTGGTTAATTAGTACATGTACACTTCCTTGGCAACGTACATACCCTTCCTTCAATAGCTCTATATGTGTACCCTTTCAATTTTAGCCAATGTACCCTTCCTTCCATAGTTCAATAGGCATACTCTTTCTTCTAGGATATACTTACTCTTCTTTTGTTACATGATAGGTGTGTTCTTTCTTTCAATAGGTTGGTTTGCGTACTGTTTCTTCTAGGATATACTTACTCTTGTTTTCTTACAGGACGAGCGTATTCTTTCTTTCAATAGGTTGGTATGCATACTCTTTCAATTTTAGCCAATGAACCCTTCCTTACGGGATACCTTTGTTACAAGATGTATAGCACAAGTACCAAAGGCTAGGAAGATGTAATTAAAGCAAGAGTTGTATATCTTAGAAGGCATACTCTTTCTTTTGGGATATCCTTACTCTTCTTTTGTTACATGCATATTCTTTCTTTTGGGGATAGACATACCTTTTTTAATAGGTACATGTTCTTTCTTTTTCCTTTTTAATAGGTATATATTCTTTCTTTTTCCTTTTGGGGATAGACGTACCTTTTTTTAATAGGTACATATTCTTTCTTTTTCCTTTTGGGGATAGACGTACCTTTTTTTAAATAGGTACGTATTCTTTCTTTTTCCTTTTGGGATAGATGTACCCTTTCTTTGAAAAGTCGGTATGCGTGCTCTTCTCATGGATCGATAAGGCATTCACATTCTTTGGTTCAACATTCATGTTCTCATTCTCACAAGCTTGGAATGAATGTACTTGTCATCAAGTAGATTACTCATCTATTATGACGTTTCCATATTTATGAGACGTACTTGATTTGTTGGTACGCATAGTCTTCTTTTGGAACAGATTACCATCCTTGTTGATCGGTTAATACGCGTACTCTTTCTTCTTGGAGAGATGTACCCTTTCCTTTGATAGGTTTCTTATGAACAATCTTCTTTCTAGGATGGACATACCCTTCTTTGATAGATTAATACGCATGTACTATTCTCGCAGGGATCGATATGACGTTCTTTCCAGTCTTGATTGGTACTTGTGTTCCCAGTCTTTGGATTAGTCTGTACACCTATACACTTCCTTAAATTGGTACTTGTGTTCTTAGTCTTTGGATTAGTTGATACACCTATACACTTCCTTGGATTAGTTGATATGCATGTACGCTTTATTTGAATTGGTCAATGTTTTATTGGGAGTAAAAAAGTTAAACAAAGAGGCTAGTTGCTTCTTGATTGGTACTTGTGTTCTCAATCTTTGGATTAGTCAATACACCTATACACTTCCTTGGATTGGTCGATACACACGCACGCTTTATTTGAATTGATCAATGTTTTATTGTTGTTAAACAAAGAGGCTAGTTGCTTTGCTACATGTCATTGTTTGGGGAGCATAAGGACGAATCAATACTTGATAAGCACCGAAAACAATATAACTCACAAGACGATCAGGGAATCAATACTTGATAAGCACCGAAAACAATATAACTCACAAGACGATCAGGGAATCAATACTTGATAAGCACCGAAAACAATATAACTCACAAGACGATTAGGGTTATCAAAATAATTTTCTAACAAGCTCACAGGAAGTCGCAAAAATTGGTATGGATACATTGATTGAGAAAATCTACGCATTCTAGTTCTCCCACACACAGTATCTGTAGTGGTTCTCCCCCACACAGTATATGTAGTCACCCTCCTAGAGTGGAGCCAAGAAAACACCCTATTTTTCTATAGCTCATCTCTTTTCATTGGCGAGATGCCACGTGTCTCAAACACCTATTGGAAGCTACGATCATTATGAACCCTTCGATTGAGATTTGATTCAAAGGTTTCGATTCTGACAAGTGGCAAAGGCACAGGCCAGTATTATTCTGCCCGCGTTTGAAAAAAACTGAAGTTCCCTTTGTGTGGAGACGATATTACGAACCCTAACCGTAAACTTCACACCTTCGATCTCCGCCATGGCAGAGCAGCTGACAGGGGACCAGATCGCCGAATTCAAAGAGGCCTTCAGCCTCTTCGACAAAGATGGCGATGGTGAGAGGTCCCTCGTTTTCTGATTAAGATGCTTTAAGACAAAAAAAAATCCATCAGATCTGTGTTCCAATTTCTAGCTCTCGAAAATTCGTTTTTTTTTCTGTTTTCTTTCATTTCAAAGTTTTTTTCTTTCTTTTGGCTGCCGAATTTGCAGGAGAAAATGTACTGAAAATTTATAGCTTGCTGATTAATCATTTAAAATTTCATCTAGATTTGTTTTAAAAATATTTAGCAGTAAATTTTCTTTAGGAGTATTTCTTTACGAGGGGCAGAGAGAGAGAGAGAGAGAGCCCATTTCTTCCTGCATCATAAACGTATTATTTATTTTATGGATATTTGTTTGGCTACCTAACTTGTTGCAGGAAACATTACAACAAAAGAGTTGGGGACAGTTATGCGATCCCTTGGACAGAACCCGACAGAAGCTGAGCTGCAGGAAATGATTAACGAGGTAGATGCGGACGGGAACGGGACAATTGATTTTCCGGAGTTTCTGAATCTCATGGCCCGAAAGATGAAGGTATGTGTAAATGCTATGGAGTTAACTATTTATTGCTTCTATGGTGTAGGAAACAACATTGCCTCATTGTATTGGGCCTACTTCTCATTGCCTTCAAGGGTTAGTCTAGTTCTAGATACACTAAGGGAGCCCTGTCACATCTCATAGTGTTCAATTTTTTTGTGTTAAGAATGTTCCATTGGTGCTTTGAATATCCTGTGCCCACCCCATGCCCCTCGCCTCTCCTTCTTGGAAACGTTAGTACATTTCTGTTTATCTAACCAGGACACGGATTCTGAAGAAGAGCTCAAGGAGGCATTCAAAGTTTTTGACAAGGATCAGAATGGCTTCATCTCAGCTGCAGAGGTATACCATGCCATTCCCCATTGTGCAAACATTTCAAGTTTCATGCATTTGTTTCTTTCTTTTTTAACCTTTGTACGCTTGGATATTTGTGGTCTAATGGAAGATGAATTATATATTCCCTTTTGCAATCACAAATTGGGTATGCAACCATGTGTGCATATTATTTGCAAGGGAGCTTTTGCAGACCGTGTAGCCTTGGTGCAATTTGTGTAGCTTCATCTTGCATGTGACTTGAAATGGTGCCTATCGTATGGCCATGCTACTGTGCATGCAATTCCATCATGATCTAGGGAAATTTTTGCATAATGTCTGACCATGCTCCTGGGTGTGCAGTTTCATCATTGCATGGTTTGGAATGCTTCTTGGTGCAAAGTTTTGCATGTTGAATGACCTTGGTGCTTGGTGTACAGCTTCGTCATGTGATGACAAACCTTGGAGAGAAGCTAACTGATGAGGAGGTGGATGAGATGATTCGAGAGGCAGATGTAGATGGTGATGGGCAAGTGAATTACGATGAATTTGTGAGAATGATGCTATCCAAATGAGCTATAGCTGCCCAAATAAGTTTAAAAAAATTGGCCAATTTTGTGGTGCTTTAAAGCTTTTTTGGCCCAGATTTAACCTATATGCTGGAGCAAGAACACTTGGCAGATTGTGAACAATAGGGGAACAAAAGAGTGTCTGTTTCAAGTTCTGAAGTGGCGCTATTGCTGGGACTTACCTTGCTTTCTGACACTCTGCTGACAGTTGTTGTCCCTTCCATTGTTTCATCCACAAGGTGGGATGCATTTTCTTGGATTCTAAGCTCAGGTGTTTTCATGTTGGAAGCAAAGTTTGACTCCTTTATTGGCATATTTTGATGTTGGGAAGCTTATTGACTGGAACTTTTTCAATCACATGAGGTGCCTTTGATGTCTTTGGATTTGATACTCCTAAGTAACCTTTGATTAATCTTTAGATGGCCTAAAGAAAAGCCTGCCATTAAGGCCTTTGTAGTATGTATTTTTCTGAAGTTTAGAAAAGGAAAATGTGGGGTTGCCTGTATTTTTAGAGTCAATTCCGAGGCTGTCTACACAGAATGCACCTGCCCATCCGCTGATGGGCAGGAGCAGTTTGTTGTGTAGTGTTGACAAGCATCAACTGAGTCTAGCAAGATTCTGAGCATCTGAGCAGAGGGGTTCAGCAAGCACCAAGGAATGTGTTTGACAGGGAGGAGATATGATTGGCTCTCTTCAGCAAGCATCACAGAGTGTGCTTGACAGGGAGGAGATATGATTGGCGCTCTCTATCTTATCTGTCATATAAATGGGCTCGATCACTGTCCAAGAAAATTGCATTTGCTTGAAGAACGCCAGGTATCTTGTGTAAGCTCGGTTTTGGTGTAGTGATGTAGTGATCCTTTTTTGACTGCCAGCTACAAAAAGGAGTTTTTGCTTTTCTATCATGACATGAATACTGTCTATTTCCACGCTTGTGGTTTGAGAAGCTTTGTAACATTGTATCTGATCAAGAAAATGGTGCATGCATTCTTCTCCATAGGTCATGTATCTTATTTCTTTGTTATGCTTGCATCAGCTGGTACTCAAAACTGGTTTCCAACAGA